>NC_051178.1:1327424-1632424 GCF_013339695.2 Rhipicephalus sanguineus | reverse complement strand
ACAAGTAAAGTGAATGCAGGATTTTCGCTTCGACGGCCTAAATAAAGGAGGAAATACGAACAGCGCGAACAATAAGTACGAACAGGTACGAAACTACATCGCGACATGCATTTACTAATTACTATAAGTTTCATTTTTGTCATATTACCAGGAGTAGGCTTGTGCGAATAGTAAATTTCAGGTCCGAAGCTGATAGTGATTTGGTCGAAGCGAATTTCGACGCGAATTCGAATAGTTTATATCACATATTATAAAGAAAAACGAGCACGTCTGTCATGGCCCAACTAACCAGCGAAGTATTTTTAAAGTTGAAAACGGACATATCTCATTCTTTTTGGTTCAAAGGGAAGTGGAAGCAACTTTGAGTAGTAGCAGGATTCGACTTTTGGTAGAGTGCAAGTGATAACCTGTAAAATATGTTACCTTGTCAAATTTTGTACACTTAGAGCATATAAGCCAGTACATCCGGCTTCTAAACCTGAAAAACAAAATGATGAATCGATGTGAGGGTAACTTCAGAATCCCGCATATTTAGAAGGATTTCTGCAGCCCCGTATTCTGCAATGTGAATTCAACGTTCCTTGCATGCCGCTTCTTGTATGTTTGGGTAATTGGAAAACCCGCTCAAATAGATTTCTCACAGTCCCAGTGACTTTGAATGAACGGTGGTTTACTGTATCTTAATTTAACACTGAAGTGGGGCTTCGCCGCAGTGAGGATTTCTCCTGGAAAGGTGTATTCACGGTATAGCGCACCTCCACTGCAGCGAAACCACCTTTACAGGGGGTTACATGCGGTTTATGTATGTCTATTCGTTCGTTTCGAACACTTCGAAATTTCCTAGAATTTAAATTACTTTCGAAGCGAATTGGACTACTCTAATGTTCGTTCGAATATTCGCACAAGCCTAATAATCGGACATTGAATGAAGAAAACCTATTTAGGATACGAATGCCTTTCTTTTTTTTTTTTTGGCAACGCAGCGATCGAGTGTTTCTTGCTTCGGTAGTGTTAACGAATCTATGTCTGGCATTGTGTGCCGTAATGTGTGCGAGAGAAGAGGATATCATATGGTGGTTTGTACCTAAAGGCGAATGTTGCTTTTAGCCTTCTAGGTCTAAAAACTTGTCAAGCTTGCCAAGTTGAACACTCTTATGCGTTATTAGTAAGTTGAGGGTGTAGATTTTGTCAGATTTTATAATCCTCTGCTCACGAAAAAGTGGATCTGTGTGATCCGAGAACGGGGCGTTTTCAATAGACCTTAGTGCTCGAAAGGAAAACACATAGTGTCTTACTTTCAAAAAAATATATATATTAAAAATAAAAAAAACAGGTAATTCCAGAACGACAGCAGCAAAGTGCGGCAACACATCGAAAGGAAAAGCCTGAACGAAATGAGAACGCCCGATGGAAAGTTGTGTGCGTGGCTTTGGCTTTAATAAGCGCTTTGTCAGTGTTGGCAGAGCGCACCTGAAGCATTCACATCGTTTTTTTCGCCCACTTCCTCTCGGGAAACAGCCACTTTCATCGACAAGTCAAAAGACGATGCCGACGGTGATGGTCAGACAAGTGGCGCGTTTTATATCTTGTCTTTCGTAACCCGATGCTTACAACCGGCACGTTTCTATTTATCTTATTGTTATTTACAAATACTGCTGACTCAGTTATTGAGACACAGCAGGAGTGGATACAAACGTTCAACACAATGAAGAAAATACGACTTAACAAAATGCACGATTGCGCAACCCTTTTTCAAATAGCTGTGCATCGAGTCTGCGCAGAGACCCATCAAGCTCGTTCGATAGATGGACGGTCCGCGGAGAAAAGGAACACTTAAAACAGGTAAGACTACCTCTGAACGGGCATAATACTTAGGGGACTGAATCCACCTTCGGGCGCAGAAGCTGCAACGAACGAAATGTTGCGCTAGAACACTCAAGCCGGTGTGAACTGTCTCATGCAGGATGATTACACGGTCGCAAGTGCGCCGAAGTTCCAGAGACTGCAGCGATTAAAAAAAAAACGCGATAAATGCGATAAAAAGTAGGCGAGAACCGCCGGTCACAGCGACGAAAAATTAACCTTACTGTTTTTCTGTTTCTCTTTTTTTTTTTTTTTTGAACAGATTCTAACATAGCCACGCTGTGGGGTGAACAAACAACCGACGCATGGTCTTGTACGCTCTCAATTTGCATTTCTTCTTTGTGGAGTTGCTGAAAGTGCATCGGAGATACGAATGTCTTCGAAGAGCCTTGTTGGAGATTGTTTCGACGCGCGTGTGCCATTTCAAATTTGTTTTCAGCGGTGTTTAACCAAGGTGTTTAAGGGCCACCTTCAGAAGTCGAGTTTTTTTCACGAGGTCGATGTCGAGCTTTCTTTCTTTCTTTTTTTTTTTTCGGTGCACGCCTGAACATTGAGAAATGTGTAGCAACAAAAACCATCCTCCTATCGTCATTAGCTTTCGAGTTACAGGAAGTTTTCCATACCCCATGCTCGTATAGCGAAACCAAAACCACGTCGTGTTTTAAACGTAACTCTGCGTTTGTAATTGTTTTTGAATGCCTAAAAACGGCACATCTCTTGCAAGCTCTGAAATCGTTGTTCGCGTTTTTCTCACAATAACAATTTCCTCCAAGTCCTGTGACGCCAAATTTCATTACTTTTTCCTCAGTGTGTACTTCGAACGGAAATTTTGTATAATGGTTTACAACACGTATATGCGTGCAGTGAAATAGAATAAACGAAAGTGACGGAATAGTTTTAATTTCACGGCTATTTTTTTGCGAACAGGTTCAGTGTAAATTGGCTCTTTTTGCGCCGTCTTTCTGTTTTTTTTTTTTAACCTTACTTCTTCGATTCTTGCTGCATAATATTTATCCCAGTTCATTGCATAGCTGCAACCGTTAGTTACGCAAATGTCAAAGCTTTACTGACTTAGGCCACCCAACTGTCACTTATCAGGGCTGGCGTGATTGCCACTTTTAATGCAATTGTTGGCAAAGATATTGAACTACAAATGGCTGGGTAAGCTGAATAAGACATGCTTGTTTTGAACAAAAAGTCATTTCAACGCTAGCTGCTCCTGAAGAAAAAAAAATGTTTTTTTTTTGAGTGGCCTACCACCTTCAACTGCGTGACACGAGCTAGAACGACGCCACCTTTAGTATATATAAAAATTCAAAGGGGCCCTGCAACACCTATCTTAGTTATATTGGAATAGTCTCATTATTGACGTATGACACTTCACGAGTCATATGCCGCAAAAAGTTTTCGAATCCGTCAAGTCTAAGTGGTGTTACCAAATTATAGAGATCACGTTCCGCAGCTTTCTCCCTCAACTCAACGCCGCGAGCGATTCATTAACTGGAATGCCCTTTCTTTTTTCTTGAACTGCAGACATCTGTCGCCCAGTTCGGCTTGCCGAAGAACAAGAAAAAAAAATAAACAAAAAAAAAAACGAACAAATAAAAAAAAAACGTTCGAGTGGGAATCGAACCGAGGACTACGGCGTGGCAAGCAGGTGTTCTACCGCAGAGCCCCGCCCTTGCTCACACGAACGTCGTGTAGTACAAGGAGCGTCGTTGACGCGTCATATTGTGAAGCATGTGAATCATCCGAGTGCCTCGTTTAAAGGCACGCCAACTACAAAGCTCGCAGGCACAACAGTTAGCAGTTAGCAGGCACAACAGTTAAAAAAAAGAAAATATTGTTTTGTTTTTTTTTTGTTTTTTGCGGCGAGAGCCCATGTTGGCGGATTAGCAGTCAGCCGCCGATGTCCGTATCAGCTATCGCGGACAAAGCCAGAAAAAAAAAAAAGGTGCGCAAAAGGTTAGCCGCGATCGAGCGCGATTCGAACCCGGGACCGCTGCGTGGCAGCACAGTATTCTACCACAGAGCCACGCAGGTCATGCGAGCCCGCGACGCATTTATTTATTTATTTATTTAATTTAATTACAAATACTGCTACCTCGATAGAACGAGACATAGCAGGAGTGGGTACATGAGTTAGCAAATAAAACTACAAGCATACAAGACATTGAATCATACAAAGCAGAAGAGGGGACACGAGTTACAATGCGTGATGCTCGACATACAAGGCATCTTTAAAGCATCACGAAATGTGGTCCGGCAATTCCTCAGCAAACTGTTCATTTGGCCTTTCCCGCAAGGAACCATCTAAGCTGTTCCAAATTTCGACAGCGATTGGAAAAAAAAAACAAAGAGTACTTAAAGCAATTTGCAAATGGCTGAAAAGGAATAATATCAAGTGGGTGGGATCGGCGCGTGGCACGCCTAGTGGAATGAGTGAAAGATATCGGCGCTTGGATGCGACTGTGTCCAGGTACAATCTGATTGGGCAGTGCGATACGCTGAAGCGTGCCTTCGATGAGCCAAAGTTTCTAACGACAACGCGCATGCGTGAGCAGAAGGAGAAAAATCGTGGTCATATCTGCGAAAAATGAACCGTATTGCTTTCTTTTGTATGGCCTCAAGCCTATTTATGTCAGGCACAACGGTTAGCAATACTCGCTGCCGCTGCGGGGGGGCTGGTGGGGGGGGGGGGGTGGCGGGTTCGAATCCGTCTATTCTGTGCTGGTGTCTCAATTGAATACAATTTTTTTTTTTGTGTGTTACACTATTTAGACAGCCGAAGCGGCGGCATCCTTTTGCCGGCTTGTTGCTTAACCGCTTGCTTCGTCTGACACGGCTCGATCGTGCATTGGTGGTGCATTGGCGGCGCTTGGATGCGACTGTTTTGTGACGCGGAAAATGGAAAGCCGTGCAGCCGAAAGGCCTGTATATCTGAAATTTGCACGTAGCGCCGCCTATGGACAGCAAAACAAAACAACAAAGTCGCAGTCAATGGCCTTCGAGATGCCAGTATCAGCCGCACACGCCCATCTTCGAGGGCACGTAACCGGAGGCCCTGGAGCGCAGTGCGTCAGTTCCGTCAGCGGTTGAACGGGAAATATTGCTTTTTCCTTTTTTCTTTTTTTTTTTGCGCCGAGAGCTGTCGCCGGACCGCGACAGCGGAGCCGACGTTGGGGGATTAGCAGTCAGCCGCCGATGTCCGTATCAGCTATCGCGGACAAATCGACAGAAAAAAAAAAAAAAAAAGAAAAGGTGCGCAAAAGTTTAGCCGCGATCGAGGGGGATTCGAACCCGGGACCGCGGCGTGGCAGCCCAGCATTCTACCACAGAGCCACGCAGGTCATGCGAGCCCGCGACGCATTTATTTATTTATTTATTTAATTTAATTACAAATACTGCTACCTCGATAGAACGAGACATAGCAGGAGTGGGTACATGAGTTAGCAAATAAAACTACAAGCATACAAGACACTGAATCATACAAAGCAGAAGAGGGGACACGAGTTACAATGCGTGATGCTCGACATACAAGGCATCTTTAAAGCATCACGAAATGTGGTCCGGCAATTCCTCAGCAAACTGTTCATTTGGCCTTTCCCGCAAGGAACCATCTAAGCTGTTCCAAATTTCGACAGCGATTGGAAAAAAAAAAAAAAGAGTACTTAAAGCAATTTGCAAATGGCTGAAAAGGAATAATATCAAGTGGGTGGGATCGGCGCGTGGCACGCCTAGTGGAATGAGTGAAAGATATCGGCGCTTGGATGCGACTGTGTCCAGGTACAATCTGATTGGGCAGTGCGATACGCTGAAGCGTGCCTTCGATGAGCCAAAGTTTCTAACGACAACGCGCATGCGTGAGCAGAAGGAGAAAAATCGTGGTCATATCTGCGAAAAATGAACCGTATTGCTTTCTTTTGTATGGCCTCAAGCCTATTTATGTCAGGCACAACGGTTAGCAATACTCGCTGCCGCTGCGGGGGGGCTGGTGGGGGGGGGGGGGGTTGGCGGGTTCGAATCCGTCTATTCTGTGCTGGTGTCTCAATTGAATACAATTTTTTTTTTTGTGTTACACTATTTAGACAGCCGAAGCGGCGGCATCCTTTTGCCGGCTTGTTGCTTAACCGCTTGCTTCGTCTGACACGGCTCGATCGTGCATTGGTGGTGCATTGGCGGCGCTTGGATGCGACTGTTTTGTGACGCGGAAAATGGAAAGCCGTGCAGCCGAAAGGCCTGTATATCTGAAATTTGCACGTAGCGCCGCCTATGGACAGCAAAACAAAACAACAAAGTCGCAGTCAATGGCCTTCGAGATGCCAGTATCAGCCGCACACGCCCATCTTCGAGGGCACGTAACCGGAGGCCCTGGAGCGCAGTGCGTCAGTTCCGTCAGCGGTTGAACGGGAAATATTGCTTTTTCCTTTTTTCTTTTTTTTTTTTTGCGCCGAGAGCTGTCGCCGGACCGCGACAGCGGAGCCGACGTTGGGGGATTAGCAGTCAGCCGCCGATGTCCGTATCAGCTATCGCGGACAAATCGACAGAAAAAAAAAAAAAAAAAGAAAAGGTGCGCAAAAGTTTAGCCGCGATCGAGGGGGATTCGAACCCGGGACCGCGGCGTGGCAGCCCAGCATTCTACCACAGAGCCACGCAGGTCATGCGAGCCCGCGACGCATTTATTTATTTATTTATTTAATTTAATTACAAATACTGCTACCTCGATAGAACGAGACATAGCAGGAGTGGGTACATGAGTTAGCAAATAAAACTACAAGCATACAAGACATTGAATCATACAAAGCAGAAGAGGGGACACGAGTTACAATGCGTGATGCTCGACATACAAGGCATCTTTAAAGCATCACGAAATGTGGTCCGGCAATTCCTCAGCAAACTGTTCATTTGGCCTTTCCCGCAAGGAACCATCTAAGCTGTTCCAAATTTCGACAGCGATTGGAAAAAAAAAACAAAGAGTACTTAAAGCAATTTGCAAATGGCTGAAAAGGAATAATATCAAGTGGGTGGGATCGGCGCGTGGCACGCCTAGTGGAATGAGTGAAAGATATCGGCGCTTGGATGCGACTGTGTCCAGGTACAATCTGATTGAGCAGTGCGATACGCTGAAGCGTGCCTTCGATGAGCCAAAGTTTCTAACGACAACGCGCATGCGTGAGCAGAAGGAGAAAAATCGTGGTCATATCTGCGAAAAATGAACCGTATTGCTTTCTTTCTAATAACCTAATAACCTAATAATAACAGGTCGGTTTTTCCTTTCGTGAAATTTACCAATTCAATTGCATCAGAAAGTCTTCTTGTTTACAAGAAGCACCGCGAACCGTTTGTCTCCTGTGTAGAGGGAGTAGTATATTCTATACCTTAAGAGTATACGTTGTTGGGCTAGTTGGTTCATCATCTTCAAAATTGGCTAGCGCGAAAATCGACAAGGACTAAGAAGGAACACTGAAGTACAGGACAGGCGCTATTCGCAACTAAGCTTTATTCAGACACGTCTTCCTACATATATACACAGCCGAGAGGCGCGCGCAGGCGCAATGCACATGACAGTCGACATGCTAATCAGGACCGGGATACCAAAACATATTCGCATTATAACCAAGTGTCTAAGAACAGTCTTTCCTTACTGCGCAGAACAACAGAAGGGTCACTGATACATTCACGGTCTTTCTTTTTAATATGATAAGCCTCCATTAGTTCTCTCGCCAGCGCATTCCCACTTCTGCCCAGAATTCGAATGCTAGACAGCACTGGCTCACAGGCACAGGTCCTACAATGCGTAGGCAGATGAAAAGTCAAATTATTCTTAACAGAGCGCTCGTGTTCCCGTGCTCGATCGTTGACGCAACGACCAGTTTGTCCGATATAAACCTTGCCACAAGTGAGTGGGATTTCGTACACGACGCCTACGGCGCATGTGACGTAGGGCCGGACGTGCTTTTTTCCGCACGTCGGTTTTTTAAGTGGTCCCGAAATGCGAGGGCATAGCCCAGCCAGTTTATGCGGCGCTGAAAAAACTATAGGTACATTGTACCTATTTGCCACATTTTTTAAATTGTGTGCCACTTTGTGCACATACGGCACCACTTCCGGCCTTTTTTCTGCACGAGCAGAGCCAGGCCTCTTCTTCCCCTTCAGTTTCTGAAGGAGGGTTTCGGACACAGCAGTCAAGTTCGAGCAGGGGAACCCAGCCGCCTGTAGGCGCTCAATCTGGCTATTAAAACTATCCTGAGCCAAGTGAACGCAGGACTTTGCCAGCACCGATTCAAGGCATTGTGAGGCAATAGCTCGTTTTACAACCTTACTATGAGCAGAATCAAAGGGTAAAAGCTCTTTCTGGGCTCGCGGAGAGTACTTCCAGCAAATATGCTGCCCCCTTAAAAGCATATTAAGATCTAAAAATTGCAAGGTGTCATTGTTAGGAAGTTCATGGGTGAAGGTTAAACCCTTTCCATGTCGTCTAAACAGGTTTAAAATATCATCAACAGCACTAGTATTCGTCTGGAAAGGATTAGTGCTTAAAATCACGAGAAAGTCGTCTACATATCTAAAAATTCGTAGAACTTTCTCGCTGTCCAAAAGGTTATTCAAGACGCGGTCAATAGCAGCTAAAAAAATATTGCAGAGCACTGGGGCAACACATGAACCAATACAAATTCCCTTTCGCTGGATGAACGTCTCACTGTCAGAAGCAACATAAGTTGAGAACAGGTAGTACTCTAGTAAGGTCATAAAATTATCGACCGAGATACCGGTAGAATTCTGGAAAGCGACATCTCCGTTCTTTTCTATACAACAGCGTACGGCAGGTAACAGGGCATCGTGGGAAACGGTGTAGAACAAGTCCTCTACATCTATCGAAAAGGAAGACTTGCAGGAATCAAGAGATGCCAGAAACGTTGTCACTTCTTTAGAATTTTTAACAATAAATGGATCATCAATAACTAGAGTGTTTAAGTTCTTTAACAAAACCTGACTTAGCTGCTGCTGCCAAGTATTCTGCTCAGTAACTATACTTCTAAAAGGCATGTCGACCTTATGGGTTTTAACACTGAAGAATACGGACAATGACAAAAGCTTACTGTCCATAATAGCCTTACACAACCCTGAAAGTTGCATCCCTCTACACAAAGAAACGGCTTTTGTTTTTACCTTGCTCAGGTTTACTTTTGCAGGAGCGAAGTTCTTGGTCAAAGCTTCAGTGGCTTTTTGACGAAACGTCGTTGAAGGCAATACCACAAAACCACTGTCCTTATCTGCTTGCAGAAGACGAAGTTCATTGTCCTTGCAGAATTTCACCACATCACTCATTTTTGCGTTGGATTTCAGGTGGGAGCGCTTCACAGTCTTCAATAGGCTGTCCACGCCGTCCAAAAGGCACCTCTCCTTGTCGTCATTCCCTGCCTTGTCAGCCACACGCCTGTTGAGCGCAAGAAGTTCGTGCGCACGCAAACCTGGCTGAAGGCTAAACTTGGGACCTTTTTTGAGGGTCGTGGAGACGCCTTGTGGTAGCTGAACATCCCCGAGAAAAACCGACGTGCGGAAAAAAGCACGTCCGGCCCTACGTCACATGCGCCGTAGGCGTCGTGTACGAAATCCCACTCACTTGTGGCAAGGTTTATATCGGACAAACTGGTCGTTGCGTCAACGATCGAGCACGGGAACACGAGCGCTCTGTTAAGAATAATTTGACTTTTCATCTGCCTACGCATTGTAGGACCTGTGCCTGTGAGCCAGTGCTGTCTAGCATTCCAATTCTGGGCAGAAGTGGGAATGCGCTGGCGAGAGAACTAATGGAGGCTTATCATAATAAAAAGAAAGACCGTGAATGTATCAGTGACACTTCTGTTGTTCTGCGCAGTAAGGAAAGACTGTTCTTAGACACTTGGTTATAATGCGAATATGTTTTGGTATCCCGGTCCTGATTAGCATGTCGACTGTCATGTGCATTGCGCCTGCGCGCGCCTCTCGGCTGTGTATATATGTAGGAAGACGTGTCTGAATAAAGCTTAGTTGCGAGTAGCGCCTGTCTTGTACTTCAGTGTTCCTTCTTAGTCCTTGTCGATTTTCGCGCTAGCCAATTTTGAAGATATTCTATACCGCTCACGTGCGGCAGAGAATATGTGGGCCAGACAAGCAGATCCATAAATGATCGTCTGCGGGAACATAGGTACAATGTGGGAAATCTCGCCTTGTCGGGCCACCTAGCTGCGCATTGTGCACGTTGTGGTTGCAAGCCACTGTTCAACAGAGCGCAGTCATTAGCTAGAAATTCGGATCAACTAACGCGGGAAATTATTGAAGTGGCAGAAATAAAACATAGAGATGCGGTAAGTTGCCCTTCAATCCGTCTATCAGAAAAGGAAATGCTATTTCTGTCGCGTCAGCCGCTTGTGTGATATGCTTGGTTGATTGCCTTGTGTGTTCCTTCGCCCCCCTCGCCCCTTTTCCTTTTCTTTTCGCGCGGTGTCATGTGCATATATATGCAATCACCTGCAATAAACACTGAGTTGTTAGTTAGCGCTGTGTCCCGTCTTGCTCTGTCGTCGTCTGTGTGAATTTTTTGCGCTACTGTTCACAATTATGCAATACCAACTAGCCCACCAGTCTGTCCTTTTATACTCACTGAGGCTTAGATTGAATGTCTTGAAGGGATCATATATATTTTTGTCATGTTTTTTGTTGATCATGCGTTAGTATCATAGATTTGTTATGCGTGCAGTGTTGTCTTTGTCTTTTCCTGAATGTTGGCTTGCTGACTGTTCTTATTCGTGTTGGTTTTTAATTTTTTTTTTACGGCCCCTGTTGTACCTTATTTTTTTCACCTGGTTGCCTTAACACATACAGTGTTAAAGAATACTTACAATCGATATAGTAGATTTGGTTTCCAGGGAGTCTTGACAAGGCAGTATTGTGAGGTTGCATGGAATTGTAATGCGGGGTTTGCACTCGTAAAGTAGCGTGGTTGCTGCAATAAAAATTCAGCTCTAAGAGTAACGCTTGTGCAGAGTTGTGTCCCTGTCCATTGAAGCAACTTGCCCAAACCGACTTGCACTTATGCTCCGCAGGAAGAGAGCAGTGAGGGTCGTCTGACCCTGCAGGAGGCACTGGTGGCAGTGGCCCCAGCGTATGCTGCCTGGGCCGATGACGACACACAGCAGCTGCTACTGGCCCTGGTGTCGACACATGCGTCCGCTCCGAGCGCCACTTGTCGGCATGCTGCTCTGCGCTATGCGGCCACCGTTTATGCAGCCGACTATGCGCCTGCTCGTTACCTGCTGCTCATGGCCGCTGGTGACAGGTGAGCACAGTGACCCCCGCATCCGTCACCACGTGCCTCGTGAGAGGTTGTGATCCCCTTCCACACTAACCGTGTGTGGCTGAGTCTTTTCTGGGGGAAGGGAGATCCTGAGCTGACGCCAAGTGACTGGATGGTCCTGGAAGATGCAGCAGTGCCCTTTGGCTCCCGCTGAATGTAGACAGAACCCCTGAGTGGGTCAACTCAAGGGTTCAATGGGGAACGCATTTAGATTTTTTACAATGTAAGCTGTTATGGGCTCACAACAACAGCCGATTTTGGGGGCGATATCATCCATTTAATTTGCTGGGTGTCAATTGGATGAACAGAATGCCAGGTTCCCTGAAACGCTCGCACGTGGACCTAATGCTAGAAATAATGGTAAACTACAGCATTGTACAAATAGTGGATAGCCTAACATAAATACAGGACCATTGCCAGTCAACTTTAGACTTAATATTCCTGTCTGATAAAGCTTTCAGCCATGATGTCACTGTTGAAGACGGGATATCAGACCATAAATCGATAGTAGCTGTCCTCAGTGTAACGAATGAAAAATTAACCAAACCCCGAACAGCCTCTGGGTTCGATTTTCAACGAGCTGATGACACGTAAATTTTGAATGCCCTGGAACTAGGTTTCGACATGCTACCACAGGATGAAGACGTCAACACGCTGTGACAACACTTTAAAGGGACACTGAAGAGAAGCTAAAGAGGTTGCTTGCGCGAGTTGGTACGACATATTTGGAGGGAAACAGCGCGAAAGACGAAGCACCAGGGAGAGAAGGACACAAACAACAGCGCTGACTTACAACAAAATTTTATTCGTCAAACCACGCATTATATACCTGCGCAGTGAAAACGAAACAAAGAAACAAAACATGACAAGTCGAAGGTACAAAAACTAACAGAAACATCACCAAAAGCAAGCTCATTGCGCATGCAGTCATTCTGACAGATAAACAACCTCCTTTCCTGACAAAGCAACTGAAGGTCTGCTCACGCATGCGTCACCCAGCTTAGCTATTTCCAAGGCCTCCAGTATTTCACGTGTAAGATGGTCCCTATGACGCTTCACAACCGCACATAGATGAAACTCAGGAACGCACCCACAATCTCGGCAATGAATGCCCAGGTGGCCAGACACTGTCGAGGAAATGCTGTAAGCGTGTTCCTTGAGACGCTCATTAAGACACCGGCCAGTTTGGCCTATGTATCGTTTACCACAGGACAATGGCAGGAAATACACCACGCCTTGAACGCAGGGAACAAAATTGTTCCGATGCTTAGTCATGCAGGTGCGGGTTTCTCTAGCTCCAGGGTTGACAGCCCTGCACAGGCTAGCCTGCTTCTCAGGGGCAGAAAAAACAACATCGACCTCACACCTGCCGGCTATCCTCTTCAGGTTATGGGCCACGCCATGGATGTATGTAATGACTACATACTTCCTTTTTTCTGATCTATTTTCACGTGTTTGAGCAAGCATCTCTGGGCTCATTTTTTGTTCCTTGAGCAGACACTCAGCCACTGCGGTCATAACGTGATACGGGAATCCAGCATTGGTCAGGCGTTCAACCTGTGAGTTAAAACTGGCCTGGATCTTGTGGTAGCATGACTTCCGCAAAGCGTGCGCGAAGCAGGCCTTCACCATTGCCCTTTTCACAACTTTAGAGTGGGCCGACTCAAACGGCACCAAAGGCTTACTACCCCATGGAGCATACGCCCAACAAACATGGTCACGATCAATGGTAATGCTCAAATCTAGGAATCGAATCGTTCCACCGTCTGGAACTTCATGCGTTAAAACAAGAGGAGACATGCACTCACGAAAAACGTCTAAAATATTATTCATTGACGTACCCCCGGCAGAGCTACCAGCTTCAAACAAAACAAGAAAATCGTCAATGTAACGAAATACTTTTGCAACATTTAACTCTGTTATGCGTTCTTGGACCGTGCGGTCAAGGCCGGCCAAAAATAAATCACTCAAAATGGGTGCCAAGCAGGAGCCAATGCAAACTCCATTTGGTTGTAAATAAACGTGGTTGTCCCAAGTTGCAAAAGTCGATCTAAGGTAGAAATCAAGCAGTTCCATAATGCCATCCACAGAAATGTCCGTCATGTTCTGATAGGCGATGATACCAAAACTCAGTTTGTATTAGTATGTAAAAAGCTCAGTTTAGTATTATTTTTCAATGCCAAGACGCACAAGGTCGATTGTCCTTTCTGAGTAATAGCATCTGAGGCCGACACGTGGCAAAAATCGGTAGCACAATTCCTTCAGAGCAAATTAAAAGTGTTAGCAATAGATGATCCTTTCCTTGCCAAGAGTTCACATGACGTAATTGCAGTGGCTGAGTGTCTGCTCAAAGAACAAAAAATGAGCCCAGAGATGCTTGCTCAAACACGTGAAAATAGATCAGAAAAAAGGAAGTATGTAGTCATTCCATACATCCATGGCGTGGCCCATAACCTGAAGAGGATAGCCGGCAGGTGTGAGGTCGATGTTGACTGGCAATGGTCCTGTATTTATGTTAGGCTATCCACTATTTGTACAATGCTGTAGTTTACCATTATTTCTAGCATTAGGTCCACGTGCGAGCGTTTCAGGGAACCTGGCATTCTGTTCATCCAATTGACACCCAGCAAATTAAATGGATGATATCGCCCCCAAAATCGGCTGTTGTTGTGAGCCCATAACAGCTTACATGTAAAAGATCTAAATGCGTTCCCCATTGAACCCTTGAGTTGACCCACTCAGGGGTTCTGTCTACATTCAGCGGGAGCCAAAGGGCACTGCTGCATCTTCCAGGACCAGCCAGTCACTTGGCGTCAGCTCAGGATCTCCCTTCCCCCAGAAAAGACTCAGCCACACACGGTTAGTGTGGAAGGGGATCACAACCTCTCACGAGGCACGTGGTGACGAATGCGGGGGTCACTGTGCTCACCTGTCACCAGCGGCCATGAGCAGCAGGTAACGAGCAGGCGCATAGTCGGCTGCATAAACGGTGGCCGCATAGCGCAGAGCAGCATGCCGACAAGTGGCGCTCGGAGCGGACGCATGTGTCGACACCAGGGCCAGTAGCAGCTGCTGTGTGTCGTCATCGGCCCAGGCAGCATACGCTGGGGCCACTGCCACCAGTGCCTCCTGCAGGGCCAGACGACCCTCACTGCTCTCTTCCTGCGGAGCATAAGTGCAAGTCGGTTTGGGCAAGTTGCTTCAATGGACAGGGACACACAACTCTGCACAAGCGTTACTCTTAGAGCAGAATTTTTATTGCAGCAACCACGCTACTTTACGAGTGCAAACCCCGCATTACAATTCCATGCAACCTTACAATACTGCCTTGTCAAGACTCCCTGGAAACCAAATCTACTATATCGATTGTAAGTATTCTTTAACACTGTATGTGTTAAGGCAACCAGGTGAAAAAAATAAGGTACAACAGGGGCCGTAAAAAAAAAATTAAAAGCCAACACGAATAAGAACAGTCAGCAAGCCAACATTCAGGAAAAGACAAAGACAACACTGCACGCATAACAAATCTATGATACTAACGCATGATCAACAAAAAACATGACAAAAATATATATGATCCCTTCAAGACATTCAATCTAAGCCTCAGTGAGTATAAAAGGACAGACTGGTGGGCTAGTTGGTATTGCATAATTGTGAACAGTAGCGCAAAAAATTCACACAGACGACGACAGAGCAAGACGGGACACAGCGCTAACTAACAACTCAGTGTTTATTGCAGGTGATTGCATATATATGCACATGACACCGCGCGAAAAGAAAAGGAAAAGGGGCGAGGGGGGCGAAGGAACACACAAGGCAATCAACCAAGCATATCACACAAGCGGCTGACGCGACAAAAATAGCATTTCCTTTTCTGATAGACGGATTGAAGGGCAACTTACCGCGTCTCTATGTTTTATTTCTGCCGCTTCAATAATTTCCCGCGTTAGTTGATCTGAATTTCTAGCTAATGACTGCGCTCTGTTGAATAGTGGCTTGCAACCACAACGCGCAGAATGCGCAGCTAGGTGGCCCGACAAGGCAAGATTTCCCACATTGTACCTATGTTCCCGCAGACGATCATTTATGCATCTGCCTGTCTGGCCCACATATTCTCTGCCGCACGTGAGCGGTATAGAATATACTACTCCCTCTACACAGGAGACAAACGGTTCGCGGTGCTTCTTGTAAACAAGAAGACTTTCTGATGCAATTGAATTGGTAAATTTCACGAAAGGAAAAACCGACCTGTCATTATTAGGTTTGTTAACTTCAAGGATAAGGAACGTATCCTATCTCGTGGTATTAAGCGGGTAGTACTAACTTTGCGATACGTCAGGATTTCAGCCCTGACATCAGGCTTGCGCGATTTAAACTTGTGAAACATGCAAAAACACTAAATTGCTCTTTCAAACTTCGATACGATAGGCTACAGTGCAGTCCACTTATAACGATACCACATATAACGATATATCGGTTATAACGATGGGTCGAGTTATGTGTGTCATTTTATGCATTAAGTCTATGAGGAAAAAAACCATATATAACGATATGTTATTGGCCGAATATCGGATATAACGATCGAAATTTGCCGTCTGGCCGGCATTTTCTGTGTATAATAATCGTTACATATGCGTTTCCAAGTTCCCCTGAAACGAACGATGCCGAGACGGGGCGAAACGTTCACCTACGCGAGTTCGTATCTGCCGCCATTTCCGCGCTGCGTGCGCCGCGCGCCCGCCCGCGGAGCCCACGCGCCGAGTGCCATCGCGAGCTTGCGCAGCGCACCACAAGATGGCGCTAGCCGCTTCACGTTGTTAAAGTACATGTTGTGCCTCGCCGCTCGCGCGTGGCCCACAATCGCACCGAAAGGAGAGGAAGAAAAGAAAAAAAAAAGGCGAAAAGCAAGTTGGGGCGCCGCTCCGGCGTCCCAAAGAATTACGTCACCGACACCATCTTGAATAATTTGCTAGTTTAGCGGCCGCTTGAAAGGGGCGGTAACTGAAGGCGAAATTGGCGCTAGGGTCGATGGAGATTCAAAGTTAAAGCAGCCAATGGCAGCCTGCCGGGCTCGCCTCCGTGCCGACAAAGCTGTGCGCCCCGCGCCGGCCGCGGAGGCCGCGCGCGCGCCGCGGCGATGCTAGGTTTGAATTCCTCGAAAGTTCCGTTGTAGCACGAAGCGAGTGTTGAGCGCAGGCACCAGGCTGGCCGTGCAGGCACGCTATGCTTGGCGGACAGCTGCAAGTCTCCCGTTGTGGTTAGCGGGTCATTGTTCGCTCTTGAGACTTATCGGAGTGGTCGTTATGTCAGCCGTGCTCCGCCGCCGCCGTACAGGAGCCCGTCCTAGTCGCCGGCCTTGATATGAAGTTTCGTGATGTTCCGTTACATGAACCGAGCTTTGGCCGGCGTGTGCAGTTTTTGTGGTGCTTGCGTGTTGTGCGCTCTTGCCGCCGCGGTGGTTAACGGCACGCACCATTCGTACATCATGCAATGGCGCACGGATACTTCACGACTCTTTAGACCATGTTGACACTATTTAGGTGCGCCTAAAGCTTGACACTCTCGTTGGAGCTTCAAATAAAACTTTGTTTTTGACATCCTGCTTTCTAGAACATCTATTCTTTAGTGCAAGTGGTAAATTCGGGATCGGAGCTACAGAGATACGTCCCGCGTTTTTTTTTTTTTTTTTGACGGCAGTCCAGATATAGCGATCACCGGTTATAACGATCATATTTTTCGTTTTTCTCGATATCGTTATAAGTGGACTGCACTGTACTCGTTGATAAAAAGTGCTGCGTGTACGACAGTGTGCCAGATATTGTGGTTGAATTGAAAAAATAGCAAAAGGGGCGGTGCCCGAGCAAATTGCTCTCAAAGCAATGTGTTGGCAGAGGACGTTCTGTTCATCCAATTTCAGAGCTTACCATTTTGGTCGTGAACTGCAGAAGCATAAAAAACAAGACCAATAAATTTGCTTCACTGACCTCTTCAGTCAAACCTGACGTGGTTATAGGCATGGAGTCAACGAATCTGTCGGTAGCTCAGAAGTTTATCTACCTGATTTTCACGTCTACCGTTCCGATCACAATGTGCATGGCAGCAATGTCTTTCTTCTTGTCGATTCGTGCTTGCAATCTTCTCCTGTGTTAACCCCAACTGATTGTTCTGAGTCAGTTTGGTGCAATATCCAATTTAAAACAGGACAGTTACCGTTCCCCTACTAACACATCGCCTGAGTCCTTCACTTCCCTTTCCAAGTTTCTCTCTACAATGACTATCTGATAGGCAGTGATTTCAATATGCCTGATGTGAGGTGGGCTGACAATAAACCAGTCCTTGGTAATTCATCTGTCTATAGCATTTCTTGAGGCAATCGCTGTGAACGATACTCTCAACCTACTAGGTGTGGCCATAATAGCTCTTCTGTTCTGGATCTGCTTTTTTCTAACCAGCCATTACTTGTGTCTGATAACGGCGTAATTCCTGGTATCAGTGACCATGACTGTATTGTAGCCCATGTTCAGATCGTTCCCTTCACGTGTGCATGATCGGCCAAGGAAGATGTATTATCTTGATAAAGGAAATCATGCTTCGTTATCTAATGAGCTTGCCATATTCCTGCAGGAATTCAGTCATTTACCTCAATCCGCAGATTGCAACACCCTATGGGATATATTTTGCTTCACTCTAAAGCAGTTGGTTGACAAACATGTTCCAAGTAAACAGTTATTAAACCTTGGGTTACTCTGGAAGTGAAGCAGCATGGCTTTAGGTCTGGCCTTTCTTGTTCAACACAGCTCCTAGAATTCAGTCATGACCTTTTTCCTTCATCTGACCTTGGTGTACAGACAGACTGTATTGTATTCCTAGACTTTAAAAAAGCATTTGATTCCGTCCCCCATGTTCTGCTGTTACACAAACTTTCATCGCTCGGTATTACTCTTGCATTCGTTGATTGGATTAAGTGTCATCTACAAGGTCGCATGCAACGTGTAGTAATTAACGGCTCCCTATCTGAATATGCTACTGTTACTTCGGGAGTCCCTCAGGGATCAATTTTGGGACCTCTGTTATTTCTAGTGTACATCAATGATAATGCTCAGGATGTTTCATGCAAAGCGTGTCTGTATGCGGATGATTGTGAGGTTTACCACTGTATTAGATCTGTCTCTCACCATGAGTACTTGTAACGCAATTTAGATAGTATCATGCACTGGTGTGTTAGGTGGCATATGTCTCTGAACCCTAGTAAGTGTCAATGTGTCTCCTTCACTTGTAAACACGATCCATACCTGTACACATTCCATACACATTATCCATACACATTAGACACTGTCCAGCTAACGCGAGTAACTGATTATAAATACCTTGGGGTTCATTTTTCATCAAATCTTACTTAGACTAAGCACATTGAGTATGTTACAGCGAGATCTTGTAGAATGTGGGCACGGTGGCACTTCAGGCATGCGGACGTCTGATAACCCGTTCGTCTTCCTTGTGCAGTTTTTCCTCGGCCTGCTTCTCGCCTCCAGTGGGGGCAGCTTGCGATCCGGGGAGAGCACTACAGCGCAGGCCCACAGTGTGGCGTGCTACCGTGTGCCAACAATCCCGTCCTGCACGTCATCGGAGACGTTGCCTCATCATTCGCAGTTACCCATCCCGATTCTGACTGCGCATGATCAGCACCAAGCACCACCCACCGGCTCACCTACAAAAGCTCGTGCAGCGCACTGGACGCTTCTTGGGCACGGTGGCACTTCAGGCATGCGGACGTCTGATAACCCGCTCGTCTTCCTTGTGCAGGTGAGGAAGAAATACGGAAAATGTATATGCTCTGATGATCCTTTTTTGCTTGTGCTACCGTGCCCACGGTTTTCTTGTATGCCATGTTGTGTTAGGATGTTTCTGGGAAAATTACTGCTCTTAGGGGGAGACATCGAGACTAACCCGGGACCTGCGCAAGATCAAATCGCAAGTGCATTAAAAATAATCGCCGTGGATATTAAGTTTATCAAGGAAAAGCGGCTTGTCGATATTCATAAAAAGCCAGACGCTTTATCAAGACTCGAAGAGAAGGTTAGTCTCTGTCAGGATGAGCTTGTCAGCGTGAAACGTGCATACGAATTGCTGGAAAGGAAGGTCGACGACCTAGAAAACAGAAGTAGGCGATTGAACTTAATTGTTTATGGTCTACCTGAAGTTGACGGAAAGACGAGTGAAAGTCTTGAACAAGCAGTGAATAAGACTATTGTTCAGGACACCCTCGGCCTAGAACGAGTTTCTATCGAACGAATACACCGCCTAGGACGAGCGGAACGGAACAAAAATAGCCCAGTCATTTTCAAGTTGCTAGACTTTAGGCAGAAATCATCCATACTTAAAAGCGGATACAAACTGAAAAACACCAGCTTCTCAGTCGGAGAAGACTTTTCGCCTAGGATCCGAGACATCAGGCGCAGGCTATGGAACAGCGCCAAAGAAAATCGAGAAAAGAAGGAGGAGGTGTCGTTGGTGTTTGAAAAATTATTCATTAATAAGCAAGCCTTTATCTGGGATGAAGAAAAGAACGACCAGGTTTGCACCCAAAAAAAGGACGAGGCACCATCAAGGCCGCAAACTCGCCAAGCTCGTCTACACGCAAAATCGAAGCCCTGACTATATTGAATGTTAATGCAAAAAGTGTTCTAAACAAAATAGATGCTCTCGAAAATCTTCTACTAGAATACAGCCCTGACATAGTAGGCGCCACAGAAACATGGCTTTCTTCAGAGATATTCGATAGTGACGTTGTTCCTCCAAATTATTCCGTTATCTGTAAGGATAGACCTTCTCGTGGCGGGGGCGTCGCTCTACTCATGAAGAAATGCCATTCATATGTGTCGCTTGCAGCTGTAGCAGGTGCTGAAGCAATTTTCAGCCGGATTCTTTGCGATAGAACTTCTATATTCGTTGGAAGCCCGTCATCCGGACACGAATGCATAACTGCAGTTCATGACTTCATGCAGCGTCATGTTCGCAACTCTCTTAGAGTGCTTATGGGAGATTTTAATCTCCCAGGCATTGACTGGACTACGCTAAACCACACATCAGCTACCTCGGATGACCTTATAAACTTAATGTTGAACTTTAGCCTTCAGCAAATCGTGTTATCCCGAACACGCATGCACCACACTGCCGAGAACACATTAGATCTGATACTGATTAGTCAGCACTTCCCGGAAGACCGTGTTCGAACTGACGTAGTTGACGGCATATCAGACCATCACATAGTCATATGCTTGCTGCCACTTGGTTCGAGTATTGCATGTGAGCAGCGTGGATCAGTGATTGATTTAAAATGAGCTGACGATAACAGCGTATTAACCTATCTCGTGCATGAGTTTGAAAACTTTTTGCAGCTAGCTTTTGACACATCCAGTGATCCTAATCGACTTTGGCTAAGTTT
This sequence comes from Rhipicephalus sanguineus, assembly GCF_013339695.2. Classification (NCBI taxonomy): domain Eukaryota; kingdom Metazoa; phylum Arthropoda; class Arachnida; order Ixodida; family Ixodidae; genus Rhipicephalus; species Rhipicephalus sanguineus. Next base: position 1,611,779 of record NC_051178.1, on the reverse strand, counting down.
CAAGTCTACTGTTATGTACTGTGTCACTAACTTCATACCAAAGAAACACAAGAAAGCGCCCAGGAATAATCCTTGGATAACACGTGAGGTTATCCTGGCAAAGCGTAGATTAAAAAGGTTGCATGTGGCTGCGAAAAACCATAAGTGTAAAGCATCCATTCAGCAGAAGCTGCAGTGTGCAAAATCAGAGTTTAAGCAAAAAACGAAAAGTGCCAGACAATATTACTTTAGTGTTACCCTTCCAAGCTTTATTAAAAGCAATCCAAACTAATTTTGGAGACACCTTCGTACCAACAATAATACACAGTCGCACACGGCTCCAGGGGAAAGAACGAAAAAGGCTAACGAATACAACAATTTTTTCCAATCAGTGTTCACGACTGATAATGGTATCATTCCTCCAGTATTATCCCTCGATTCGCCAATCATCGATCACCTAGAAGTCACAGATGCAGGAATACTGAACTTGCTTCTTAACTTAGATCCTATCTTAAAAGGTACGTGGAATGGTGTAGCAAGTTTGTTGGGCGAATCTTTCGAAAATCGCTCACCTTATCCCAGCTGCCAGATGGCTGGAAGATTGCAAAAACAATGCCTATTCATAAATCAGGAGAACAGTCATTGGTGTAAATTACCGGCCGATATCCCTCACTAGCATTTCATGTAAGCTACTAGAGCATATCATCCTGAAACACACAACTGTTTTTCTCGAGAAAATAAAATTTTTGTCTCCTAATCAGCACGGATTTCGTAGTGGCCTGTCCACTGTTGCGCAGCTAACGGAGGTAGTTCATGATCTAGCTTTTACCATAAATAATCGCGGCCAAACAGACATGATCTTACTTGACTTATCTAAAGCTTTCGATTGCGTATGTCACAGCAAATTACTAATAAAATTGAAAAATGCAATAGGAGAGGGGTTATTGTTCTCTTGGATAGAAAGTTTTCTTACAAATCGCTCACAGTTCGTGCTGTATGAAGGTCATATATCAAACATAGTCCCCGTAACTTCTGGGGTCCCTCAAGGTTCCGTCCTGGGAACACTATTATTTTTCATTTTCATAAACGACCTCACGTCAAACATTGACTGTAATATCAAGCTGTTTGCAGACGACTGCATTATTTATAAGGAGGTAACCAGCTTCACAGACCACATTAACCTCAATGAATGTCTGACCAAGCTAGCGGATTGGTGCGCTAAGTGGCAAATGTCCATTAATGTGAAAAAATCCGCAGCTATGATGGTAACACGTAAGCAGAATCCATCACAGTTCATTTACAGCATTCATGGTTCACCACTGACTAATGTTGTGCAGCATAAGTACTTAGGCATTACATTAACATCCGACCTGAGATGGGATACACACATAGCTAACGTCACTGCGGCCGCGCTGCGTAAACTTTTCTACCTAAAAAGAAGACTTAGAACTGCACCAGCACCCACAAAACTCTTGGCTTACACCATGTTCGTAAGACCAGTATTAGAATATGCCAAAGTAGTTTGGTTTCCTTATTCACTAAGTAGTATTAGTAAATTAGAGGCAGTACAATGCAAAGCCATACGGTTCGTACGCAACAAGTTCAAACGTACAGATTCTCCCACTAACTTTCTGGCTTCTTCTGGCATTGATAAACTAGATACCAGGGCAAAAGAGGCGCGCCTGAGGTTCTTGTACCAGTGGTTACATGGCCACCACAAGGTCTCCAAGTATGTCACATTTTCACAGTCGCCCCCTACCTGTCCTAAACACAAATACAGTAGACGCTCGATAAATCAAACTTGAGGGGACCTCAGGATTTTATTTGAATTAATTATCAGAAGTTCTCATAAATACGACTCAGGGCAGCACACCAACACTGCGATGTTTATTGTTTCTCAGTGCTGCAGCAACATCATAGACTGCTCTGTATGATTGCCAGTAAAATTTTTATACATCAGCGATAATACTGGTTTTTGTTATTATACAAGGCATGCACGGGTGTGTAATTAAGGGACGAAATGTGTTGTGTCCCACGACAGTTGCTAGCCCCTTCTAATTCTTAGGACGCTTTCTCGCATGGCATACCGCAGAGAAAGTGACTTTAAGAAATGTTTAGCATGCAATAGATCAAGGCCAGACAGTACAGTTTTTTTTTTCATCGATCAGCAGGAGATTGTTGGTGCGCAAGGTTCGGCTGGTTTGGCGGTTTTGTAGGCAGGCTTTATTTGCGCCTGTTAGTAAGAGAAAAATGTGAATGTTCAGCTAGAAGCAACAAAGGCGGCAGATATTTCCAGGCATGGACAAGCAAAAAGTTTGAATTAACGAAATTTGTGCAGTGAGGCAGTTTGAATTAAGCAGCTTTAAAATATATTAAAAACATAGTGGGCCAACCAAAAATTTTAATTATCAGAGTTTGAATTATCGCGAGTCTACTGTACAGTCTGAAAGAATATTCCTCAAAGAGCGACGTTTTTGGAAAATCGTTTTTCCCACTAACAATACGCGAATGGAATAAACTGAAGGCAAATGCTACTAATGCCGACACACTATCCGCATTCACCGCAGTGTTAGAAACCATGCGTAACCTACAATAGTGTGTCAATGCTTTGCATACTTTGTTATTTGCCTCTTTTTTTTCTTCCTTTTTTTTGGCATAGTGCACTGTGGCAGGCCAGACAGTACTTGGTCAGGCTTAACTTTTCGCCTCCGTCTGGTAAAATCAAGAGATGGAAGAAAAAAAAAGTTTTTTTTTATTCATTCAATCCATCGCTCAAATACCTGGCCTCGTATGCGCCAGTCAGCAGTTTGCTGAGTTTGCTGCTAGAAAACTGGGCATATTGTTGATTCTGTCACCGTCATTTGTCCTGCTCTCTGATATGCATACCGAAAAATTTGGCATGTTTTAAATTGATGCCTCTCGTTTCAGTCCCTTTTTTTTCCTTGCGCAAATAAGATGTGGAATGGTTTGCCGGACGCACTTGTAGATAGTGATGGTTGTGCCGATATTAAAGATGCGCTACATATCTATACATTTCTATAACAAATGTTGCTACGAATATCGCCTTGTTTTCCACTGTATAAAAAATTCATTCTTCCTTGTATTTCCTTGTTGTTTACCAATAGTGTAAGTGAACCCGTATGTTACGTGGAATGTTATTGTTTGCTCTTTATGAATGAATACAATGTACAATATGCCCTCTGTAATGACTGCATGACTGGGGTCGATAGTATTGAAAATAAAATTTCAAAAAATGTTAAATTTTGTTAAACGAAACTTCCGCTTAGCTCCTCCCAAAATCTGAGACCTACATTATATTTCGAACGTCAGACCTATATTAGAGTATGCCTGTGTAGCTTGGGACCCAGAAAGTAAAAGCCTATCTAATGTGCTCGAGCTGGTACAAAACCGTGCAGCCCGTTTTGTCAGTTCTAACTATGACTTCACAGTGTTAGTGCACTAAAGGCTAGGTTGGGATGGGAACTACTAAGCACACATAGAAAAAACATTAGATTAGAAATGCTTTTTAAAATCTTTCATGGCATGGTTAAAATAGATGAAGAATCTTACACTTTACCTCCCCATTTCTTATCCCACAAAAGTGACCACTCTCTAAAAATTAAGAGAAAGCTTTTGCAGAACAAACGCATGCCTATACTCGTTTTTTCCACACACAATCTCCCAATGGAAGCAGCTTCCAGAGGAGATTGTTGACTGTCGCACTGAAACAACATGGTTCAGAGACATACTGTTACACTCATAGCTACATCTCTTTTTTAAAGGCGGTAGTCGTTCTTGGGGAACTTAAACGCCTATATTTTGGTCTGTCTTTCTGTCTTTCTGTTTGTCGGCACGTCCCTCGATTCAGCCACCCAGCCAAAGTTGAACCACTTGCCCAAGGGCCAGCCACCTTGAACGGATGACTAGGTTCATACTTGCGTACATTGTTGATCAAAAAGCAAACATTACGCATATCTGAGGCGCAACATCACTAGGTAAGTATTAGGTGCTGTGTTCCTTTAATAGAAAATACATAGATACGTAATTCTAGAGACCCTAGTTTCTTAAGCTGCGCTGAAAATGCGACTGCGCTGAAACTTGTCTTCCTCCGTGCCCTCTGCACGAGCTCATTGTTGTGTTTCGGTTTCGGTTCCGTACTGCACTGTAAGAATGCCATGGGGTGCCGCTCTGGCATTCCTGTTTTACTCAGGCGACGTGGAAATAAAAGAGTGTGTGGAGAGCACTCGTTGAGTGCGGACGTTCCTTCTGCTTCGGCGCTTCCCACCAAACCGCGTGTTCAGGCTGGCTGGCGTCCCTGCCGGTCGCGTTGGTCCCCGCCGGTCTTCGCCTGCTGCTGCGCCGGGACTACCAGCCCGCAACACAGCACTCATGTTTCCCGACGTATTGCCAGATGGCGTCCATATCTCACGCAGCGCCTCTTCTATCGTCTTTAGACGACATTTGCAGTGACGCACGCAGATACGCGGCCAATTTTTTTTCTGTTTTTGTGTTAATCTTGTTTTCATGGTTATCCTTTTATGTAATCATATGTTACCCCGTGTATTCCCCTCTGCAATAATGCCTTTGGCCGCTAAAGGTACTTGAATAAAAAAAAGCACAGCCGAACCCCTTTGCACCGATGCAAAAGAAAGCAAATGGGTATAAGAGACACCTCCATGGAAATAGGGGGCTGATAAGAGAATGCCTGCATGGTACCCTGCCTATAAGAGACACCTCATATAAGAAATAAGAATTGCTCCCCGGTGCATGTCTCTTATAAAGGGGTTCAACTGTAAAAAAAACCCCTTAGTGAGAAACATTTCAACCATCAAAAGCTATGTCTTGCATCTTGCTTTCTTGAAAACTGGGTGTTCTCAAAGATAGAGGCGCACACCTGAACTGTCTGGAGAGTTCTGCTAAAAAGCTTCTCACTGGCTGTGCACATTCAAACAGTGTCCCTTGGCCCTCCAGTTAAAGCACCTTCCAGTCTGCCCCACACAGTGGTGTCTACAGCTCACAGGAATCACTTGAGCAGCATTAAAAGTAGATTCTGCGTAGCGGGTTGTTTGTCTCGTCTCACAGAGGGGCACCACAATTCCTTATTCTTCAGTGTATACAAGTTAGACAATTCAAAGGCTGAAAGAGCAACTCGGATGTCGTGCTTTGATGCCATTCCTTTAATGTTATGTGACACCCAGTGAATACAGGGAATCACATCAACGTCCTTTCGTATTATTTCCTACAGTATTGTTGACTTCAGGCCATTCAATTTTCTGAAGCAGCGCCTTAAAACTACTACCTGAGGTCTGCACTCGATGGTTAGCCCTCTTGCTTGAACAGGAAAATTTCACTGTGAAGGCTATCTGACATGACACGAACAGATGAAAAAAACGCTAGGCCTGCGCTGAAACCGCAGCACAGTCACAGCGAAAGCTGGAAGAGCGGAGTTTCTCGAGCCCGTTAAGCTCTCTTGGGGCTACAATACAAGTACACTAGAAAGGTACCCACTACGCCATAAATCACAATTTTTTGTGAAGTTGGGAAGCACCTACTAAGCCATTATTCGTCATTCTGCGGAGAAGCAAGGTACCAGCTACACGTCTGTAAGGCATTATGTGCCCTTTGTTGACGCGACGACTGATGACGATGAAGAATTATGGCTCAGCCCTTTGTAATGGGTTGGAATCTTTAAACGGCCCACCAGTTATGTAATATGCATTGGGTGACGCCCGGTCGCTATTTCCCTCTCCCGTCATGCTGTATAACATACTTCAAAAGTTAATTAGAGCGCAACCACACGACACATTCACACACCCACACACCCACAACCCAGACATCAACCACGCACAGCGCTCACTTCCAATTGATTTATTGATCGCACGGGCTTGAATATATACATGTGGCACATGCGCGCATTAACATCAGATAAGGCCAGCACACACACAATCAAGACATACATTTCCTTCCTGCTCCTTCCATCTTATAGTCTAGAACTGATGAAGTGAAATTCACTGGGAAACAGAGATAGCGACGGGGTGCTTACACAGCGGTCCTTGTCTTTTCCTATGTAAAATGCCTCTAACACTTCACGTGCAGTTTTTCTTGTGCTTCTGCCCAGAATCTTTGTCTCAGAGAATCCTGCGTCACAGCCACACATTATAGCATGCGCAACCAGGTGCGCATACTTGTCATCTCGTTTTATTAATTTTTGGGCGTGTTCCCTTAACCGGTCATTAACACATCTTTCGGTTTGACCGATGTACACCTTGCCGCAGGACAGGGGTATCGAGTACACGACCCCCGTGGAACATTTTACAAAAGGCCTCTCATGTTTCTTCTCGCAGCCGCGCTTTTGAGCCTCACGTGGAACGATGAGCACTTTTGCTGGTTTTTTCATCCGCGTGTTAAGAAGGAGCTGTTGCCGTACGACTCTGCCCACTCAAAGATTGTCAAGAGGGGCGTAGCCTCTCTCTGCTTGGAATCGGCGCTGAGGAAGTCCTGTCCACACAGCATGCAACGTAGTTTTCATAATCAGGTGAGCCGATTAGAGGCTGCTGGCTTCCCTCGATCGGTCATCACGGCCGTTGCTGAGTCTCTGCTGCAGAAGTTTAAACGTGGAACAAGGGAAGCAACGACTGCTACCCAGCCCTCAAGGATTAGGCCACAAGTGGTGCCATACATCCATAAGCTCTCGCACAATCTCAAGAAAGTCGCGGGTAGGCACGGTGTACCGATGGTCTTTTCGGCGCCCGAGAAAATCGGGAAGTTGTGCCAACGTATTTGCGATAGCAAAAAGCGCGGCTGCGAGAAGAAACATGAGAGGCCTTTTGTAAAATGTTCCACGGGGGTCGTGTACTCGATACCCCTGTCCTGCGGCAAGGTGTACATCGGTCAAACCGAAAGATGTGTTAATGACCGGTTAAGGGAACACGCCCAAAAATTAATAAAACGAGATGACAAGTATGCGCACCTGGTTGCGCATGCTATAATGTGTGGCTGTGACGCAGGATTCTCTGAGACAAAGATTCTGGGCAGAAGCACAAGAAAAACTGCACGTGAAGTGTTAGAGGCATTTTACATAGGAAAAGACAAGGACCGCTGTGTAAGCACCCCGTCGCTATCTCTGTTTCCCAGTGAATTTCACTTCATCAGTTCTAGACTATAAGATGGAAGGAGCAGGAAGGAAATGTATATCTTGATTGTGTGTGTGCTGGCCTTATCTGATGTTAATGCGCGCATGTGCCACATGTATATATTCAAGCCCGTGCGATCAATAAATCAGTTGGAAGTGAGCGCTGTGCGTGGTTGATGTCTGGGTTGTGGGTGTGTGGGTGTGTGAATGTGTCGTGTGGTTGCGCTCTAATTAACTTTTGAAAATGATCTACCAACTAGCCCAACAACAAGTTCTTTTATAGTATAACATACGTTGACGTGGGAGAGAGACGGAGGGGGGGGGGGAGTACTTTACCGAGACCCCGAGGAAATGGATCATGCGCTTATGGGCTTCCTTGGCAACCAATACAAGTGCACTTGCGAGGAACCCACTACACTATAAATCATTGTAATTTTACTGAGAACCCGAGGAAGTGGATCATGCGCTTATGGGCTTCCTTGGCAACCAATACAAGTGCACTTGAGAGGAACCCACTACGCTATAAATCATTGCAATTTTTGAGAAGTAGGGCAGCAGGCACTGTGCCATTTTTCGTCATTCTACGGAGAGCGTTGGTACCTGCTAAACGCATGTAAGGCGTTATGCGCAATTTGTTGATGCTGTGCCTGATGACGATGAAGAATTATGGCAGAGCCCTTTGTAATGGGTTCGAAGCATTCAACAACCTACTCGTTGCGCAATTCGCATTGTGTGACGCCTGGTTACAGAATTCGCGTTGTGCGACGCTTGGTGCTTATTTTACTCTTCTACCACGCTATACTGCATATGCTAATATGAACTTCAGTAAGGTGACTTGTTGGGCGAGTTGGTTCATTCTTACGGTAGAATAGCGCAAATACCAAGAGGAGAGAAGATGGGAGACAAACAAGCGCAAACTATCAACTGATTTTATTCGTAAAGCACACACATATATAAACGAGCAAGGTCATAGTCACGAGTCACCTTAGCAAACAATAAACTCGATTAGTGGCAGGCATTGAAGTAATCTACCTCTGTGGCATGCAACGTGATAGATCGTCTCCCATCTTCTTGTTCGTCTCCCATCTTCTCTCGTCTTGGTATTTGCGCTATTCTACCGTAAGTAAATATGCTAATATGGTTCCTTCCCGACATGAAGCCTGTATAGGACCTTTTTGCAAAACAGTTTCAAGCAGCGGCATGGCTCAGAGGTTGAAAGCTGGGCTCCCACGCAGAGGGCCCAGGTTCGAACCTCGTTCCATCCTGGAATTTTTTTCTTATTTCGTTTTTTTTTCTTATTTCGAGCGATACTGGTTACGGACACCGGCGGCGGCGGCGGCGGCGGACAACTACGGCGCCAAAAACGGCCGGTGAAATGATCTCATAACAGCTTTCGCTGTAAAATTCATGAACACGGGAAGTCACTGGAGCCCAAGGCAGCAAAGCAGTTGCAGCCTTGAGAAAGAAATGTCGCCACCAGCGACACACCCGTGTTCAAAGCTTCCATCTTCCACTCAAGCTTTTATGACGAGAACATGCGACTTAACCGAGGTTCAGTAAAGGTAATTTATAATACAGTATAGACCACTAACAACGTAAGTTAACGTAACAATCCATTAATGGGATGCCAGGCAGATTCCAAGTAAGACCCTTTTCACAAGTTGGTCTGGTGTCGGTTGATGCGTCATCAGTGGCCGCGTTGATTTCCCCATCTTTACAGATCTCGTGCGGGAGCTGGCCGTCTCGGCGGGCATGTTCTCTGCCAGGAGAGAGGGTGTGCGCTTTCGAGAGGGAGGCGGCCGTGGTTGGCATTCGGTGCCGCGCAGCTCTGTCGAAGGTAGACGCCGTAATTTGATGCCGGTTTTTGAAGACGGTTTAATGGATCGTTTGCAACTGTCACCGAAGTCGCCAATATCCGCACTGCAAACCAAAAACCAGTTTTTTCAAATGCTGCCCAAGTGCAAATCGTGTTCGGCAAGCTGTCGCACGTAGCCGAGCATTGTGCGTTAGCACCCGTAACATTTTCTTAATGTTGAAAGCAGCCACACGAACGAGCAGAGGAGAGCAGGATGTCAGTGGCACGACACAGCCCGACGTCAGGGGAGCAATGGGCACAGGTGCCGCCAATTCCACCTTGCGCTCGTGGAAGCGAGGAGGTTACGTGGCTCGGTGAAAGAACTGGTCGTGTGTCCTGTCCTCCTTTCTATTCGGATCCTTAACAGCTCTGCTGCTAACGCTGTACGGCATCACCTAATGGGCACCAAAGGGTTTTCGTCGTACATGCCTGTATGTTTAAAACGCACGCCTTTTTTGATCATTTCTCTTGCTTGGCATGTGCTGCCACACTTCGGGAATACGTGGAAATTTTTTTCATGCACCGATGTCACTCCGTTGTTGTTTTTTCTCTCCAAAGCGGCACGCCGGCTTTCCCTTGCGCATCCGAGCGCACGCGATGCGGCTGGTTTCAGTTTTGTCCTTCGAGTGGTTATCGCTTCTCGCGCCCGCAATGCTGATGCCTGTCTGGTTTCTAATCTCTCAAAGGGTGACCGCTTGCGACTCTCTCGTTTAGCAGAAGAAGAATATGCAGTATTATCGCTGTGGAATCTTGGCGGCAAGTGCGCTACCACAAAGACTGTCTGTGCGTAGCGTGCAATACACAGTGTGATGGATCTGGCCAATGCCTATTCCTGGACTGGTGCAAAACAGCGGACAGGTGTACGGAGTTCCATTGGAACACGGTGAGACCTCTTCTGCCCACTGCCAAAAAACCGCCAATTAGTGAAGGTAGAGGCTTGGGGACTACTTCATTCCTGATGCAGGCTACCAGCTTCTTCAGCTTGGAGCCAAGTTTGCTTTGGAACTGGAGTTATGTCCCCCTGCTAAGCTTGCAGCATCGAGAACCATTTCCCGCCTCGTTCCCAAAGAAGAAAGAGCAAGGTGTAGATGCTATTGCTAAAGTGAAAACAGCAAGAGGAAGTTCGGATAATCCCAAGAAGCTCAATCGGGTAGCAAGATACTTGGCGTCTAGAGGGTTTCGTATTTTAACTGCTGATAAAGAAGGTTGTTTTGCTATTTTGCCTGATGGTATGTTTGGCCAAAAATCATGTGAATCCACTGAAAAGAATTTCAAGAAGGTTAACATAAAGCCGGCAAAACAAAGAATGTTTGCCACTGAGCTATTTTCCTCCTTTAATTGGGAAAAGCTTTGCAATTCTGTCAAGTCATCTTGTAAAACACATACGCCTGGCAAGCCATTCCGAGCCATTGTAACTGAAAGGAACACCTGGCAGCAACAAGTAGCCTGCTTTATCCAAAAACAGCTTTCCACATTGAAAGTCTCTGGCCCGCAGGCAATCAGTAATTCTGAAGCGGTTGTGCAATATCTGAGAGAAGAAAACCCAAAAGGATGTGGGGCCTTCAGTATTGATGTACAGGATTTATTTTACTCCATTCCGCACCGAGTTGTTAGGAAGTGTAAAACAGTGCATTTCTGAAGAAAATGATGAAATCACGTTTAGAAATAAATGCGGAATTCCAGTGGAAAGTTTTACAGAAATACTGATGTTTTATTTGAATTCTACTTATGTCGTGTGGAATGAAGCAATGTATGTGCAAAAATCCGGCATTTGTAGAGGTTCAAAGGTAGCCCCCTTACTCAGTGATATTTTTCTGGCACGAGTGGACCAAAAAATTCATCATGCCATTCAAGGCATGGCTAAAAGAATTTGCCGCTTTGCTGATGATTTTTTTATTATATTTGATTGGGCTGATTATGGGTACAATGCTGTGAATGTACTGAAAGTGTTTCGTGAATGTGGCCTGGGACTCAAGTTTACCCATGAGATAACAAAAGAGAAACAACTACAGTTTTTAGACCTTTCACTAAGAATTTTGCCTAGCCACACGTGCTGGATGTACACCCCTAGATCGGAAAAACCCCTGCTCCAGAACTCCAGAGATTGTTAAAAATAGAATAGCAGTGTCTTGTCTTGGAGGCGACAAGTACTGCAGAATGGGCAAGTTGGTGCATTATGACAACGTATTGATATAGCGCAGCTCAGTTTGAGCATAAAGAAAAGAAGCCTCTTTTCTTTATGCTCAAACTGAGCTGCGCTATATCAATACGTTGTCTTGGAGGGGCTATGGTGAAGTCTTGCTATCGTGCAATGAAAGAAAGCTTTTCAAAACAAGTAGCACGGTTATCCTCAGTAGGTTTCCCGGAAGAGGCGATCACCAGAGCTGTTGATAAAGATACAAGGATAGTGAAGGGCGTGCAAGCATCACCTTCAAGGAACCGCTTCAGTAAAGATAAAAAGCACCGTGCGGTTTTGCCATACGTTCATAAATTTTCTCGTGGGTTAAAAAACGTTGGCGGAAGGTATGGCATTGAAGTTGTTTCCAGCGCCACGGCCGCTCGATCTCCGCCCCTTGGTGCGGCCTGCCGATCCGTCTTCCGAACAAAAGGGCGCGCGCGCGTCAAAGTGGACTGACTGGCCACGAGGGGAGGCGAGGTAATCGCCCTTGCACCTGCTTGCACCGCGTCGAGCGAAGGTGCAATCCCACTAATCCTCCCTATTGTGCGACAGTCGTATCCTGCCGTCGTGTGCTCATCATGCGATGCCATTTTGTTCTTCTGTACTTCTGATAGGTTTAACTGTCCGAGCTCTCTGTCAAAAAGCTACCGAGTCCATTGTTGGCCAACTGGGCTGGTGGAGATCTGAGCAGCTCGCTGGAAAACATACTCGGGCTTTCTCGGAAACCACTTTCTCGCAAAGTCTTCCTTCCGCTTGCGAAATCTTGCAACATTTGAGTGATAAATCATGTGTACCTGAGACTACTTACGAAGAATCATTACTGATAATTGTCCGATTCATATTATACCGAGATGTATGTCGCGGAAATAAATACTTCACGACGTGCAAATAAATGCGCTCAGTACCAATATAAATAAAAGACATTTAGTTGACACTAAAGTCAGAGTCGCTGCTGGCCACAATAACATCCACAATAACATCGTTATAACAATGTTGAGTTGCCGTACGAGCGAGAGCAAGACGTGGATCATGTGGTTCCTAGTTGCCTCAATCGGACAGCTAAAATTCACCGCGTGCATCTAATTGAGTGCATGTATCAAGAACAATCTACCTCTCAAACAATTATTTGTAGGGCTAGTTAGTCTTGCATAACTGGCTTAGACATATTGGACACTGCTTCGACACCACAAGCATGATTATTATTATCGTCATCATCATTTATTGTTATTGTTATTGTTATTATTATTATTATTATTATTATTATTATTATTATTATTATTATTAATATTATTATTATTATTATTATTATTATTATTAGACACTGCTTCCCTTCTTACACAACGCCGGTCTAACGGTGCACGTCTAATACACATGTGGCGTTTTCTTTTTTTTCCCTCTGAAAGAGTCGTGTCTGTGCACTGTAACTGAAACTGAGAAAAACACAGTTTTTTGCTACTGACAGTATTGTCGGGCCTGCTCCAACAATTTTTTGCCACTGTGCTCATGTCACCAAAATACCTCAAATCTATATTGCGGCTAAAATCCACATAGCCCACTATCGTCGGTATTCAGGAGTAAATTTGGATTTGGCTCTTATAGATTGGGACATTTAATTTGCGCTTGAATTGGCTCGTAAAAGAAGTCTAAATCGCAGCGAATGACCGACATACCAATATTTTGCGACAAAATGATTGCCGTCCTTTGTTGCATGGGCGTAATGGTGACTTGTAGAGCAAGTGGTGCTTCCAGGCAAAAGGCGCACCATTCTGGGCAGCGTTTTCTTGTTCTTAATTGGCATCTATTGAAGGCCTGGGAAAACTGCTTCAGCTCTTCTTCTTCTTCAAGGAATAGATCGGTGCCCAATATATACTTATGCGTTGCTCGTCATTTGTCCCGTGTTGTTGTTCTTTGTGGTATATACTTCCGCATTCTGCACAATAAACTCCGAAGGTAGCGCTCGTCTTCGTGTGTCTCCTTATAGTCCTCAGCTCGCGCTAGAGCAATCATCATGACATACCAACTAGCCCAAGCCGCCACCCTTCTAAACCAATATCTTCATTTCAGTTGTCCTCTATTTCAAATGTACCGTCTTGGAGTGAAGGAGTGAAAAAACGACATGATACTGTAACGCAAAACTCGAAAAAGAAACACTAAGAGGCAGAAAGAAGTAGGAAAGTCGGCCTCTTACTCATCATATTCGAGTTTTTACAAACATCATGTCCTTGAGTATAACAACCAACTCGCCCAAGAAAAACTGATTGTGTAACAAACGCACAATAGCAAAGAAACTAGAACACAAATGAAACAGGTTGGATGCTGCCATGTTAAATGTTTTGGTCACGATTGTTGATGCAGCGCTGGTTTAATGGATCTGACTCTGTTTGATTCATACAGGTGCAGGATTTGGCTCATTTTTTATTTCCAAACTGCCTTTTTGAGTTCACATTACGATGAAGAATTGCTCATTCTTATTACAGTACTTTTAAAAATAAACGATACTTAGGCTCGCTTTGCGCTCCCGTGAAATTTAGCACAGTTTTGGTTTCTGGAGTTGGCTCTTCTCGAAAAAGAAAAACCACCATACATATATATACAAAATATTATGCCTTAAAAGTCTATGTCGCAATAAAGAAATATATATATACATAATTATACATATACGGTGCATGACGGCGACGGCAAAATCCAGCCGAGACTGTTCATATTGAAACGGGTATGAGCCGAGCGAGAAGAAGAAGAAGAGGACGTGAACTGGTCGAGCCTACCGACGCCATCATTCCCTGACCATCAACCTCGCCCTGTAAATAAACATAATTCAACCGTACCCGTAACAGTTTTGTGGTGGAGGTGCGGGGTACTTCGATCGAGACGACAGAGCCGCTGCCGCTAGGTCTACGCCGAAGCCGACGCCTCGCTCGACTACCTCCGACACTACCGGGGACGCTACCGATGTCCAGCAACGGTGACCAACAGTCGTCTCCGACTCCTCCGGCGCGGACAACCGGCGGCTGGATGCGTCAGATGGAGCCACGCCCTTTCTCTGGAAAACCCGGCGAGGACGTGGAGGAATGGCTTACCCACTATAAGCGTGTAAGCAAGTGCAACGGCTGGAACCCCACGGCTCAGCTGGAGCATGTCGTTCTCTTCCTGACAGACACTGCGCTGGTGTGGTTTGAGAACCACGAAGAATCATTAACAACCTGGGAGCGCTTCGCCACTGAGATCGCAGAGTGCTTCGGAGATTCTACCACGAAGAGGAAGCGGGCGGAGCCGACATTGCTTCAGCGTGCTCAAGTGCCAGGTGAGACCTGTACCACGTACATAGAGGCGATCCTGAAGTTGTGTAAGACGGTGAATCCTCGAATGTCCGAAGAGGACAAAGTTGGGCACCTTCTCAAAGGTATTGCCGAGGATGTATACAACTACTTGATTGCCAAGGAGAGTCTCACTTCGGTCGCTGATGTCATGAAGCATTGCCGCACATTTGAAACCTTGAAGCTACGCCGCATCACGTCCAAGTTCGGCAGGTTAGCAAATGTGGCGACTGTAGCAAGCATTGAGGACAGCTACAGTTTTCAATTTGACTTTGCAGCAATTGTGAGGCAAATTGTCCGCGAAGAACTGGAACGACACACCAAATCGGCGGATGTCGAACAGCCTGGTTGCGCATCTAACCAACACCACGAACCTGCATCGGCTGTATCCGCATTGTCGGCCATGTCAGGCGGCGCAGACTTTCGAGTCGACCAGGTGCGACAGCACCAAAGTTCCTTGCCCAGTGACATGACGCACAACCAACGCACTCGTAGGGATAACTACCACGAATCGGCACTCAGAAGACCGTGTTTTCTACACGCAGCGTCCCAGAGCTTATCCCGAAGCCTACAACGTCGGCCGCCCATCGCCTGTCTGCTACAGCTGTGGTGCCGTAGGTCACATTTCTCGTTTTTGTCGCCGGCGACGCCAGGCAAGATACGGCCCACCACCGACTTGGCCTAACCTTGAACAAGGAATTTATGGCGATCATTGGCCGACAGAACTTAGGGAAGTAAACACCACAGGCTCACCACCCAGGAATACCTTCCGTCATTACAACAGAAGGAGTGACTCGCCAGCTTCCGACCGTAGCCTGACGCCACCGATCAGACGCCAACGCCGTTCACCGTCACCACGGCGACGTTCTACGTCACCACCATCGTCGGGAAACTAGCCGGCGCGGCCGATGGAGGTAAGGTCGCCGGCCAGTCTCCGTCTCTGCGAACTACTCCTCTTCCTATTGTGATGGTCAAGAACAAAGTTTGTGTGTTAATTGATAGTGTACCTGTCACTGCGTTAGTCGATACTGGTGCTACGGTTTCCGTCATGAGTGTGACTTTCAAAGAAAGGCTTGGTCGGAAAGTTATGTTCCCGTGGAATGGTGGTGTGACATTTCGTGGTGTCAGCGGAGAGTGTCTTGTTCCCCTTGGTATTTGTGTTGCAAGTGTTTTATTCGGCGAAGAAGATCTCATCACGGAATTTCTTGTTCTACCACGGTGCACTCATGATGTGATTCTCGGGATCGACTTTCTTCAAGACTGTGGTGCTTCCGTTAACTGTGGCACAGGTGAAATTACGTTGAATGGCGCGCTTCTCTCTACTCTTGCCGATACATCCTTACCAGAGGAAAACTATTTTGTCGTATCGAAAGATTCGCTTATAGCGCCGTGGTCTCTATCGCGTGTTCCTGTTAATGTTGCTGCGTCCGACCTTTCATCATTCGACGCCCAACCCAACCACTTGCGACGGGCTGCGTGAAGAAAGATGTACTTGTGCCGCGTTCTCTCGTGACTGTTGTGAATGGCGCCTCAAATTTGTGGGCTTTCAATTGTTCTTCGGTGCCTGCTATTCTCCCGCGCGATATGAAGCTCGCTAAATTTGACGAAGTTACTTACAGCTCTATCACAGTTTTAAGCGAGGAGGAGCAGTCTCATAAAAGCGACCCCCAACGAAGCAGTTCTGAAGAACAGGTCTTACGGATGATCAGCAAGTCGCTGCCCTCACATGAACGCCACGCTCTTGCACGAGTCCTTCTGACACATCTTTCTGTCTTCGATTTCACACAAGGGGACACGGAGGCTTCACTACCACGTTCTCGTGCTCACCACAGAATTGACACCGGATCTGCACACCCGATTCGTCAAAAGCCATACCGCGTGTCTTCGACAGAAAGGACAGTTATAGCAGAACAGGTGACTGATATGTTACGAAAGGGCGTTGTGAAAGAGTCATCTAGTCCGTGGGCAGCACCAGTGATCTTGGTAAAGAAGAAGGATGGATCGTGGCGGTTCTGTGTTGATTACAGAAAACTAAACTCGGTCACCAAAAAGGATGTGTATCCGCTTCCTAGAATTGATGATGTCATCGACTGCTTACATTCCGCTGCCTACTTTTCGTCGCTGGATTTGCGATCAGGGTATTGGCAGATACCCATGCACCCAAACGACAAGGAGAAAACGGCCTTCGTGACGCCCGACGGCCTTTATGAATTTAATGTTATGCCGTTCGGCCTTTGTAATGCGCCAGCAACGTTCGAACGATTTATGGACACTATACTTCGTGGACTTAAATGGGAAATTTGTTTGTGCTACCTCGATGATGTGGTGATTTTTGGCAGCACACTGAACGAGCATAACAGACGCCTCAGTCTCGTTTTGGATTGCGTAGAAAAGGCCGGCTTGATCCTAAACTTAAAGAAATGTCGTTTCGGTGAAACGGAGACGTTAGTACTTGGGCATCTCGTGGACAAAAACGGTGTGAGGCCAGACCCACGAAAAATCGAGGCCGTCAGCTCTTTCGAACCACCTAAGTCCGTGCGGGAGCTGAGGAGCTTCTTGGGCTTATGCTCGTATTTTCGTCGATTCGTTCCAAGGTTCGCTGACGTGGTGCATCCCCTAACATGTCTTCTCCAAAAAGACGTGCCTTTCAAGTGGACTTCGGCTTGCGACGAGGCGTTCCGCCAGCTAAAGTTTCTGCTAACGTCGGGGCCTATATTGCGTCACTTCGATGCGTCTTCGCCGACAGAAGTGCACGCCGATGCTAGTGGCATCGGCATCGGTGCCGTACTAGTGCAGCGTCATCAAGGGGCTGAACACGTCGTGGCTTATGCTAGCCGCTCTTTCAGTAAGGCTGAGCGCAACTATACCGTGACAGAACAAGAATGCTTGGCAGCTGTTTTCGCGGTACACAAATTTCGACCTTATATCTACGGACGCCCGTTCACAATCGTCACCGACCACCACGCTTTATGCTGGCTGGTGAATCTCCGTGACCCAAGTGGACGACTTGCACGTTGGGCTCTTCGACTACAGGAGTACGACTTCGTCATCTCGTGCAAGTCTGGACGTCACCACGCCGATGCAGACTGTCTCTCCCGCCTTCCTCTGACGACAACCGAGTGTGACGAAGACAGTTTTGATGACTGCTTTGCCCCATTTCTGCCACATTCCCAGACTCGACGACTTTCAAGACAGAACAAAAAAATGATATTGGTTTGAAACCACTATTCATCGCTGCAACGCGTCCTGGAGCCACCGGTCGCTTTTGTGTCCGTGACGGCTTGCTTTACAAGACGAATTATTCGCCTAAAGGCGCACGCTTCCTTCTGGTCGTGCCACAGAGTCTGCGATTGGAAATACTGAGAGCCATGCACGGCGATGCGACCGCTGGTCACTTCGGGTTCATCAGAACTTTGAACCGGATACAGTAGCGCTTTTACTGGCCCAGAATGCGAGACACCGTCAAGCACTATGTCGCAAGTTGCGAACAGTGTCAACGCTACAAGCGCCCTTCGACTTCTCCGCCAGGTCTTCTCCAACCACTGTCACCGCCTCGTCTACCATTTGAACAAGTGGGTATTGATCTTTTAGGCCCATCTCCACGATCATCTAACGACAATCCATGGGTGATAGTATGTGTCGACCATCTGACCCGCTACGCAGAAACGGCGGCCATACCATCTTCGACAGCTGCGTGCGTTGCAATGCTTTTGCTTCGATTTATTATTCTTCGACATGGTCCTCCCCGTGTGATCATTAGTGATCGTGGTCGTCAGTTCGTCGTGGACGCCGTAGAAGAACTGGTTCGTCTGTGCAATTTGCAGTTCCGCCATTCATCGCCTTATCACCCTCAGACGAATGGGCTTGTAGAGCGTACGAACAGAACTCTGACTAACATGTTGGCCATGTACGTATCTTCCGACCACAAAGACTGGGATGATGTTCTCCCCTTCATCACTTATGCTTACAATACTGCAAAGCATGAGACGACCGATTACAGTCCATTTTACCTCCTTTACGCACGTCCACCGCTAAGCTGCATCGACACGATACTACCGTTTGACTTTCATAGCGACTACTCTGTCGCCAGAACGCTGTGTCTTGCCGAAGAAGCCCGGCGGATTGCTCGCCTTCGTACTGTGGCATCGCAGCAGCGATCGAAAGAACGCTATGACAGCCACCATCAGTCTGTCTCGTACTGTAAAGGAGACTTCGTGTGGTTGTGGACTCCGCAACGTAAACGTGGCTTATGCGAAAAGTTTTTACCCCAGTACACGGGCCCGTTCGTCATCGTTGATCGCTTGAGCGATTTGACGTACGTGGTGGCGCGCTTGACGTCAGCTGGCCGTCGGTCAAGCCGGACCCAGCTGGTACATGTTGCCCGTCTTAAGCGGTTTCACTCTACACATACTAAGTGATTCGGACTCGCCCAGCGGGCTTCGTCTGGGAACCGGGGAATGAAACGGGTATGAGCCGAGCGAGAAGTAGAAGAAGAGGACGTGAACTGGTCGAGCCTACCGACGCCATCATTCCCTGACCGTCAACCTCGCCCTGTAAATAAACATAATTCAACCGTACCCGTAACAATATAATTGCTATCGCAATAAAAGAAAGAAGACGAACACAAGTGTTACTCATAACTGTTTATCAGCAAGAAAGGGTTCCCAACATATACCCTTTATTCAAGCATGCGCGTACAAGAATAAAGCAACATGTGTACGTTAGAGGCGATTGCACATAAATTTAAATTAGGAGTCCAGCAAAGCGCACCGAATTATAAGTGCGCCTTCTGTCGCTTTGCTGGACCCCTAGTTTGAATATATGCGCAAACGCCCCTGATGTATCCGTGCTACTTTATTCCTTTATGCGCACGCGTGACGAAAGAATATATATGAAGGAACGCTTCCCTGCCACTACACAGTTGCGAGTAACGCTTCTCTTCGTCTTGTTTCCTTAGTTTTATTCCTTGCACTAATATGTCTTACCCAGTCATCTTCTCTATTCCAGCTAAAGTGACTGCATGACAGCGTCTCAAGTGAAGCATGACAAAACACTCAGCAGACCCACATGAAACTACCCGCGCAGACAGCTCGCTGTGCCTGAAGGGAGCTTCAAGAGAAACCCCCGCATCGCCGATAGTAAGCGCCATAGCCGAGGCAGCGGGTTGAAAGGGAACTACTGCTCTCACAGGCGAAGGGGAGCATTCGGCGCGCCGCACCAAAAGGGCGAGATCGAGCGGTCGTGCAAGCGCCCCCATTAAGGTGCAACATTTGTGCCAGGCCGTTGCAAAAAAGTTTAAAGCAGGGGAAAGAAAATGGCTTAAAAAAAGAATCGAAGTTAACGAAATGCCGAAAATGGGACGTGGTATATTGGATACCGGTAACCTGTCGAAGTATGTACATAGGACAGACTGGCCGCTATATCAACACAAGACTTAAAGAGCATGCTAACTCACTGGGAAAAGAAACTGATCGTTGTAAATCATGCCACTGTGAACCCGTTTTTCATGATACAGATATTTTGTTTGCAGATAAAGACAAACTAACACGTGAAGTTACGGAAGCCTTTTATATAAACAGGTGTGCAAAAAAAAAGCATCAGCCATCCTTCGGTGGCTCTAACAGATAAAGAGTTCGTTTTTTTAAATTCTGATTAGCCCTTCTGACAGTGTGTCACATGACTTGCGCCGCACATGCTCTGTGCTGGTTCTTGGGTACTTATATGTATCGTTTCTTTCAAAAATAAATAGTTGAGAGTTAGCGCTCGTGTGTCTCTTTCTTGTCCTTGTCTTTTGTGCGTGCTAAAAAAGTTTAAATATGTAAACATGGCATCCCTGACACTTGTTGATTCGTGTGCCGCTGCAAACTCACTGTTTGGTTCTCGAAAAGAATATATATATACTGGAAATGCGACACAGAACAAATGAAATGCCACTCTACCATTCATATTCTTCATGTATATGTCTTTCTAAACATGCTGTGAGTAAAACCAAAACTGCAATTGAAATCAGCCGAAAGCTGCCGTGCTACTTGCGGAGCAACACGAATGTGCGCAAGCCCTGCCTCTGCAGCCTTTGCTCTACTGCCAAGATGAGCTGTCCACATCGAGTATAGCGCTCCACTGCCAAGGTGAGCCAAGATGAGTAGAGCATTTATTTATTTATTTAATACGTACTGCAGACACCAACTCCATGCAGGGTGGGTAGAACACATTAGGTCAACGGAAGTAAAACAATCTTGTAAGTTCAATGATGCATTTTTGAGCACACACACAAAAAACAACAGAAGGAAAATACGTTTTTAAGGAGACTACTCTAACAATGCAAGTGTAAACAGTAAAATAGTAAAATAATACAGCATTTATAGAGGTAAATCGTTCCAATCATTAATGGTGTGCAGAAAAAAAGAGTATTTGAATTGGTTTGTTCGGGCACAATAGGGGGTTAGAGCATTTGGGTGATGTTGGCAAGTAGGCCTCGTCATTAGTGGACTTAAATAAACTGCCGGGTCAAGCGTGAGTTTGTTAGTAAGTAACTGTGAAAGAAAGTCGAGCCGCAATTTTTTTCGACGCGATTCAAGTGTCGGAATATCATTAGACTGCAATAGTTCAGTTGGTGAATTGAATGTTGAAAACTTGTTACAAACAAACCGGATAGCCTGTTCATTCTAAAAAGACAGGGCGTACAAACACGGACACAAGAAGGAAGTCAGTGGTGTCCTGACTTCTTTTTTGTGTCCGTGTTTGCACGCCCTGTCTTTTTTAGAATGAATACTTACCAACTAGCTCAGATCTCTGTTATTCTAAAAATCGAATAGCCTGTCTTTGAATTCGCTCTAGCTTTATTACGGTACATTGTGTGTAGGGGTCCCATGCAGTGCAGGCTGTTGCAAAGAGAGAAGCAGATGCACTAATCATGGCTCCCACCGCATGCAAGCAACCATCGCATTTACTGCCCCGCTGGCTGTCCCACTATGCAGTTCTGAGATTGCTAGAATGCTACCTCGAAGGCCATGCTTTGATCAGGCCCTACTGCAAGTTTGGAGGCCACAGCCAATATTATGCAAGAAAGCAATAGTGTGAGTAAATAGTGTGCTACTGGGTGCATGCACGACAACAGAAGGCAGTGAAGTTGGGAAGTGGGAGCTTTGAACCGCCATGCCAAATGGCTCAGGAACATCGCGGCAAGCGATGTACTTGGTGTGAACACATGGGCATCATTTTTACTTCAGGGACGATTTTAGTTGGTTATGTCCATTGACAGGCCAGTTTTGCTTCACTAAAATGAGGTTTCAAGTTCGTGCACTTTTATGGGGCTTTTCAAGGGGAACTTGATTTACTTTGTTATATCCATTATTTCATTAAGTCTCGTTATAACAAGGTTTGAATATGCATGCAGTTTTATGGCAGCGTAAACGGGAGTCGCAGAAGACAACGTTATAGCCAGTCATGCACTATCTGCAGTTACAATACAGTAGAATAGTTCAAACTCTGATAATTTAAAAAAATCTTAAATTTTTCGTTGGCCCGCTATGTTTTCAATGTATTTTAAAGCCTCTTAATTCAAACTGCCCCAATGCACATATTCGATTAATTCAAACCTTTGAACAATGGAGCAATTAGTAAAAGAAATGAACCAGCACGCTCTCACAACATTTGTCCGATGTGGAATGCAAGAAATATCATGGGTGAGTATGTTACATGAGTAAAAATCACATAAGATTATGTAACAACTAGTCAGGTGACTAAAATCACGTAACAACTAGTTACCTGACTAAAACTCACTACCAAGTAACTAGTCATTCGACTAAAACTACGTAACATTACGTAACTAGTCGTATAACTAAAAATCACGTAACATCTTGTCACGTGACTAAGAAATCAGGTAACATTATTAACTAGTCACGTGACTACAATCACGAAACATCACGTAACTACTACTCACGTGACTAAAAATTCCGTAACATCGAGTAACATAGTCATGCGACTAAATCACATAACAGCTAGTCACGTGACATTGCCAAACACACGTAGCACCTAGTCACGTGATTAAAATCCCGTAACATCTAGTCAGGTGATAAAATCGCATAACTAGTCACTTGACTAAAATCACGTAACATAACGCAACAACTAGTCACGTGGCTAAAATCAAGTAACAAAAGTAGTCACGCAACATCTTCCCGCCAAAACCACGTACGAAAATCGAACATGACAAAAACCACGTGACTAGCCCCGCCACAGTGGTCTAATGGTTATGGTGCTCGACTGCTGACACGAAGGTCCCGGGATTGAATCCTGGCCGCGGCGGCTGCATTTTCGATGGAGGCGAAAATGTTTGAGGCCCGTGTACTTGGATTTAGGTGCACGTTAAAAATTCACCATCTCCCACTAAAGGGAACCATGTGCCGATGCGAAGGAACGCATGGGTCGACTTAAAGTTCCGTTCATCACGGGCACTTTGCCTGATGTTAACGCGTCTTTGCATGTGGAGCACACCATGAATTCACTGTAGTTGCTGTTGCTGTTACTCGTCCCGAATTCTTGTTCGAGCACGCCACGTGGGTTCATCGCGCGCCTGCAGAATCTCATTCCCCGACGCCATCATGTGATTGCTGAGAGAGTGTAAGGGGGAGAGGCCACAGCGTCTTACCCAGCCCCTTACACAAGCCCGAACGCGCTGGCACGTGCCAGCACACGTGGCTTTGTCTGCGTTACGCCAAGCTACGACAGCATATGGCAGCCCGAGCCCCTAAAGTGCTCTGCACGTATCATATCATCAAGGTGGTTGAAGAACAAGACGAAGAAGACTTCTGCTTGGCGCGAGCGCGCGCTCAATATGTTACAGATGGCTATGGTAGATTTTAGAAAACGGACGGTCGCCAATGGAACTACAGACAAAGCCCAGCGCAAAAGCTGCTTCGCATCTGAAAACCCCAGGTGGTCGAAATTTCCGGAACCCTCCACTACGGCGTCTCACATAATCATATCGTGGGACATTGAACCCCAGATATTATTATTATAAAACCACGTGACTAAAATCACGTAATGACTAGTCCCGTGTCTAAAAATCACGAAACAGCTAGTCAGGCGACTAAAATCACGTGACAATATCCCGCCAGAAACCGCGCAACGGCTATTCACGGGACTGAAATCGCATCACGCAATAGCTAGTCACGTTACATGTTCCCGCCAAAACCACGTGATACCACATAGCGTGGGGACCCGACCAAAGCCGGAGAAGGATAGCCAAGCCTAACCCTACTTAGTACTATACTTGGAAAAACTTGGCATCTCTAGCAAAAAGGAAAAGTTAGGTCAAACGCTGGCTCCAATGTTGGTTCCAGGCACTAGTGCAAGCTGAACTTTTTTGCTTGCCCAGAAATATCTGCTGCCTTTGTAGCTTCTAGCTGGACATCCACGTTTTTACGTCACTAAAAGTCGTCAATAGAGCCAATTGCCTGCCTACAAAACAGCCAAACTAGCCAAACCGCGCGCACCAACAAACGCACGCCAATCGTTGCGTTTTTTTTTTTCGGTCTGGCCATGATCCATCACATGCAGAACTCTTCTTAGAGTCACTTTTGCCGTGGTACACTGCTGCCATGTGGGAAAGCGTCCTAAACATGCGAAGGGAACACCAACTGAACACCGCTGACAATACTCACGGACTCCCAGCAGGCCTGCAGAAACTTCCTGCAGGGCAGAATTGGTGTGCCTGCTGCACATGTCCTTGCACAAATACCAAGGGAAGGCAAGGACGACTCCTACATACAGACCGTCATATGGATACCAAGACATTCTGGCATCACGGGTAACCTGAACGCCGACCGGGCAGCTCGAGGCTTCGTACACAACTGAGCGCTCCTTACGTCGACTGCAGCGGACCCGGAGCCAGTTGACCTCCAGTATGTCACAATACTGAATTACCACAGAGGGTGACGCCTACGGTATGCACCACCTCATCAAAAGCTTGCGACGAAGGAGGCCACTGCATGGCATAGACTCCAAACCGGAACCTACAAAAACCTACACACACTACACCGCATGCACCCCACATCTTACAGGGATGAATGCCCATGGTGCAGGGCCACACCAACCCTGTACCACATTGCGTGGGAGTGCACACTACACAACCTCGAACACCACAACATGAACACCTCGTGTGAGCAATGGGAGGCACTGCTGTCCAGCCCGGCCCTCGACGACCAGATCAGGCTCGTTCAGAGAGCAGAGCGGATGGCAAGAGCCAGCGGAGCCTTGGACTAAGGGCCCCGACCATCAGCAAGGCCCCTTCGGGGCAATCCACAGGAGCTTTGCCTGTACATAAATAAAGTCTGTCATTATCATCATGTCACGGGATGCAACGCATTGCGTCCCTTAATTACACACGCGTGCACGCATTGTGTAGTAATGAATACCAGTATGATCGCTGACAGTTAAAAATTTTACTGGTAATCATGAAGAGCTGTCAATCATGTTGCTGCGGTGCTGAGAAATAATGAACACCACAAAGTTAGTTGGTATGCTGCCCCGAGTCATATTTATGAGAACCTCTGACAATTCAAACTTTTCACAACTAAAAGAAAATCCTTAAGTCCCTCTGAGTATGAATTATTGGTAGTCTACTGTATGAGAAAGGAAAATTGATAACCACCCGCTTGTAGCATGACTCCACAAGGAAAACCATACGGATTTCTCAAACAGAAAGCCTCTTAGATGCCGCAAAATCGGTCCTAGTCGAACCCTCCCGCCACCTGGCGGGTTTCCACAGAACTGATTTGCAATTGCAGTCTACTGTATGTTGCAGCATGACACTGGGCCCAGGGCAGAAGGTACTTCATTATCGAGGTGCACACTGGCAGCCTCAACCCAAACACAAAATTGAACACCCACAACAATAATTTGGCATGTATATAAGCCCACGCTATCTCTTGGCGCATCCATAGCCAGCAGGAGGTTGTGAGCATGCAAAATGCCATGCGAATTACATTCCAACACGTTATGAGCTGCATTACCCCAATTTACATTCGTGCCTTTGGGCGGTACTATCAACAAATGTGGTGATGTGCGAATTGCAGCCTCATATCTTAAAATAAAATTGAACCTCATGGTTCACTGGCATTTCATGTCTAGTCCATTGCTTTCATTCTCAAGAATACCGATGACATTAGCAATTGTTTGGTTGGCGTTCTCATGCCTAGCTCCATTCAATATAATCAGAAAGTTATCTACATGTCCACACATGTTTACATTTTGATGAGACAATCTTGATCTAAACTAGATGCTAGCCACAGAGAAAATGGTGTCACATAAAACAGGTGTCTTGGAGGCATGCCCTGCCTCTTTTCTTGGGAGTACTGTGGAAACTAGAGAGCCAAAACGCATGCCTGCTTACGAGCCAAGAAAAACCTCGGTAATTTGTACTCGATTAATTGGGAATCCTGGATAATTTGTATTATTTGTGCAGTCCCAAATTTTTACATGTAAATTTAACCAGATAACTTGGCGTGGCCAGTCCGCCACGTCCCGGTTTGTTTGCGCATTTAGCCGAAAATTCCGGGCTATGCAATTGGTGTTGCAAATGTTGGAGGCTGCAACTAAAACAGAATATGCAGCTTTCTTGAAAAACAGATCTCGAAGGCCATGTTTCTTTCTGCCAGTGATACATTGTAGACGCCATGATGACTTCGCAAGCGCCAGGTTTCGTAATCATCATCATCATCATCCCTACAGCGGCACAGTCTACAATGTCAGTAGGTGAACACTGTGCGAGTTGGTGCGACTGCTTCGTTTGTCTCTGCCTGCGCACTTGTCACTGTGAATTGTTTCATTGCGATATGCTCAGGAGATGCCGAAGTTAGAGCACTACACGGACTCGGGCCTACCCGAAAAACCCGGGCCGGGCCGGGTAAAGTAGTTCTCACGGCGGGCCCGGGCCGGGCTCGGGCTTGAAGCTCCGGGCTTAGGGCCAGGCCTGGGTTTGAGGTGGTGGGCTCGGGTCGGGCTGGGCTTGGACATTGCCGGGTTCTTAAATGAACACTATAATGAAGCACTGAAGCTGTTTAGGCTGATGAAGTGAAGTCTAAGAACTCAAATGTCATTCATTTCACGATCATACGTTTATTACCAGATGAGAAAATCATGGTCAGAATTGTATTTTTTCAATTTCGCGCCGAAATCTCGGAGCGTGACGCCACGGATTTCAAACTGTATTTGTCGTATTTGGGGACATTGGCTCTATAAAATTTCCTGAAACTTGGTATGTTAAGTCTATGGCCCCCTCAGAGGTAAATGTACTTCATTTTTAGTGATTAGGAACTACGTAGGCCCCATAAGACGCCGTCAGAATCGAAGATGTCACGGTCTCTGCTGTGCGAACTTAAAGTTGCGTCACCACCCGCATTTACCTTTTTGCGCCTTTTCTCACTTACCAAGAGTCTTGTCCCGGCGAGCGCGATGATTTAGGAATTACTAAAGAGTAATTTACTGATAATAGAGAAATTGTTTTTCTTCCTAGTGCCCCTTCATGTTTGTTCCACATACATTGTGCATACATACATATATGTTTCACATTTTCTCTCGAAAAAAAAACACATTTTTTATGAGGGGCAAGCTATTTAGAGAAATTTTATTAGAGACAAGTACTGAATTTCTTTTGCTTTTTGCATATGGGCGCCTACTTGACTTACCTTAAACGGGCGAGCTAAAAGTAGATATACCAGGCGCTTATAAACTTAAAATGTCGTTATTCTGTGCTTTATTTGCATTCGTTATGATTTTATATCCCAAATGTTATTCTGTAATCGCAGTAATAAATGTAATATAATAAATATATACCTGTAACTTATCGCAAGAGCGACCATAGCGCTCCAAAGCGAGGAAACGTTTTTGAAGTTTCCAGCCCTCCACTAAAACGAAAGGACTGCACGGAGTCTCGTTACATAGAATTCCTATAAAGAGACATTCTTTTTCCGTGGCTTCGTCATGGCCCCCAGTGGTCATGTGACGCGAGATGAACGTGCACTGCCTGCTTGGTGCGCCCCATTTGTTAACATTCGAACTTTCGCCTTTTTCCGCTATGTCAGGGGTCTCAAACTCATCTCAGCTAACACGCCGCATTCACCAAAATTTACTTCGCAAGGCCCAGGACAGTAACGCAGCCTAAAAGGGGGGGGGGGGCAGATGGGCTAGGTCGTACGGAATGTCAGGAAACGTTGCCGTTTAAAAGAAGAGCTTTCCCATATGTCACATATGGCTGGTTTCTGAAGGGTATTTGACGGCAGGATTCCAACATATCAATACTTATTTTCAAGATGACTAAAATCAGGACGCCGATTTTGAAATAGAGTTTTGTTTCACGGTTAGGTATAGTGTGAGAGCTACATGACACTGCCACAACACCGTTGGAATGTGCAGGAATAGCATATCTTCAAACAGCATCAGGCGTGAGGCAAAATATATTCGCTTGACGAAATATCAGGCTTGAAAAAAGACAATTACGAATTCCATGCCGGGCGATGTCCCTTTACCTCGAACCATAGGCATTCAATGAATAAGCGTCGAGCAGCTTATTCGCGTGCCTTTATTAGCAAACTGTAACGAACACCAAAAATAGATCGAAATCGCTTCGTCTACCTCCTGCCAGTCCTACCCGCGTAGCGCAGTGGTCACCTTCTACCAGTACAACATCGTTAGGAAGGCATAGAGCATTATGATACGGAAGAAAAGAAGAGCGAGGTGCAAGCCGTGCATAACATACACTGCTGAAAACTGCAAGCAGAAGCCCTCAAAAAGGAGTTTTATAGGTGATACTGAAGAGTGTCACGACGTTTGGGAACGATAGAAATGAAACAAGCTGCGCAGCTACATTCATTCTGCAGAGTTCCAAAAAGACATCCTGAATTTGCTCCATTGATGGAAGTTAAGAACAACGACTGCCGAAGCCTGCACATTTCGCAAGCAGATGTGCACCCCTGCGGCTAGCACATGCAGTGCGAGAAACTTTAGCGTGGCAGGATATGTAATACAACGGTGTATGGCGTGTTTAACGCCGGAATCTCTAGATAATTTGAATTTTTGCACAATAACACGTGAAGAAATAAACTGTAAAATATGCCACAAAAGACTTATGGACTGTATATAGTAGCCGTGGTGACATATGAAATATATATGATATATGAAAAGAATGCTACCACAAATACTTTTTTCGTCCTTTCGGCTGCCTATACGTATTTCTAAAAGTACACGTGCCGCACACGGTTTGTTATAATTTTTATCTAGGTTAGTGTACATAGAGCAAGGTAATAAACTTGGCTTTCTTCCTCCATCTTGCTGTGGCAAGGTACTATCATGCTGAAGACGTGTTACATATCCAGAAGGGCGTATGATTGGCTTTGTCGTTAGAACGTGTTTTAAGTTTCAGTAAAGAGCGCAATGAGTGCGTTGTGTTCTCTGTCTCCTCTGTTTTTATTGCATTTCCTACCGAAACTGAACTCATGCTGCAAATCACTTTCCTTGCTGCAATATCTGCTACAAAACGCCCTTGATGATCTCCACTGCATTAGCAAAAAAAAAGAAAAAAAGTTATAGTATACCATTGCCGAACAGACGTTCATTGTACCCAGTATGTCCACTCAACTCTTTCCTCCGTGAGCCCCTTTTTACACGAAATTACCGTAGGTTAAAGTAGAAATGTTAGCGAAATATTCGCCAACAAAGCGTAGATATTTGCTACTTAAAACACTTTGCTGTAAATTCTATGTTCTGGCAACACCACCTATATTATTGGCTCGGGCCTCTGTCGGGCCTGATCTACCGTCGGGCCGGGCCAGGCCGGGCCGGGTAGGCGAAATTTTTTCTCAGGTTCGGGCCGGGCTCGGGTCGCGTATTGAATCACCGGGCCGGGTTCGGGCGGGTAAACTTGAACGAGTTCTGGGCACGTGCAGTGCTCTAGCCCAAGTACAAGAGTTTGTAACTGAAGAGGCCAGGAAGTCGACCTCATCGAAAACAGCTCTTGCCGAAAAGCACCATGTGCCTTTGTCGCTGTGCACCATTGTCAAGAACAAGCATTCTGCTAATGCATACAGCAGTGTCCCTAAAGGGGGCACCGCTCCCTTGAACGGTACCCAGAGTGCTGTGCGCAGCTTCGTTGAATACAACGGCAGCAAGGTTGAGATGCTGCCCCGGGTTGACAGGCTGGAAAACATGACTTTTAGTGCACGAAACTACCAAAAGAGTCAGTCTTCGATTGCGGAATTCTTTTTCAAGTAGGCAGAGTTACCACAATCAAGGTGTGACACTCTGCAGCGAAGCTAAGACGCTTTGGATTTTTGTAAGGAAGTGATGATGTAAGCGTCATCAGTAGAAGCGAGGCCGTTTGTTTACAAACAAGACGAACACACTGTATTTACAAAGCACAAGGACAGACAATGGGCAAGAATGAAGCTTGGAGCATACAAAAGGAAAGAAAACATGCATAACACAAAACAACAAGTTTTCAAGTAAAGAGTTTCACCGTTGGGTGAAAAAAACACGGACGCTGTAGGGGACTGGCTCACAAGTGCGGGTGGCGATGGCAGTTGATGTGGTGGCATAGCAGAAGCGACGACAGCAGACGCGGCGTTAGATGACGGACACCCTTTTGGCCTTTGCCAGCCAAAGCCCGGTCTCTGTCGTGGAGATGCTGGTGGGCTTGTATCCTTGCGATGATACGCAAATGCCAGGCACCGGGAAGAAGCTTCCCGTGGTGCCAGGTTGGAGCATGCAGTGAGCTTCAGCCAGGTACACGGCTGGCCGCTACTCTCCTGGCCACATCTGTCGTGCTCCGCCGCTCTTCTTTGGACTCTATTTCTATTTTGCCCGTGGGCAGCACTTATTGGTTGAGTGTCTCTCTTGAGTCACGTGCTGCAGGTGCAACATGCCATCTTCGTCGTTGTCTTCTAATTACAGTCACCACTCCACTCGTTATCACACACTCGTGTATCTGGCTTATTTCTTTGCTTTTGCGTTGTTTCAGATAATTGGGAATCCCGCTTAATTGGAGGGGCCGCCAAGGAGCTGGCGCATGCGTCGCAGGAGCTGTGATGGGCGACGGTCACCGAGCTCTGTAGCCGTGATGAGCTGTTGGAGTCTGCTGTGTTCGGACTCAGACTTGCGGGAAATGATAGCTGCCTTCAACGTGTCGTAGGGATGGCTCGGGTGCGGCGACGCTAAAATATCAGCCAAGTCGTCGGCTACGTCCGGAGGTAAGCAGGACACCTGATGCCAGTACCTGGTCTGTTGGCTGGTGATTTGCCGTAGACGGAAGTGCGCCTCGACCTGCAGAAACCATGTGCTGGGGCTGTTGGGCCAAAATGGTGGCAGGTTGACATGTTGGATCGCAGCGACCGCAGCACCGCTAGGTCTGGCGTCTTCTTGGGCGTCAGGACCGGTAGGATTGGTGGCAGAGCCGGCGGGATCCATGTGGGATGATCGGGGCTGTGTGTTCTTTATCGGGTCACCATTAACTGTCGGAGCTAACACGAGAAAGATCCAGCCCTGACAGCGTTCAGTTTTCGAACTGATTTTTTATTATCGCGCTGCACCCGCCGCGCGGCCGAATGCCAACGTCTTCTTCCTTGACGAGCGCCGCATTCTGAGGCGCTACAGATTTATTGAATTACAGTGGAGACCACTTTTGACGATAAGTCACTGGAGTCGTGAATATCTGCACTAGAAGCAGTACCGCACTATAACCAAAACAACCTGTTTCAAGGGGTCTGCGAATGTCAAGCATGTTGAGCAAGCAGCCGCGCATGTCCGAGAATCGATACACGCAACCGGAGTGTTTACCTTCCTTTAGGTTTCCAAATTTCGAAAGTTTAAGTTTGAGAACCCGTGTTGTTAACTAAATGAATGCAGGAAAAACAAAACCTCAAAGGAAAGAAACTTTTCAGACCATCTCAATTATGCAGACTTCTTTGCGTAGAATTCAGCTATGCAAAAGAAATGTAATTCCACATGGAGTGTGGTATGTTCAAGTTCTCGGGCATGTATGCGCAGTGTCGAGAACGTAGTGACTGCGAACCACCATACGAGTGTTGCAAATACCCTTGTTTTCATAGTCAACATGATTCTCCCTTTCCAAATGCAGCCACTGCAAAGAGTCGACTCGGTAACCACTTTGATCGCCAACAGCCGCTACTGACGAGGCAGCTGGTGCTCATTAAACCTTGCATGCACGTTCGCATGCTGTCGTGGGAAGCTTACCTAAACTTTGATATCGGCTATCGAAAAGATCCCACTCACACAATGAAGCAAGGGCAGTGTATGGGAAACTGTTTGCAGTCACGGCAAGTATCTTGCAAAAGCCGGCCATACTTAAAAGCCCGCGTACTGGCAGCTAAGGCAAAGGTTGGGTCACAAAGCCATAAAAGCCTATAATCTTGCATAATGCTGCCTAGACTGTGGAGTTGAAGTTGCACACGCGATATTCTACGACAACGCAACTATTTATTTTCATTACAGCAAGCTGGGCAGACAAACAACAGCAACTACACTTGACAGAGACACGAGCAGGCATTCCATGTGGAGTGCGCACACCCGACAAGCAGTCAGAGCCCAGCTGACGCAAAGGCTCCTCGGCCTCCCTTCGTCATCTCAAAAGCCAGCCCTTCTTTCTTGCTCCCTCGGATCCTCTTGTTTTGGTTGGCCCTGGTTGCTCTCCCTCCAGGCCAGCAGTCTCCTCCATTTCGTAGCACACTCGCTCCCTCACTTGACGGCAGGATTCTCTGGCATTACAACTGGCCTTTCATCTCAAAGGACAGCACAATAAGCAGTATACCTACACACGGAGTTCTATGGGAGGGTAAAAGCCAGAAAAGAATGCATTACAGCTGGTCCTGCACTATAAGCGCTTACATTCCAAGTGGTCTGTACTGTAGTGGCCACATGGAATGGTAGAAAAATGCCCATCCCATTTCCTTTTCATAAACAACAAAGTGAGTTGCAGGACAGCACTTTCTGTCCTTATTCTACTGGTGTGGTAAAGCAAGTAGAGGGTGACAAACCTTGGCCAGCCCATCAAACAGCGTTTGAACCAGGCTCAGGTTGGTGGCCACCAAGCGGGGCAGCTTGCGGCTCAGGTGGCCAATGGCAGAACAGGCCAGCACTCGCAGGCGCATTTCCTGCACCACAAGGGCATCAATTGATACAACTGCACACACTGCCACAAAAATAAATCTCAAGATCCTGTGGGAATTGGCCTTCACTGGTGTTGGCGAACATCTCCTTTGGGGATGTGAAATGGTTTCGAAAACTACGGCATTATCGTGTCATCTTGAGCTCTTTTGGTGCAGTGTGCGCTACAAAATGAATTTATGCAAGGTGGGTACTCTGCGAGCGTTTTCAATTAAATACTTTTGGTACAGCAAAGATAGGCCATTGCGGATGCTGAAACGAGTATTTTGCGAAAATTCAGTTTTTAGTTATCTTCATGATTTGATTCTTATGTCCCCCCAGTACAGTTGCCCAAGACACATACAGGGCTCACCTGTAGACAAGAGCAGCCTTCCTGTAAGGAGTAAACACACTAGCGGAAAAACACGCACAGCACGTGAGCCTCCAGAGCTGCTAGACAGCAGCATTCTTGTGCGGTGGGAGGGATGGGTCCATGCACCATTCAGGGAAATAAGAGTGGCACCTTCAGTGACATACGCACTCGGTGCTGGTTTCATGCCGAGGATACTCGCCTCGTTCGCTTTGGTACGCATGTCTCTCAAGGATGGCTTCAAATGAGGCATAGTAAAGAAAAGGTTCCTAGTACAGCTGCGTGAATAGCAAAATTTTGGGTGTGAGGGGAATTTGAGAACTAAAATTTGAGTGCGAATCAAATAGAATATTTTTCAAATAGTTCAAAATGATATTACAGAAAAAAAATTGCAGAGGATCCCTAAACATACTCTTATGAGATAGAAACGTGAAAGCGTTTCTGTTGGAAGCACTGGAAGGGTGCTGCTAAGTTGTGTTGCCAAGTTGTCTTATAAAGAATGAGGCAATGCAGGGGCCAAACTGTCTTTGCTTACATCATTTGGTACAACCAAAGTGGTGCCCACAACACTTTACAGGGGAAAGGAAAAGGCGCTATGTCCTTGAACTTCTGTGGAGGTGCAAATGATGTGGCAGACAAGGGCGCGCTCCCTTCGAGTCCAGTGTTCCTCATCTGCTGCGCAAATTTCCCTCTTCTATTATGTGGATGCGAGTGGTTTCTGTGGCAGTTGTTGGTGCTGGCGCCAGTTCCCATGGAAGATGTCACGTGTTTTACGCACACAGCTTTTGCAGCCAGACAAATGCACACTTTTACGAACCTGGCCAAGTAACACTTTTGCATTAAAATGTATTGTGAAATATGGCCAAACAGAGAAGAATTCCTTTTGCACGGCAAACCGCAGACCTGCCGGTAGCGCACAGTCTGCCGCGTGAAAACGAAACTGTGCTGCTAGCTTACGTGCATTGACGCGAGTGGCTGGATAATTTGATAGTTCATTATTTTTCGGGTGATAATAATGAATTTTATATCGCAGGCTGATTTCGCAGTGCCAACAAATAATTCGGAATGGACATTTTGCAAAACAAGTCGATCGAGCACGAAACCGAAACCACGTTCATGGCACTAGCAACAGCTGACCGCCAGTGGCAGATGGCAAGTGGCGGGGCGTACGGGCGGCGTTGTCGCCTCCGGGGGTCCTCCGCGAAAGCGTCTGCTGCGATGCATGGGTGCGCTGGGGCCGCGACGACGATGGAGGGTGTGGGGGGTCCCCGTGGGGAGGCGGTCTCCTCTCAGCGACGTCCCGGCGATTATTGCTTCCATTTCGGTCCATCTGTTCGGTGAGAGTCGACACAGAGAGGGATTAACACTCGCAGGTCATGTTGCGCGTGATTCGTTGTACCCCGCGTAGAGCATATCAAACGCGGCCTACCATGCAGAGTTGTCTCCGCCTGTTTAGCAAGAAATACCGCGTCTCGGGGCTCTTCACTCGGTTTCGAGGGTTCTCAGCCGCCGCCTGCGGCTCGGAGGGGGACTGATAGTCGTCGCCATGCTCCTCCCGTGACACGTAGCGTTTCAAGTCGCATACATGCACCGGTCCGGCGCTCGGTTTGCCTTTCATGTTCGCGAGCTGATAAACAAGTGCGGAAACCTTTACTCGCACTCGGTACGGCCCGGACCATTTCAGTGCCAGCGAGGCTGGAAAACTGTTTGCTAGCGTCGCTAAGAACATGATGGCGTCGCAGCACCAGATCGCCCACTTCGTAGTGTACGTTCCGATGCGAGCGGTCGTACTGCGCCTTCTGTTGTGCCCTAGCAGTGCCGAGATTACTGTGTGCTTTACGTAAAGCTTCCGCTAGCTTCTCGCGCAGCTGCGCCGCGTATTCAGCTCGTGCTGATGACGCCACTGGCACTCCACTGCGATCCGCGAGTGCCGTCTCCATCGGATTCGGCAGTTCTCTCCCCAGGTTTAGAAAAGAAGGCGCATACCCAGTCGAGCGGTTCACAGTCAATCGCAACGCAAACCCGATCTCTGGAAGGTAGGTATCCCAGTCCTTGTGCCTTTCAGAGAACGCGAAAGCATGTGCTTGATGTTGCGATTGACTCGTTCCGTGGGGTTCGACTGAGCATGGTAGGTGGTTGTTTTCTTGTGCTTTATTCCAAGCGCGGCGCATGTGTCAACAAACACATTCGCAGTAAAATAAGACGCGTTGTCTGTTATCAACTGCTCAGGGAACCCAAACCTGGTGAAAACCTCCATCAACTTATCCAAGATCACTCGAGCCGTCAGCTTTCTAAGGGGGAAAAGTTCTACCCACTTAATGAAATGATCCGTGATCACCAGCAAGAATTTGTTTCTGCTAGGAGTCGTGGCGTACGGTCCCATTACGTCACATGCCGCGATTTGCCAGGGAGTCTGGCTGTTGATCGGCTGCATGAGGCCGGGCGGTCGTCCGCCTCGGGGCTTGACGCTTTGGCACACGTGGCATGAACGGGCGTAACGAATCACATCTCGCTTCATGCCTGGCCAGGTAGCGAGGCGACACAACTTAGCATAAGTCTTAGGGCCGCTCGCATACCCAGCAATGCACGAGTCATGAAAGTAGCGAAGCAGTGCTCCTCTCAACTTGCGAGGTATCACGACCTTGAATGACTCACTTGTGTCATCGTCGGATGGGATGTACCTCAGCAGGACGCCGTCAGAATCCAGCAGATAAGAATCCAGCGCGCTCACAGCATTACCAGCTGTTGCCGAGCGCTCCGCACCGACAGCAATACCAGCTGCCCCCGTGTGCGCGGTGGCCTCGACACCCGGCTCCCGGAGCCCGTCGAACACCTTTCGACAAAACGGATCTTTCTGCTGAGCTTCTAACAGCTCCCTTCTGCCGAAAACAATCCCCGCGCTAACGACAGCCTCTACGTGGTTCACGCTTTAGCCTTGAACTGACGTTTGTTCTGCTGTTTCCGTTAGCGCTACTTCGAGTGTCTCGCTCTCAGTCCGTTCCAGGTCAGTCTCGTGACGGACTGGAGCATGCGATAGTGCGTCGGCCGCGGCATTGTTCTTGCCGTTGCGACAGCGTACGGTGAAGTAACGCTGCAGAAGCAATGCCCAACGAGCCAGGCAGCCACTTGGTTCGTTCAAGCGCCTCAACCACGTGAGCGCCATGTGGTCCGTCTCAATAACAAACGCCACTCCGTCGATGTAATAGCCAAACTTACGGAGAGCGAAAACTATCGCGAGACACTCTTTCTCTGTTACCGAGTAGTTCCTCTCCACCGGCGTTAACGAACGGCTCGCGAACGCAATCGGTCGGAGGGCACCTCCATGCTCCTGAAGCAAAATTGCTCCTAACCCCAGGTCGCTTGCGTCTGTTTGAATCACAAACTCCCTGTTCAAATCGGGTAGCTGCAGTTCAGCCGTGTTAGCCAGCAACTTAGTGAGGCGACGCAGTGCGGCGTCCTGCTCTTGACCCCAAGCCCAACGCTCGCCGTTCCGCAAGAGCTTTGTCAAAGGCGCCTGCACTGCCGCGCTGGAATGAATTGGCGATAGAAGTTCGCCATCCCCAGAAAGCGCCTCAGCTCGCCGATGTCTTTCGGCGACGGATAGCTGACTATCGCTTCAAGCTTACCCTTATTCGGCAAAATGTGACCCTCGTCAAGCGTGAATCCCAATTAACAATGTTATTCGGGTCGCCGCTATCTGAGCTTTGTTCGGGTTCAGAGTGATGCCCGCAGACCTCAGCCTTTCTAGAACGTCTCTCAAGTGGCGCAAGTGCTCCTCGAACGTTTTCGAGTAAACCACTATGTCGTCTAGATATGCGAGGGCGTGCTGCCACTTTGCATCTCCCAAAACTTGGTCCATTAGCCTCTAATAAGTAGCGGGAGGCCCCACCAAGCCAAAAGACATTGTCCTGAATTGAAAAAGTCCCCTGTGGCATGTGAAAGCTGACTTCTCTCTGTCCCGCTCGTCCATTTCGACCTGAAAATATCCACGACTAGCATCGAGCGTCGTAAAGTACTTCGCCCCGCCTAGGTAGGATACTAATGATGAAATGAATGGAAGAGGGTATGCGTCCTTCTTCGTAACCTCATTCAGTACTCTACACAAAGGCGATAAGTATCATCCTTCTTTTGAACTAGAACAACCGGGAAACCCCGTGGTCTGTTTGACCTTTCCACCACGCCTGTGTCGATGAGTTCGTTCAAGGCGGCGTCAAGTGCTTTCCGCTTAGCCAAGCTAATCGGTCGGGGATTGCATTTCCAAGGTCGTGCGTCACCCGTGTCAATTGTGTGCTTGACCAGCGTAGTGCGGCCTGGGCGGTCAGTGAAAATCGCGTCGTACTCGTACAACAGCGACGACAGCTGCACCCTTTCCCTTTCTGGCATGCTCTGTGCCTCTGCCAAAAGCGGGTGCACTGACCTTCCCTGTACCGCGGCACATTGTTCTGGCGGGGTTACTCGCTTACTCTCTGACTCGCGCTGCTCCCTGCGATTGGCATGCCGTTGTCAATGCGGGTGCTTTCGAGAAAAGCTTTAGCGCGTCTACGTCGCGCTCTTGGTAACCCCCTCTTGCAATGTCAATGACAATACCTGACTTGGCGAGAAAGTCTCGACCCAGGATTAGAGGCATTGACAACCCGGGAACATGTACAAAGCGTTGTCGCCTCACGCGTCTTTCCCAGCGGATCACAAGTCTAGCCGCACCGCTCGATTGTGCTGTGCCCGAAGCAAGGCGGAAGGTGGTGTTGCTTTGTCTCAAGCGGATATTGTTCTCGCAGAGATGGTGCAACACCTCGTTCCCAAATAATGAAGCGCTTGCCCCAGTATCCAAAAGTGCTACAAACTTCTTTCGAGCTATCGTTAACTCGATTAACGGTGCGGGCGAGTCTACGGCATCACCTGCGCGACAGACTGTAGGTGCTATGATCCGAACGCATCGGTAGGACCATTGATCGCCGCGCGGTGCCCGACGTGGTTCACCGGCGGCGGCGTCCGTTTCCCGAACCGCGTGTTCGCTCCTGAACCGGCGTGCAGCCACATTCGCGAGCAATGTGCCCCGGTGCACCGCACTGGTAGCAAGGACCGCGGAAACCACGCCGGCCCGGGCGCTCGTCGCCGCGATCCGGCAAGGCTCGCTCCGCGTTGCGCCGCTCGTCTGGGTTCGTCTCGGCCACGTGCTCCTGCCGCGGAACGTCACGTGCAGGCGCAGCACGGGCCGTACGAAGCGCGTAAGCGTAGGGGTCCAAAGCACGGTCTGACAGTTCCCAACCGCGCAATAGATGCTCATCAGGGAACGATGCTGACGCGTTACCCCTAAACGCCTCTGAACTGACCGCGCCACCGTTCCACGCGCAGCGAGGCTCGAGTGACTGCGCTGCGGGTGGAGGCGGGCAATACGCTCGCGCCACGAGGATGTCCCCTTGTATGCGCTTCGCCTCGGCGGCGAGCTCTTCTAGGTCTGCGAACTTTCATCCCCTGAAGTGCGCCGTAAAAGTCGGGTGCGCTTGCCGCGTAACGCGCTCGACTTTCTCCGCGTTGGTGGCGAGAGGGTTAGCGAGGCGATAAAGTTCGTCCATCGCCCGTACGTACTCCAGCAAGGATCCGTCCCGATGCTGGGTGCGTAGCTCCAATTCCCTTCTCAAACGCCACTCATAATTCGCCGGAAGGAATTCGTCGCGGAAGCTCTCGCGGAACTCTTCTACCGTGCGGGCGCGATGTCCGGTCAGTCGGAACCATCGGGCCGCTTGCTCTGTCAGCTACACCGGGACCACCCGCGCGAGAAGTTCGGCGTCGGGAAGCCCCATTGCCTGCTGATAGTAGAGCAATCGGTCGAGATACTCATTTGCGCTCCTGCAGTCGTGGTAGCCACTGTAGGTAGGCATGTCTACCTTGACACGTGGTCCCGCACTTTGCGAAGGAGCCTGCGCTGTGTTTTGCAATGCGCTCGCTAAGCTCTGCATAACTGACAGCGCATTCTGCAAGAGTACCTCGCTCGAGGGCACACTATTGCCCGAAGACGCGACCACATCTGCGGCTTGTGCCGAAGCAATATGTGGCGGCATCTCGCCGTTCGCGTCGCGAGGTGACGGGGCGCCCAGCGTGGCGCTCTCCGTCGTAGGCCTAATCCCTCCTAACGCGGTCGCTGCAACACCTTGGTTGTCCCGCGTGAAACAACCAAAATTTACGCTGTCGGAAAGTCTAAACAATGCCGCCGCGTTAGCCATATAATCGACATTCTGCGACGCGACGTCAGACATGAACAAATCCTGTAATTCAGACATGCCCGTTGTCCTACGTTGACGGAGCGTCGGTAGTCGCTCGCGTCCACAAAACTAGCGGCGTTGCCAAATTCGTTAACGTTGGGCGCCAGATGAAGGGGTCCGCTCTATGCACGGCTGGTGCAGAAGCCTAGCTCCGGTCCCAGCCGCAAATACAGTAGACTCTCATTAAACGAAACCTGAAGGGACCAGGAAGATGTGTTCCATTTAAAGGCCTACTCCGGCGATTTTTCGAGGTCGATGGATCCCATTGAAATTCGCTGGATACGTCCCTTTGAAAGTTTCCGTCATTTATGCCAAATTACAGGCTTGAGACACGCGCAGATTGTTTGCAAATGAATTTTAAAGATTGTCTGAAAACGCCCTCCCGGTTTCCCACAATTATTGGCAACATTGCGTCTGTGACGTCAATATTGTTAAGGCGACGGAAGTGACGCAGCCGAGGGTACCGCTAACTGTCAGTATGACGCGGCACTGTCAGTCGCAGACATTACAGCTAATGCGCGGCGTGCTCACCTCTCCACTGTGCGCCTGCTCGTCCCGGCTGTCACAGTTTTCATACTCCGCGCCGGCGTGACCGGCATGCCTTGCACGACTTCCGGTTCGTAACAACTACTACGTCATACGTAGACAGTACACTCGGTTGGGTTTCGGTTTCGGTATTGCGCCTTTTTGCTTATTAAAAATTATTTTCGAATTTGCTGAGCATTTCTGCTATCGGGCGCGTGACAAGAGTGTATCAGGAACATAAAAGCACCATTACCCTGACATGGTGAAAAAATCGCCGGAGTCGGCCTTTAACAGGAGTTCCGTTTACTGAGAGGTGAACAAGGGTGCAGAATACAAGTCCGAAACCAATCTTGTCAGGCGTACT
This sequence comes from Rhipicephalus sanguineus, assembly GCF_013339695.2. NCBI lineage: Eukaryota > Metazoa > Arthropoda > Arachnida > Ixodida > Ixodidae > Rhipicephalus > Rhipicephalus sanguineus. The sequence goes on along the minus strand of NC_051178.1, from coordinate 1,571,648 downwards.
TGTTCCATTTAAGCAGCAGTTCCGTTTAAGAGATTTCCGTTTACTGGGCGTCTACTGTAGTCGTACCGTGCACGTGTCAACGTCCCCTTCCCGTATAGCGCGAGTCATCGCAGCTACGACGGGTTCGGGCGAATGAGGCAATAGGCTAGAACAACAAACAACACTTTATTGCTACTCTAGCAATAACGCATAAATGTCGCGTAGAGGGATAGTCCGCTCTAGTAGAAAGCAAAGGTAACGCTTACACCTTCGGGCGATGGTCGGCTCGCGGGTCTTGGGGCGGTGAGGTGGTACCTGGCAGGTCAGCAGAGCAAGAGAGCGTCTCTCTTCCTGGTCGGCTGTTTTATCCACCTCCCGTCTCCCTCCCCACCGCGAGGATTGGTTCCCTCGCGGGGGCAAATTCCTTTTCCCGCGAGCACGGACGCGAGGATTGGCGCGAGGAGCGCCTGGAAAGAATGGGCTGCCCGAAAAGGGGCGACGGTGCTCCTCTCCTAGTAGCCCCTTGGCTCCCGCCGTCAGTTCGCGATCGCGCCAGCGTGAAGGAAAGGAAATGTGCGCGCGTGCTCTCCTACAACCCTGAAATGGGGACTTGTTGCAGCTGTAGTGAGGACCTGCCCTTGAGAAGTTCCTACAGTTCAGCGTCCGTAGTCTGAGCCTCGGCGAGGACATCCGCTGTTATCTGCGCTGAGCTGATGGCTGCTACACGTGAAAGCGCGTTGGCGACCACGTTGTCTTTCCCGCTGACATGTTGGATGTCAGTGGTGAACTGTGCAATGAACGAGAGTTGGTTCTGCTGTACAGGCGGGAGTTTGTCGCGACAATGAGAGAAGGCGTAGATAAGAGGCTTGTGGTCGGTATAGATGGTGCAGTTCTGTGCTTCGAGAATATGGCGAAAGTGTTGCACTGCTTCGTATATCGCCAGAAGTTCTCTGTAGTAGCTGGCAAACTTGTCGGGGCGGTGGTCGTGGTTTCGTCAGTGGAACAGGCGGTTGAAGGGGTCGTTTTCCGAAATTTGTGTTAGTTGGAGAAGAATGCCAATGGATGCCAGGTGTTGTCCACGCGTTGCATGAGGGCGGCGCCGATGGCGAAGCTAGATGTGTCCGTGAACAGTCCCAAGGGAGCGCCTGGCACGGGATGGGTGAGAAGCGTGGCGGTGCAGAGGGCGGCTTTGCAATCTTCAAAAGTTTTCGCTAACGTCGGTGTCCACGTGACGGGTTGGTTTCCTCGTAGGCCAGCCAAAGCATCATGGAGGGGAGCCGAGTAGTCGGCTGCGTGTGGCAAGAAACGTCTGTAGAAGTTCAGCATGCCGAGGAAACGCCGAAGGTCTTTAGCGGTAGTGGGTTGAGGGTAATTTTGCAAGTCCGAGATGCATTGGGGCAAGGGCCTAGTTCCCTCAGATGAAACTTCGTGGCCGAGGAAGCGGACGGCGGAAGCGCCTAGCGTGCTTTTTTGAATATTGACGAGTAGACCGTGGTCATCGAGGCGTTGGAACAGCAGACGAAGGTGCCTGTGGTGCTCTTCGGGGTCGCGGGAAAATACCAGTATGTTGTCAAGGTAAACGAAGCAGATGAGGCCGCGGACGACTTCGTCGATGAAGCGCTGAAAGGTTTGTCCAGCGTTCCTCAGGCCGAAGCTCATGAAGAGAAACTCGAACAAGCCAAAGGGAGTGATGATTGCCGTTTTCGGGACGTCATCCGGATTGACGGCTATCTGTGTGTAGGCCTTCACCAAGTCTAGCACGGAGAACACGTGGCAGCCATGAATGCAATGGGCGAAGTCCTGTATGTGGTGGACGGGGTACCTGTCCGGGATAGTGCGCGCCTTGAGGGCACGGTAGTCCCCACAGGGCTGTCAGCCTTCGGTCTTCTTCGGCCCCGCCACTGCCCTTTCGCCTCACCTCCCGGCCCCCGCACAGGACAGGCCCGCTTATCAACCACCAGCCCAGCCGGGAGAGCCGGGCGCCTCGCATCAGAGCCGCTACCGGGATGTGGCCACCTGGACTAGTCAGGAGGGAGTGGACCCCCCGGTAGCGTACGTCTCGTCGAGGCCCTGGCGCCGGCAGGAGAGGGCCCGCGTTGGGACGCCTCCGGCCCGCCTGCGGGCACCGGGAGGGGCCTGCCTCCCGGTGCCCGCAGAGACGCGGCTATGTCCGTGCGGCGCCGTCATGGTGCACGATTCACATGAGCAGAGCAAGCTGCACCGGCGCCGCACGGGACACACAGCGAGCCGCGATGCCTCCGAGGAACGCCCCAGCGAGGCGGCCAGGGCCATGCTGGCACGGGCGGCCCGGGAGGCGGACTTTTCTCATTGGCTACTGACAATAACCACTGGCCATGCGGCGAGAGCGGGTCCGCCCGAGGGGCTGCCGGCGGAGGTCGGGACGACGGCGGCGGGGACGACGGAGGCCGGGACGGCAACGGCGACGGAGGACACGAACGTGGCTGCGCTAGGGGCTGCGGCGACACCACTGGGGGCACCGGCTGTACCCACGGCAGAGCCGCCAGGGCAGGAGGGCATGCACGTGGACCACGCCCTCCTTGCCTTCCTGGAGGATGAATAAATACATTTTTTTATTGTTCTCATGGTTCAGTCTCTGTCGTCCGAGGGATTTCTTAAGGAGAGGAGGATGTCGGAGAGCACGCGCGCCCATTTCCTTTCCTTAACCCTGGCGCGATCGCGAACTGACGGCGGGAGCCAAGGGGCTACTAGGAGAGGAGCACCGTCGCCCCTTTCCGGGCAGCCCCTTCTTTTCCGCCGCTCCTCACGCCAATCCTCGCGTCCCTGCTCGCGGGAAAGGGAATTTGCCCCCGCGAGGGAAACAATCCTCGCGGTGGGGAGGGAGACGGGAGGTGGATAAAACGGCCGACCAGGGAGAGAGACGCTCTCTTGCTCTGCTGACCTGCCAGATACCACCTCACCGCCCCAAGACCCGCGAGCCGACCATCGACCGAAGGTGTAAGCGTTACCCTTTGCTTTCTACTAGAGCGGACTATCGCTCTACGCGACATTTAAGTGTTATTGCTAGAGTAGCAATAAAGTGTTGTTTATTGTTCTAGCCTGTTGCCTCATTCGCCCGAACCCGTCGTAGCTGCGATGACTCGCGCTACGGGAAGGGGACGTTGACACGTGCACGGTACGACTATTTGCGGCTGGGATCGGAGCTAGGCTTCTGCACCAACCGTGCATAGAGCGGACCCCTTCAGGGTCGACAACCACAATCTGTTGCGACATGTCGACAGGATGAAGCAGGCGCTATGTGCCCCTGTCCCATCGCCGTGGTCTTTTCAACCAGCTCCACAACCAGCTGCACAGAAAAAATGCGAACGCCGTAGTCGCGATCGATCCCGCAACCTTCGGGTCAGCAGCCGAGCACCGTAACCACCGTTCCACCGTGGCGGCTAAAAACAGGTCGACGGCAATGGAATATCCGTGCGAGAGGACAGCTAGACGTGTGAGATTGTACCATTATTATAGGTCACGTTTGATTATATTTTGATGTTTCTCGAGCTTAGCTTGTGAAATAATCGCTTTTTAAAAAAGTCGAGGTTATTGAAAAAGCCTAAATCTCAGCTGTTACGGCCGCCGAAAGCTGCAGCAATGCTAAGTCACGTGGGTGCTGTAGCAGACGACGCGTGAGGCTTGATGCAAGATGGAACTGCAGCGCCGCTAGTTCTTGCGTTGGCCGTCGCGTCCACTTCGGAGGGCAAGCGTCTGTGGGGAGCTGCGAAACTGACCTGGTCCTAGAATCGTTGGTCACCTCGGCCTTTTTCACCGGCTGGATTGCACGTTTGGCGCCTCCCGCCGCGTAACCACCAAGGACGACAATTCGAGTCGCACCTTTTCAGGCTCCTCGCGCTGACCATCGGTTTTGAACGCTTGAGGACCACCAGTTACCACCCCTGCGCCAACGGAATGGTCGAGCATTTCCACCGACAGTTCAAAGCAGCCATTATGTGCCGCCCGGACTCAACCTGGCTCGAGGCCATCCCAGCTGTCATCCTCGGTCTTCGCGCCACCTTCAAGCCGGACATCCACGCTACACCTGCCGAGCTCGTCTCCGGGGAACCACTCCGTCTCCCAGGTGAATTTCTCGCTGCACTGCCATCCAGCACTAAGACGTCAGATGCCACCGACTTCATCGCCCAGCTCCGACGCACCATCGCGGCATTACGCCCGTCACCTGCAGCTGACCACTGCAAGCCTACACCTTTCGTGTTCAAGGAGCTAGCATCGTGCACGCATGCTTTCCCCCATGACGACACCGTCCGCAGGCCTTTCCAGCCACCCTACAGCGGACCCTGCCTGGTCATCCATCGCGACAACAAAAACTTCATTCTACGCCTCAACGGGAACGACGTCCGCGTCTCGATCGACCGGCTCAAGCCTGCATACATCGCTTCGAACGAACGGGGCAGCGCCACTCCATCCACTGGCATCTATCCACAGCCGCCGACGTCACAGCTCTGGACGTCTGCTCTGGACGGCACAGCTCTGACACACTGCGCACAAACCGGTGCAGCCTCCGCCTCGTCACTAGCTAGCCCGGTCTGACACGGCTGCATGCTACACCACGCCTGCGATAAGGGACAGCGCCACCGCAGCGTCACCGGAGGCTTACGTCACCGACGGTGGCTATAAAACCAAGCTGCCAAGCTCGAAAGTGATCATTCCTTCGCTACCCGCCGCTGCTACTACGCTAACAAACAGTCGTTATGTTTTATGTTGGGATGCGTCCTTCCATCGACACGGCGTCCCACAAGTAATTCAGGTTGCGGCATTGGAGTGAAGACCACAGAAGGAGGCAATCTGGGACTACCTGGGTGTTTATGGGGCCACCCCACATGCAACTACAAGAGCGTCGCCGGTTCACCTGCTGCATGGAAGAAAACCCAGAACAAGATTGGATGTTGTTAGCCTCCCAGAAAGGGAATTTTTTGAGGAGTCGCGTGCTGTCATGGAAAAGTTGAAACAGCGCGTTAAGGAACAGCAACAACGAACAAAAAAGTACGTCGATGAAAAACGAGGTGCCAGAGCGTCTACCATTGAACTAGGAGATTTGGTAAAATACAACAAGGCGGACCAAAGACGAAACACAAGTTTTCTTTGCCGATCCAGGTGGAGAGACGAGTGGGCGCGAATTCGTTTTTGCTGGAAAACGGGACGAAATGATCACCCTCTGTTTCCCACATACAGTCTGCGCAGTGCCCGCAAACCAAATATGATATTTTAAGACAGTTTTCGTTCAAAGTAATACCTGGAAAAAAATTTACAACAATACATATACATTTTATAAGAATTTTATTACTGCCACGTTTATAGCATCCAGGAATAAGGAGTTGAAAATAGGGGCCCATGCCATGAACTCTCAAGGGTTTCAAGAGGCATGAAAAATTTGAAAGCAGTTCATTTTTTTCTGTACCAACGCACAGGTAAGATGTGTTCTTCTCCACAGTGTATCTTGAGATCCTTCTTCACCCAGTGCCATATTTCTTTTTTTTTATCTGAGTCAATGTAAGTTTAACTTCTTCACCCTGTCTGTGGAGCTTTCACCATCCGTGCGTGGCAATCTCCAGCGAAATATACTCTCCTTTGCAATCTGAGCCTTTCAAGTTTTCATCTTCGCTTCCGCTTGAATATGAATTTTGAAAGAGAATTTCTTGTATTTGCTCATCTGTCAACTGTTGCCTCTAAAAGAAAAACCTTTTTAAGACTTTGAGGTGCTCTAAAACTTCTTTTGCAGTAAATTAATGAAAAAGAAACAGAACTCCAACGCACTGCAAACTGCGGTACACTTTTTTGGCCTATCCAGAAGCTGGACTTCGTAGTCCTGAGTGCCACAAACGTGTATGCAAGCCCAACTGTACATACAGTTGACAATAACCAATGATACAAAAATATTACAATCTAGGCTCGTTCCGTAGGTTTCACAAAAAAGAATATAGGCATTTATAACTAGACATTACAAGTAATAAGCAAAGAGGAGCATGAACAAGCCAGCAGCTCGCCGCCTTTGCCGACCGCACGTGGTGTCCATGTTTTCAATGAAAGAAGCACTCAAGTGCGGTACTTGTAGTTCTATCTATCAAGCGTAAGTGAAAGCTTGGACTTCCACGTTTGTGCCAGCAAGGAATCAGGGGTCCCTTAGTGAAATTTTGAGGCAAAAAAAATCAAACAAAACTGCCACAAATGTGGCACCTGGGATATAAAGGGTTAACAGTAATTGGTAAAATAGAGACAGGACAGGCGCAAGAACTAGCTGACGTGGTTACATCGTCACACAGTGCAGCCTCAGGGTCTTCCTGCGACCTGGATCTTCACATACGGAAGATGGCTAAGCAAAAAACTCCTGTATTCATGAATGAATCGGAAGTGGGGCCATCAGAAGACACCCAGGGAAGCGCTACCATTCTGACGGTGCACGGCCCACAGTCTATGCTAGAAGTTCCCGATCAGCAGGACATCTCTCAGTCGCAGTTGGCTACAACCACAGCACCAGCACGCACTAAGCCAGAACGAACAAGAAGAATGCCAATGCGATACCAAGACTACGAGCTTGCCTGACTGCAAGAACGTTGTTCGTGTCATGTGCTGTGAAGTCAGGCGCGAAAGTAGACTGACTTTTGTTTTTGTTTTTTTTTATTATTATGAGGGGGGAATGTGTTGTGTACAGGGGGCGCTGTCAATGATATCATCGGTATATAAGGGATTGTCATCAAAATAAAGGTGCTGATTCCTTGTCAATGTATCGTCTTGACTTATCATTCGGCGCTTTGCGATACCCCAGTGAGCTTCAGCTGCACGTTGACCAGGAAATGTTTCTACGGACCGAAAATGAGAAAATAACCGGATCTCAACGACAAGCTTGCAGGCGTTCTCAAGCAGCTCCGTGTAGACCAAGCTTGTCAAGGTCCTTGAAATGGCATGCGATAGAGGTGTTTTTCACAAGTGACCTTAAAGCCAGAAAAACTGGATCACTGAAGGAAAGGCACTGCCAGCAGAATAAATTTCACTTTCTACGAGGCCCCATTGTGCCTACCTTTTTTTTCTCCTTCTGAACGTCAATACAGCAGCACTGCATAGTTTTAAAAGATATAGCAACATTACGTGCACGTCATTTAGAAGCAAATGTTATTGGTTTTAAGCAAATGAAACCATTATACTTATTTTCCGGAAGTTTGAATACTTCAAATAGTAAAATTCCAGTGCAAATCAAATGGAATAGCAAACATCATTAAAAAATATTCAGAAGTGTGAATATTCGCATACCCCTAGTTCTTAGACCTCGTGCATGTGTATCTCATTGTCTAGATGTAAGCTTCGTCTCCGACACGGCAACCAAGGCAGCAACACCCCGTTACGCACCCTTTCAACAAAGGCTTCAGGGCCAACATAATCCTCTCTAGGCTGTGGCAAATATGCATGACCAGTGCCATCAGCCTCCCGTAGAACAATCCAAAAAGGAGGAGCTCGCCACCGCAGCAGCGTTTCTGCACATTTTTCTGCTAGTGTGCTTGCACCTTTACTCAGCGTCCCAGTGTGGCTGTAATCATGAATCAGATAACCATCAAGGCCAACGCACCATATCCTGGGAAGGCAACGCCAACTGCAGCAGAGTTGCCATCAGCTGGCCTCCCACCATGCTCAGCTTGTCTTCAGGGTTGCTGAAATTGTCAAGCCAAGCAAGTCATGTACATAAAACATGCACACAGCCATCCCTTCGCTGCAATACCAAAGTAGGCATTGGGTTAGGAAAGGCAAAGGATATCCCTCGAGCATCGTTCGACATTTCCATGATCATTTTCTCTGGTGCGCGTTTCAGATCAGATTTCAGACTGCTGAAACCATAGCACACCCACACACACACAAAAGAAAGAACAGAGAACAAGAGAAAGAGAGGACACGCGCGAACTTTCAACTAAGGCTTTATTGCTGATCCTAAGCATATTGGCGGCGAGGAGTTACGGAGTCGCCCTCTATCGGACGCACCTCGATTGCGTGCTAGGTAGGATAGCGCCGGCGCACTCCCCATAGGTTTTACTGTCGGCGCTCTACAAAAACGCCTCGCGGAAGCCCTCCAGGGCATTTCTGTAAGCACTTTCGAAAGGTACTGTGTTCTTTACTGTCAAAATAATCATTTTCGACGACCTGAAAGCACAAGATAGTCTACAGTCGCTGTCTCTATAGAAAACCGAGCACCCGCTTCACGCGGTCACCGCATTGAGACCCCTGAACCGGCTTCTTGCGTGAAAGGGAGTCACTCGCTGAGTGCAAACTATGTGAAATATTTCGTTAGAGTAGACTGCCTGTATAACCAAACGGAGCATAACAGAAAGAAGCCTTAAGCCAGCGATCGCACGGGTTCGCGGCGAGTGACGGTGCCTCTGCATGTATGAGCGTCTGCATGCACCTATGTTCGTACTGATGGTTTCGCTTTTGCTACGAGCGCGTTTTGGCACCGCGCTGTGAACTTTAGGCCGCAAAACCTGAGAATTTATGAGTACACAAACAACTACTGCTGCGCGGACGCTATCAGAGCAGTTCAAAAACAATTTCGTTACAACTACGGCTTCGGTATGCATGGCAACTTTGTGATGTGCCGTCCCGACGATTCAGTGTTTTTTTTTTTCGGTCTAAATTCGCGTGCGTTTCAATGTCATTCGACAAGTTGTCTTGCACTGTGTATTGATCGGTCTTCTCAGCGGGCAAATGCCGCTGCTTCTGTTTCTTTATTCAGTGCATTCGTTTCGTTTCGTGCTCACACAAAACGTGAGCAAATGCGACTCCTTTTTTTAATGCTCCTTAATTATCGTTCCTTTTGCATTCCAGTGAACTTCACGCTCTCTGTCATCAACAAATTCATAGACCAAAGCTTCACCACTTCGATATTGATGATGGAAGGAGAAGCAGTCTACGAGACCGAGCATGTATAGTAGCATGCAACGCCAATGAAAAGAAAGAAAATACAGTAACGTTCGCCGGACTTGTTCTGCAAACGTCGGCTGTGAACTATATAGGGCCCACATGAGCTTCAAATAGCGGTGAATAAAATAGAAGTTACTGCAGCAACCAGCAGCCGCAAAAGAGGATGGTAATTATTTGGCGAGTACCCCAGCAATTTTGGCAGCAGTGTCGTGTCTAACGCCAACAGGGTGGCATATCTTTCCCATTAAAATAAATGAGGCTCCAAGAAAATACATGGGGTTGGAGAGGCCCAACGTGGGTTTGAGAGTGGCACAAATAAATTTGGGCTTTGTAGCACGTAGTGTTTGTGTCAGGGGAACGCAAGCTTGACTGAAAAAATGTTGTTGCCAACATAAATGCAGCACACAGTCGCAGCATTTGACTCTTTCGTTATGTACTTCCACCAGCAAACGTCGCGTTATGAAGGCGAAAGCCTTAGATGCCTCTTCAAACGGGAAGATTGACCGTCGGCGGCGTCAAGACGAGTGAAGCAAAAAATAATCGTCACGTGATGACGTCACCATGTGACGTCACAGATCTCCTAAATTTGTAACTTCATTATGACATCACCATGACGTGACATAACGTGATGTCACATGATGACGTATTCACATGACATGGTTCCTTTGCATTGCCTCCGTGATCGGTCATGGAGGCCGTGCAAAACAGCGTTAGGTGCAGAACGCTTTTGGAGGGGGGCGCGGGAGAATCAGTACATCGACTGACAAGAAGAAGATGGCTTTCGCCTTCTAGTCATCTTTGGCGAATGCATACGGGACCCTGTGAGTTTTTTAATTCAACGTATCTAAACAATGACTTGTGCATCTGCAGCAGATTTCGTGGACGCTGAGCACGGGGCCGACGATCAAGAGGTCGCACGGGAGTGTTCTGAGATGGTATCGCACGTGGTAATAGGGAGGGCTTTTCCATCCTGTGGCAGATAAGCATCATTTGCCGGACGGGAGCGCGTGTGAGCCATCGTCTCAGTGCGCGCTGTCTGCTACTCACCGAAAATCGCAGGCACGCCCGACGCCGTAGCGAAAGTTTTCATCGCGGAAATGCTTGTTGCACACAAGACTCGTAGCCGATGGTTACTTGCCGGTTCTTAGCTTTACAACCCATGCTTCATGCAATTTCTTGTCTGACACAGGCTGACACTGGGCTCCGTTGCGTAAGCCCGGCACTGCGGCACCGAGCGGTAGAGCCCCATGTTCGTCGCCTTCGGAGGCAGCCACTTTATTACAATGGTTTCAATTGAGCAGAAAATGCGAGAAAGCTTCCGTATTTGAACAGACCGCAGCGCATGGGGGACTTGAAACTCGTTTTCAAAGCACGCGGCAGCGCTCCGCAAGCAGCCGACACGGCCGCTGAGACCACGTGATCCTGCCAAGCACGTCACGCCGACGGTGGCGCCGGCGTTTCCAGTGGTGGGCCTCGAGGCCAATACAAACACGCATATGAAAATGCAAAAGGAAAAACTGAGAGCAATAAAGAAACAGCCCCATGCTGCCTACAGCAAATATTCCAGCCCTTTCTTAGATGAACTGAGTGAAAGGCATGCTGCCCTAGCTATGTCAGATGCTTCCCTCGTTTTATTACAGAACAGCCCGATTAAACACCCTGCCTCACAATGGGCAGCAAGTTGTCCATCTATTGCTGTACTCCCAACTTTGTTGCTGTGCTCTTGCAGATGCACGTTCAGGCACTTGCCATTCTGGCCTACGTAGTAGTTTGCACACGAAAGTGGAATTTTGTACACTATGCCACTTATGTAAGGGACGTATGCATTTCCACGTTGGACAGTGCAAACTGTTTTCACTTCTTTGTAGGAGCTCATCTTGCATAAACTCAAAAGCTCATTTGGCGCTGTGAACACCGCTTTAACCATGGCCCAACCTTGACATGGTCACCCAACAATTTCGGGTTTTCAGCGAGAAATAGAGGTAGAGGGTCTATTGTGCCTGCCCATATACGAAAAATGAACTCTCAAAGAACAGTTCAGTGCAAAATGAGCCCCACTGCCAATGACCGCCATTTTGCCATGGCGTGCGATGTCACGAGCTGCATGGAGCGGAGTTTCAGCTGCTGCAAATCGTTCAATTTCAATGCCAAGCTGAAATAGCTCAATTGCATGCGCAGCTGACCACAGAACAAAATTGTTGACCGGAACGGAGACGCTCGCAAAGCAAGCAGCTTGTTACGTCACGCCTTGCGAGTGCATCAGTGCTGCCCGACTTTCGGGCCGCTTGCATGTTTACAAAAATATCTGATTATAAATTACGTGCTAAACCAAATGTGCTCAAATTTCGCCACCTTGTTTGTGAATGCACAAGGGTTAACCCCAATAATACAGATTACGATAGATAGTTTGGTGTCCTGGCCCCTTTAAAGGAGCCACGACACCAAAAACGATTCTTCCCATATTATTAAATTACTCTTTCACAATTCCAAAATCACCATGCTTGCCGCGAGAAGACGCAGGGTAAGCAAAAAAACTTGCAGAAAGAAAGTGCGGGTGGCAACATCACCTCCCACACCAGATGCCTGGATGTCACAGATTTTGACAGCATCTACTAGGTTCTACGTAGCTCCTAATCAGGAAAAATGAAGAACATTGTTCTCTGAACCTCTGACCAAGTTTCTGGAAATTTTGTTGAGCTAATGTCGCCAAAACACGAAAGAAAACTTGGAGAGCACTTGAGCTTCGCCTTCAAGAGTAGAACAAGATTGTGTAATAAGGCCCCACGTGCATCGCCTTCGCAAATGCTAGCCTGCCTTCTTTTCTCGGAGCATGCCTCAACCGTGCCGTAAGGAAATGAACGACTGTGCATGTAACATTGGCTGTTTCAAACTATCCTAGAATGCCTACTGCAGGTACAGTTGTGCAGTGCCCACTACGCCATAATTCTTCCTTTTGCGAATCAGCAAAGGGCCCACTACGCGACCATAGGAAAACACACGAACCTATGCAACTGCTCACATTGCTGATGTCTTTGCTGCTGATGATGATGATGATCAAATATGTCTGAGCGCTCTGTAATTGGTGGGCCTTTAGAACACCCACTCGTTACGCAATTCACATCCTTTGAAGGATTGATTGTTGGGTGAGTTAGTAATTCATGATGAATGCAAATATCGCGAAAAAACGTAAGACAAGACGAAGAAGGCTACAGCACAAGCGCATACTAGCAACTGAAATTTTATTAGAAAGACGAAAATATATAGGAAGCCCAAACCACATGTTCACACCGGACACAACCGAAAACCTTAGATGTGCGCATCCAGGTACGTCATCTCTGCCTTATTTAACGCAAGGGAAGGCTTTGCCACACAGTCATCTCAAGCTTTCAAAATGAAAAAAGCCTCAACGAGCTCACGTGCCATCTGGTCCCTATGACGTGCGAGCACTTTCGCATCAGACAAGCGAGGAGTACACCTACACTCACAGCAGTGCAGGGCCAAATTAGACGACGGCTGCCCATTCAAAGATCGACGGTGATCTTGCAGGCGCGCATTCAGACAGCGGCCTGTTTGTCCTATATACCGTATTTACACGATTGTAGGTCGACCCATTTTATCAAAATTTGAAATCCGAAGTTGGGGGATCGACTTACAATCGAAACTAGTTTCGATTGTAAGGTCGACTCTAAAAATCCCCGCGTATTGCCGCAAAGCTAGCTTTTCTGCATAGCTTGGAAGCACTGCCGTAAAGCCAGCTTTGCCCACCGGAATTCGAGATTGTTTTCTTCAGCGACATCGAAAATAAATTTCCTTAATGAAATGCTCTCGCACTTTTATTTTTTCTCTTGATGTGCGATTTTAAGGGGGTCGACCTACATTCGAGGCGACTTACAATCGTGTAAATACGGTAGTATTTACCACACGTAAAAGGCGCCTGATATACAACTCCCTTGCCACAAACCGGTCCCTGTGTTTCACCTTACACTCATGCCATTTCTGCGCAGTCCCATCCACCTTCTTTTCAACAGCGGCGCATACACTACCAAGCTTATTCTTAGCCGAAAAAGCAACATCTATATCATATCTGGCACCAACCTTCTTGAGACGATGGGACACCGTGCAAGAAAGGGATACTTGCGAGAGGCTTCTTCTCACGTACCCTATCATTTTCGACCGAGCCTTTCAACTCAGATTTCAAGGTCGCGAGAATCCTTTCACACAGGTGGCCCAATTTAGCAGTAGGATAGCGCGCTTCTCGGAGCCTATCCGGCTGCTTATCGAAACTTTCACACAATAGGTGCGGGCACGTTTTCTTTAAAGCGGAAGTCAAACAAGAAACCGCAACGCCATTCTTCACTAACTTAGAATGACTACATTGGAAGTCTAAAATTGGCTTCACTGAATGCGGGGAATACAGCCAACAAGTGTGAGCACCACCAAAACGAATGGTCAAGTCTAAAAACTGAATAGCACCTTCCCGCGGCACTTCAAACGTGAAATTAAGGCCTGCCCCTTTCTCCTTAAAAAGTTTGAGAACGCTCGTCCTAGTGACAACACATCGGCAGGAATCAACTAGAACAAGGTAATCGTCCACACACCGAAAAGTTCTTACAGCAACATCATTCAAGTCAGGTTCAACTTCCCGGTCTACCCTGCTCAAATAGATATCGCTCAAAACTGGGGCGACCCTAGAGCCGATGCACACACCCGACTTCTGCGTGTACACATCACTCCGCCATCCGATAACTGTAGACTTCAAATACAGACCAAGCAACTGCACAAAAGCCCCCACAGAAATGCCACATTTGTCCTGGAACACTTGGTAGAGTAAGCGTGGTAGAGTATGCGCCGCTGTTGAAAGGAAGGTGGATGGGACTTCGCAGAAATGGCATGAGTGTAAGGTGAAACACAGGGACAGCCCTTCGGTTTGTGGCAAGGGAGTTGTACATCAGGTGCCTTTCACGTGCGGTAAATACTATATAGGACAAACAGGCCGCTGTCTGAATGCGCGCCTGCAAGATCACCGTCGATCTTTGAATGGGCAGCCGTCGTCTAATTTGGCCCTGCACTGCCGTGAGTGTAGGTGTACTCCTCGCTTGTGTGATGCGAAAGTGCTCGCACGTCATAGGGACCAGACGGCACGTGAGCTCGTTGAGGCTTTTTTCATTTTGAAAGCTGGAGATGACTGTGTGGCAAAGCCTTCCCTTGCGTTAAATAAGGCAGAGATGACGTACCTGGATGCGCACATCTAAGGTTTTCGGTTGTGTCCGTGGTGAACATGTGGTTTGGGCTTCCTATATATTTTCGTCTTTCTAATAAAAGTTCAGTTGTTAGTATGCGCTTGTGCTGTAGCCTTCTTCGTCTTGTCTTACGTTTTTTCGCGCTATTTGCATTCATCACATGCTTTGACACCTGGCGCTACTCTGCGCTTCTGGCATGCAATATTACGTGCGTTAAGGAGACTCCTTTCACTGCACGACTATCATATAGTGTTTTTTCTCCGAAGCAGTTTCAAGCAATGGCGTGGCTCTGTGGTAGAACACCTATTTGCCATGCAGAGGGCCTGGGTTTGATTTTCGCTAGAAGCAAAGTTTTTTTTATTATTTATTTTATTTGAATCTTTCTCGATTTTTCACCCACAAACAACGCAGATTTTTGGCTCACAATGAACAACGCCGACAGCAGAATTTCTGCGAAATGAGCTCTTCAACGTTATTCCGTTAATGCACTTTAAAATTCGTGACGTCACACGTGGAGATTTCAATGCAAAATTAAAGAATTAAACTTTGACCTTCAGTTCCTTCTCTATTGATGACTGTATGGTGGTGAAATTCATTACAGTTCTCTTAGTACAATTTATCAATCACCACTGAGACGCGACCGAACTCCGCTTCGCTCACGCGGTCGCGTCTCAGTGGTAGTTTCGGTATCGCGTACTGCCGCGTGTGTTTTGCGCGTTCGTGAAAGTCGCTCTGACAGAAAGTTCGACAAAATGCCGCATGCATGTGATGTTGTCGGATGCCCGAATGGCGCACACCGCCAGTAAACGCCGCCGCGCAGTAAAGGTGGGCAACGTTGGGCACGGCAGCAGTGACATGTGAAAAACTGATTACAGGCGGGTGACTTGAAGTGCACTAACGCGATGCGGACCACTAAAACGTGATTTTATTTCAAAATAAGCACTTCCTTGGCATAAAAGTAGCACTATGAGGTTTCTGGACCGCTATTTCAACAATCAACGTCGACTTATTATTTGCCTTTAGTGTCCCTTTAAGGACCCACTAATGACAGCGCCTCAGATCATAAGCCAAACGATAAAAGTCGGTAAGCAATTGGCAGAGTTTGTATAAGTGGTGTTTGATTTCACAAACTGGCTACGAAGTTCACCTGTGCACTTACTGGACCAAATTGACATGCAAGAGAAAAGCAGTTAGTAGAAATTGGGCAACACAGTCTAAATCAGGGATTCTCAAACCTTCTGGCCTTGGGCAACTCCAATGGCTTTTCCAGAGTGGCTTGGAAACCCTAACTGTTCCATGTACATTCAGCATGAAGAAAATCGAAATGGAGGGGTGGTGACGCTTCTTGATGCGTGACCACAGTATTAAAGCCTGTAATCTTTAAGCTGGATTTACCAGCGCAAAAAAGGCGGAACAATTTAGGAAGGACACACACACACGGCGCTGCGTGTGTGTGTCCTTCCTAAATTGTTCCGTCTTTTTTGCACTGGTAAATCTACCTTAATCATGAACCAACTCGGCCAAGCAGCCGTTTTAGCTGTAATTTTCAATCACAAAGGGAATTGCTGTTGACCACTGCCCATGGTGACCATACAGTGCACACTTTAGGCACCGCATGCTGTAAGCAGTGTGTTCACATAAACGAAGCACTTTACAGCAGAGCTGCTAAGGTCGCGGTTGGCTGTGTGTCGTAGATATAAAATTATCATCATCATGAACGCGCTCTCTTCTTCCTCTTCTGTTTCGCTAACAGAAGACGTGCAGCGATTGGTCGGACATCGTGGGATGCAATAAATTGACGGGCAGGAGATACAGGAGTACAGAGAGGGAAAAAAATAGAACGAAAAAGAAACAGAGAATTTCTGGGCGAAAGAAGCTTTCCTGCCAAGGCGATATTCGAACTTGCATGCCCACGATCCGAAGGTGAGCATCCTAACGACTCGGCTATCCAGGCACGCTGGCCGAGCCGAGCCTCGTATAATACAGTACAGCAAGGTGGTGGGAAAGGATGAGTACAGAGAGATAGACAAGAGAAATAAACAAGAAAGGGAACGAGAAGGCAAACTACAGAGAGAAAGAAATAACAAATGGAAGAAACAGACAGAAAGCGAGAGACCAACCACACAGAGAGATAAAGAAACAAAGACATCGAAAACAAAACAAAAGGGGAAAAAAGAAGAAAAGGAAATAGACAGAGAGATAGAACACACACAGCCACGTACAGTACAGTACAGCAAGCATAATTTGCTGTGTAGCGTAGAAAATCTATCATCTTCATGGACCGGCAAGGGCTCTCTTCGTTATCTTCTTCACTCCCAGAACAAATGCACCGATTTGTCCACCACCAGCCTACCAGCTCCGACTTTGTGCAAGCTGCGTTATCTTTTGCACAAAAAAAAGAAGACATGCCAGTCGCACTGTGAAGCAGCCATCGATACACCAGCCATCGATACACCAGCCGTGAGACTGGATTCCGTGGATTCCAGTCTGAGAACCCATGGTCTAAATGATCAATGTCACACAAGGTCACACAGAACATTTACGCTTTGCAGCTTAGTGTTGCGCACATCGAGCTGTAAAACGGTGTGAGGGATGAGTGGGAGTGCAGGTGGTTTGGGTGTGGATCTCCGAGGCTGTGTGTGGCTGACAGTGGAGGAACGAGATGGTGCGAGTGTCACGTGTGGATCTCCGAGGCTGTGTGTGGTTGACAGTAGAGGAACGAGATGGCGCAGGTGTCACGTGAACAGAAGGCCAACTACAGAGGCGGTTTTCCGAGTGGTGGGCAAAGGTACGACGGACTTAAGACCTAGGCTGCCCTGTGCGCGTCTCCTGCCTTTATCGTGTTTTTCATTCCGTTTTTTTATTCTGTTTTTTTCTTCCTTTTCTTCTTTTTTTTTATTTGTTTTATTATTTTTTGTTGAGGTCAGGACACTGAGAGTGTTCCCCCGTTGCAAAGGGGCAGGCCGCCAACACATCATCATCATCATCATCAGTGAAGGGGCGCGCGGGAAGCAGGCTGCGGGCAGTCGGGATGTGACACAGAGAATAAATGATTGTGTGAACGTGGTTGCCTGTATATCGTCGTTGTGACAAGTGAGGGCCCGTCCGGGATTGACGTGACAACAGAAATGGACAGTGTGAATGTGCCGGAACAGCTTCTGCAGCACCTGCTTGGACAAACAAACGGCTCCGCCATACAGCGCGAGCAAATCGTGGCTACCATCCGACAAAGACTCGTGACGGCCGAGCCCATGCCTGCAGGCGCCATGACAGCGGCGGCGATCCAGCCATCGATTGACTGTGCTCCGGGGTCCTCGGCGACGCGCAGTCACCCAAGGAATTTCTGGACCGGCTAGAAACTTCTTGCCTGGTGACTGCTGTTTTGCCGACAAAAGGCTTACGTATATCGTGCCCGCTGCGCTGGAGGGGAGCGCGAAGTTGTGGCTGTGCTTCGTCAAATCATTTGCATCCTGGGCGGCGCTCATCGCGGAGTTTCCTTCTATTGATGCGAAGCAGCGCCCGAAGCAGGAACTAGAGTTCTGCACTCAGCACCCTGAAGAAAAGTTAAAAGACTTTATCTACACGATCGCGGCATGTTATGACCGGACCGGAACGGCGGCGAGGTGTCAGAATCTGAAAAGGTCGACCATGTGCTGCGGCAAATGCACCCGCAACTCCAAGATTTGGTTGAGGGTAAACAGTTTGCCAATCTCGCAGAGCTGGCAAAGGCCGCTGACGGCCTCATGGAGCGTTATTGGAGGCGGTTTCAGTACAAGCCACCGCCACCTCCAACCGATCAAGTTGCGAGGGACCTTGCGTTCCGGCCTGCTGCTAATGTGGCTGGCCTGTCAGGAGCGCAGCCAGGGGCGGCTGTGGCGCCGTTCCAGCATTCGTCGGCGCCATTTTACTGGCCGATGCACCCCGCGGCGATACAACCGTCCTACCACCGGGACCAGCTGCACAGACGCTCCACAGCGGTGGAATTATGTGCCATCGCTGCGGAGGCATCGGCCACATGAACCGTGAGTGCCCTTCTGGTCGGCGTAAAGGTCCACCCCGCTGCTACCAATGCAACGGAATCAGACATATCCACTCCCAGTGCCCGGGAAATGGGAGGCGGTAGGTGCTACTCCGGCAAACACCTACGAGACAGCACCGCGGGTAGCGGCCGTTGTCGGCAACAGGGAGCCTCTCCTGGAGGTGCGGATTGGGGAGACCACATTCCTGGCCCTGCTAGATACAGGGTCAAGTGTGAGCTTGCTCGGAACGCCAGTGGCAAGGGTAGCGGAGGCGGCGGGCGCCAAACTCAGGATACAGGGAAGAACACTTCGGCTGGCAACAGGTTGGTCACAGTCGAGCACAGCCTTAAAGTGCAAGCTCAACTGGGCCACAAGCAGCCGCATCCAACGCTTCCTGTGTGTGCCAGATTTGTGCTGGGACATTGTGCTTGGCAGAGACTTTCTGACTGCGACAGGCATGTCCCTACACGTGGCGTTGGGTGGGTGGACTATTGGAACTGACCTGCAATGAATTGTGCCAATTGCTAAGCTTGACAAGGACATAACTGCCGCGCTCGCAATAGAAGATGGTGAATCTTACTGCTTACAGGGCCTCTTTGAAGAAGTGCTTCTGGTCCCAGGCCTTGGGAGCACTATTCCAGCTGAAAACATATCAGCTATGAATAAGGTGCTTGACGGCTTCTCCCATTTGTTTACTGCAATTCCTGGATGTACCGCCCTCGTTCAGCACTGCATTGACACTGGAGATAGTGCACCTGTGAGATGCAAGCTGCGTCCAGTAAATGCAAAAAAGCAAAAGATCATTGAAGACTGCGTAAATGACCTTTTGGAGCAGCGCCTTAAAGACATAGCCCCAGCCCTTGGACTAGTGCCCCAGTGCTTGTTGCCAAGAAATCTGGTGATTACCGGCTTGCTATCGGCCGTTAAATGCACGCACCCGGGTGCCTGCCTACCCAGTGCCCCGAACGGACTGGCTGCTAGCACAATTGGGCCGTGCAATGTGGTTTTCAAGCTTCGGCCTTTCCCAGAGTGTTTTTTTCAGATCCCTGTGTCCGAGGCTGACATACTGAAAACAGCCTTCATATGCCACCAGGGTACATTTGAGCTCACGAGAATGCCCTTCGGGGTGGCAGGTGGCCCGGCAACTTTTCAAACCCTGATGGACCGATTGTTGCAGGGAATCAATCATAGCTTCGCCATGGCTTTTCTAGACGATGTCCTCATCTACTCTGAAAACCTTGAGAGCCATGTCGAGCATGTAAGGGAAGTGTTGCAGCGCATTGACAATGCTGGCCTTACGACTAAGCCTGATAAAATGCAGGTCTGCCGTCAGCCCCTTAAGTTCTTGGGCCACGTCAACTCCCCTGGGCAGTACAGACCAGACGAAGAGAAAGTGCGGGCGGTGCTGTATTACTCAAGACCCAGCTCGATTAAACAGTTGCAGGCTTTCCTGGGACTTGCTGGTTATTACCGCAGCTTCATACCGCACTTCTCACTGACAGCACATCCGCTCACTGTCCTTCTGAAGAAAAGCGAGCCATGGCGGTGGGACGAGTGTCAAGAGGAAGCCTTCACTGCGCTCAAGCAGTCCTTGGCTCACGATGCAGTTAAGAGCCTTGCAGATCTAAATCGACCCTTCGTGGTTGAGACGGATGTATGCGGCATTGGCATTGCGGCTGTGCTACTGCAGGCTGGCCCCGACAACTGCAGCCAATTTCCTTCATTAGCAGGGTTCTCACAGAGGCCGAAAGCCACTATACTGTCCAGGAGTGGGAGTGCCTTGCAGTGGTGTGGGCAGTGGACAAATTCCGGGCGTATCTTGAGTTTACACACTTTGAGATACACTGCGGCCACTCGTCCCTGTCGTGGATGTTCAGCACCAACCATGCTTCACCCAGTGTCAAACACTGGGTCCTTCGGCTGCAGGGTTTCAATTGCCGAATCAAGCACTGACGAGGGCTGGCAAATATACCAGCAGATGCCCTGAGTAGAGCCCCTCTTCAACGTGAGGACTACCCCAGTGACAGCTTGCACGAGAAACGGCTTCCCACTGCTGCACAAGAGCCTGAAGGGAAAATTACATTTGAGCAAATGGCAGTTGCTTTGGAAGATGATATGACTGCCTTAAAGGGACCGACAACTGCCCAGAACATGATATGAGTTGACTCCACTGATGTAAAGATTGTCCGTCGCACTGACTCAAACCAACCCTGTTTTTTTTGTGAGAGATCGATTTATATTTTTATTTGACCTGTGGCGCCTCTGGCGGCAAAAACATGAATGATCCGATGAAGACGGCCACGTGACCGTTGATTGCTGTACGCGGTCGACGATTTTTTTTTGTTAGTATTGAAATATTGTTCGTTTCTTTATATTAAAAGGTATTACTCCATAAAAATGTACATATAGGCCTGCGTTAGTAGTATATATGCATTGAAGTGGCGCTGCCTTCGCGTGACGTAATGATCCCATGCTCATCAGCGCGTCTTGAGCAACTTTTCAGCGTGCTCATGCAACCGCGCACGCAGTTTCCAGGTCGCTAATATTTTGGAGCGACATAGTTTTGTTACCTACACTTCGTCTCAGAAATGACGCGCGCTGCTACTCGGTGCGGCCGTGCATATGCACAGTTACCTTTTCAATTACTTGGCTTGGCTCGTGTATCGAGAGAGTAACGACGCCGGGACAAGCCATCCATGACACAGGCGCAGGCAACCTTGGGCGCAGGCGCACACAACGCTGTACAAATACCGGAAAGGTGTATAAAGCCACACATCTCATTGTAACAGCTTGCTATTTTAAAAAATGGTTCGAAAGCTCAAAATAAAGGTGGTTAAGCATAGTTACAGTAACTCCTGCGAAAGCAGAACGACAGCTTTCACAAGGGCTAGTGGCATCGCTATCAATTCTCAGCGTTGCTGGAGCAAGCCTCCATGCATGTTTGGAGCCTTTGAGGTCGAAAAATACTGCTTATAAAATAACTACGTGCTTTTCGGATAAACCACTGCAGCTACAAACGCTACAAAGGGTGAGCTTCCTGTCGCGCCGTAAAACACTGTGTCGAGAAAAATCAGTTGTCGGTTGCCTTCTCCATGATCAGCTGCCTTCTCCATGATCTGGCAGAAACAACAGAACTGGAGCCAAGTGGCCTGCTCGTTCAGCAAAGAGGCAACAAGAAGATAAATTGGCTGCCCTCTCACCTCCGGCACCTGGCGTTAAAAATCGCGCATGACCATCCCACTGCAGCCCACGCTGGATTCGTCACGATTCGTCACGGCACGATTCGTCTGGCTGGGCATGCGGGCGGACGTATCAAGGTATGTGCAGGCCTGTGCTATATGTCAGTGCACTAAAGCTCTGCGCAAGAAGCCAGAAGGCCTGATGAGCAGTCAGTGGGCAAGAGCACCCATGGAAGAGCTTAGCGTTGACATTATTGGACCCTTGCCGTCTACACCTCGTGGGCACGAATACTCGCTAGTAGTCATTGACAAGTTTACTAAGTTCCCAGAGCTATTCCCTCTACGAGCAGCAACCAGTGCAAAAATACTGGAGTGCATGGTCCAAGTCTTCTGCCACCATGTGACACCAGTGGCCATCACCAGTGACAATGGGAAGCCCTTCGTTAGCTCATTATGGCGCAACCTCCTGAAACACAGGGGGAATTGATGATCAGCATACTGTGCCCTACTGTGTGGCTGGACAGATGGTCGAGCGTCACAATGGCACAATTAAGCAGTGTCTACGAGCATACTGCACTAACCCCAAAGACTGGGACCAGCATATACCCGAGATCGGCCTTGCCATGCGTACTGCAGAGAGCGTAGTCACCGAATATAGTCCGGCATTGCTTTGCTATGGCAGAGAGTTGTGCACTCCGTGGGAACCTGCAGGTGCCAAGGAGGACACGGAGCCTCCAGAGGCAGTGCAACATGCCCTTGCTGCAGAACTCCGGCGGTGCCTTGGAGAAGCCCTGAAGTACGCCAAGAAGCATCAAGCAGCTGCCTGGCAGGCCCAGAAGTCAAGTTATGACCATCATCGACAGTCAACAACCATCAAAGAAGGTGACCTCGTGCCCTTGGACACTCACACCTTGAGTAATGCGGCCAAAGGTGTTTCGACCAAGTTGGCACCGTGGCGAAGTGGACCGTATCGTGCGGTCAAGCAGGTTGCTGAAAATGACTTCATCCTGGGTGACCCAGCTACGAGGTGTCATCGAACCATCGCCCATGGTGATCAGTTGGTGCTGTACCACAAACCATTACTTCTCCCTTCCGCCCCGAATTCACGATTCGAGGGGGGGAGAGTTTTGAGGGATGATTGGGACTGCAGGTGGGTTGGGTGTGGATCTCCGAGGCTGTGTGTGGTTGACAGTGGAGGAACGAGATGGCGCGAGTGTCACGTGTGGATCGCTGAGGCTGTATATATGGTTGACAGTGGAGGAACGAAATGGCGCGGGTGTCACGTGAACAGTGAAGGGGCGCGCGGGAAGCAGGACACGGGCAGTCGGGATGTGACACAGAGAATAAATGGTTGTGTGAACATTGTTGCCTATATATCGTCGTGTGTGGCAACGGGCAAATATTAAACAACCCCATGGCCCCCATGGCATCAAAAACCACAATACTTCCAAGTCAACTGAACTATAACAATGAAAGAAATGAAGTTTCCGTACTGCTAACGTTAAAAATATTGTCCTGTCTTGGCATGTTGGCTTGTCGAAAAAGCTTCCTCCCAAATACTCCGGCCCCTATCGTGTGCTGTGCCAGGTGACTGATGTCACCTACGAAAAAGTCCCTCTAGACCCTGCCGCGCCTTCCATGTCTTCGACGTCGTCAAAGTCGCCCGCTTGAAGCCGTACCTTTCGCCCAACACTTTCTAACAAGTGCTGGGGGTCGATGTTGCGGTGTTACAGCTATCACCCCAGTAGACATGTGCGCCGGACCCAAAATCACCAGCGCCGGTGCGCCGGTTACATGTTACATGAACGAGGGCTAGCAGCTAACTCTTTTTGCTCCAATCTCGCTTAACTCTACAAAATGCTGGTGTATGGCAATAAGGCCATTTTCGGTCAGTTTGTCGTATCAGTGGTTTGAGCGCGAAGCAATGACATCACAGCGCTCACAACCCTCACAGCGCGTAGAAGGTATACAAGTCGTTCGCTGGGAGATGTCTGCCGAAATAGCGCGCGTGGCAGCGCTCTCGACCGCGCCCTTACAGTCAAAGTTCACAGTTGCTGCTCGAGTTATGCAGTCCCTCGCCCCAGGCATCCATTCCTGCTCCTTCGAACAGCAAATTACAGGCAGGGCGTTTCCTTCTGCTTGAGGAGCAATTGATGAGAGGCCTCGCACGCGGGTTGATGTTATTCCGTATGACGGAGATGGCCAGCTTGTTTCATCTCTGCTTTAGCCATGTTCCTTGCCAACGCTCGCGAGCTTTTACTCGCGGGTAGAACATACCATGCGCGGAGTGATGGTATTGATCTAGAGTTTCTACGGAACATGAAGGCCACGGTGAAAACCTGTCCTGAGTGTCAATACAATTGCTAACGCAATAAAAAGATATACAAAAAACCGTCGAAGCGGGCTTGCCTTTTTCATGGAAAGCTGCATCGTCTCTGCTGTAAAGAGTGTGTGGGATGAAGTGTCGATGGAAGGACTCATCCCAACATAAAACATAACGACTGTTTATTAGCGTAGTAGCAGCGGCGGTGCGAGCACAGCGACGCTGCGCTCAGTCGGGTAGCGAAGGAATGATGACTTCCGAGCTTGGCAGCTTGGTTTTAAAGCCACCGTCGATGACGTAAGCCTCCGGTGACGCTGCGGTGGCACTGTCCCTTATCGAAGACGTGGTGTAGCATGCAGCCATATCACGCTGGGCTAGCGAGTGATGAGGCGGAGGCTGCGCCGGTTTGTGCGCAGTACCAGACGTCCAGAGCGTGTCGTGACCGGAGCGGGCTGCGGCGTCGGCGGCAGCTGTGGATAGATGCCTGTGGAAGGAGTGGTACTGCCCGGTTCGTGCGAAGCGATGTATGCGGGCTTGAGCCGGTCAATCGAGACGCGGACGTCGTTCCCGTTCAGGTGCAGAGTGAAGTTTTTGTTGTCGCGATGGACGACCAGGTAGGGTCCGCTGTAAGGTGGCTGGAAAGGCCTGCGGACGGTGTCATCACGGAGGAAAGCGTGCGTACACAATGCTAGCTCCTTGAACACGAAAGGTGTAGGCTTGCAATGGTGGGCTGCAGGTGACGGGCGTAAGGCAGCCATGGTGCGTCGGAGTCGGGCGACGCAGTCGGTGGGATCTGACGTCGTAGCGCTGGATGGCCGTGCAGCGAGGACTTCACCTGGGAGACGGAGTGGTTCCCCGTAGACGAGCTCTGCTGGTGTAGCGTGGATGTCCGGCTTGAAGGTGGCGCGAAGACCGAGGATGACGGCTGGGATGGCCTCGAGCCAGGTTGAGTCCAGGTGGCGCATAATGGCTGCTTTGAACTGTCGGTGGAAACGCTCGATCATTCCGTTGGCGCAGGGGTGGTAACTGGTGGTCCTCAAGCGTTCGAAACCGATGGTCAGCCCGAGTAGCCTGAAAAGGTGCGACTCGAACTGTCGTCCTTGGTCGGTGGTTACGCGGCGGGGGGCGCCGAAACGAGCGATCCAGCAGGTGAAGAAGGCCGACGCGACGTCTTCCGCGGTGATTCCCTCGAGGGGCGATGCCTCGGGCCATCGAGTGTACCGATCGATGGCGGTGAGGCAGTAGCGATAAGGTCCAGCCGGGGGAAAGGGTCCTATGATGTCGAGGTGGACGTGCTCGAACCGACCGGAAGGCTGAGGGAATGTTCCGAGTGGTGACGTGACGTGCCTGGTGACTTTAGTGCATTGGCATTGAATGCAGGAGTGCGCCCAGGTGCGACAATCCCGCTGCATGGAGGGCCAGACATAGCGGTCAGCCACGAGGCGTGTAGAGGCGCGTATACCGGGATGGCTGAGGTTGTGGAGCTGGTTGAAAAGACCACGGCGATGGGACAGGGGTACATAGGGCCTGCTTCGTCCTGTCGACACGTCGCAACAGATTGTGGTTGTAGACCCTGGAATGGGGATTTGTTGCAGCTGTAGTGAGGACCTGCCCTTGAGAAGTTCCTGCAGTTCGGCGTCCATAGTCTGAGCCTCGGCGAGGACGTCTGCTGTTATCTGCACAGAGCTGATGGCTGCTACACGTGAAAGCGCGTCGGCGACCACGTTGTCTTTCCCGCTGACATGTTGGATGTCGGTGGTGAACTGTGCAATGAACGAGAGTTGGTTCTGCTGTACAGGCGGGAGCTTGTCGCGACGTTGAGAGAAGGCGTAGGTAAGAGGCTTGTGGTCGGTATAGATGGTGCAGTTCTGTGCTTCGAGAACATGGCGAAAGTGTTGTACTGCTTCGTATATCGCCAGAAGTTCTCTGTAGTAGGCTGGCAAAGTTGTCGGGGCGGTGGTCGTGGTTTCGTCGGCGGAACTGGTGGTTGAAGGGGTCGTTTTCCGAGCTGCGAGTTTCTTGGAGAAGAACGCCAAGGGATGCCAGGTGTTGTCCACGCGTTGCATGAGTGCGGCGCCGATGGCGAAACCAGATGCGTCCGTGAAGACTCCCAAGGGAGCGTCTGGCACGGGATGGTTGAGAAGCGTGGCGGTGCAGAGGGCGGCTTTGCATTCTTCGAACGTTTTCGCTAACGTCGGTGTCTACGCGACGGGTTGGTTTCCTCGTAGGCCAGCCAAAGCATCATGGAGGGGAGCCTGGTAGTCGGCTGCGTGTGGCAAGAAACGCCTGTAGAAGTTCAGCATGCCCAGGAAACGGCGAAGGTCTTTAGCGGTGGTGGGTTGAGGGTAACTTTGCAGGTCCGAGATGCGTTGGGGCAAGGGCTGAGTTCCCTCAGATGAAACTTCGTGGCCGAGGAAGCGGACGACGGAAGCGCCTAGCGTACTTTTTTGGGTATTGACAAGTAGACTGTGGTCGTCGAGGCGTTGAAAAAGCTGACGAAGGTGCCTGTGGTGCTCTTCGGCGTCGCGGGAAAATACCAGTATGTCGTCAAGGTAAACGAAGCAGAAGTCGAGGCCGCGGACGACTTCGTCGATGAAGCGCTGAAAGGTTTGTCCAGCGTTCCTCAGGCCGAAGCTCATGAACGGAAACTCGAACAAGCCAAAGGGAGTGTTAATTGCCGTTTTCGGGACGTCATCCGGATGGACGAGTATCTGTGTGTAGGCCTTCACCAAGTCAAGCACGGAGAAGACGTGGCAGCCATGAATGCGATGGGCGAAGTCTTGTATGTGGTGGACGGGGTACCTGTCCGGGATGGTGCGTGCGTTGAGGGCACGGTAGTCTCCGCAGGGCCGCCAGCCTTCGGTCTTCTTCGGAACGAGGTGAAGTGGCGAGGCCCATGGACTGTCAGAGCGGCGGGCGATTCCTTCGCGGAGCATGGCCTCGAACTCTGCTTTCGCTATGCGCATGCGGTCCGGGGCAAGGCGGCGGGCGCCGCAGAAAACCGGGGGGCCTGAAGTAGTCCGGATGTAGTGCACGGTGGTGTGCTGCCCATTGCGTGGCAGTCCGCTGGGGCGTGTATATCCGGGAAATTCGGCGAGGATGGCATGGTACGGCGAATGATTGTCGACACTGAGTACCTTGATGCTTGGCTGTTGGGCGGTCGTTCGCTGGCCAGGTGTGGAATGTCCCGTTGTCGCGTCGATGAGGAGGTCGTTGCGGCAGTCCGGAAGGAGGTTGTAGTGGGCCAGAAAGTCCGAGCCGATGATTGGCTCGGCGACGTCGGCGATGACAAAGTTCCAGTGAAGGTCGCGGCTTGAGTTCTTGAGCTGGATGTGCAGGCGCAGCGAGCCGTACGTCTTGATTGTGGACCGGTTTGCCGCGCTGAGCTCGAAAGATGTCGGCGGGTGAGGGCCTTGAAGGTGAGATCGCGGGTAGCAGCAAATGTCGGAACCGCTGTCGACCAGGTAACGCTGCTTCGTGATCTGGTCGGTGACGAAGATGCGACGGCCTCCGGGTTGGCAGCTTGCGGCCGTCTCTACGAGCTGCCGTTGGCGTTTTCCGCATGCCCAGCGGAACAGGGTGGTCGACATTGGCGGGCTCTGTCCCCGAAGCGTCGGTGGTAGTAACACGGGCCGTTGTTATCGGGTTGCCGCGACGAAGTGGTGTTACAGTCGCGGCTTTGCGAGTGGCAGCGCTGATGCATCGGAAGACGTTCACCCAAGCGTTGTTGAATGCAGGTGATCTGTCGATCGATGTCGTCGATACGGCGTGCAAGCTCTGCGGTGTTCAGCGGTGCAGCGACGGCCTGGGTGGTGGGCGACAACTGTGGCAAGGAGACCTCGATGACGCGATCGGCAATCTCCGCAAGTTCATCGAGAGGTAGCCCAAGCTGAGCCTGCAGAATTGCCTGGACGTGCGGCGGGAGTCGTTGGAGCCAAAGCGCTCGCAGGAAGGAATCCTGGACTTGTATGTTGCCCGCGAGCGGACGCATGTGGCGCAGGAGCTGCGAAGGTTTGCGCTCGGCAAGCTCTGCGGACTGAAGTTGGCGTACCTTCTGGTCTTCGGAGAGCGACAGGCGGCGGATAAGGGTAGTCTTCAGGTGTTCGTAGAGGTTGACCGTTGGTGGGTTGGCAAGTATATCCCGGACCTCGTTGGCATGACGTGCGTCCAGGTGGGCGACGACGTAATTGTAGCGGGTCCGGTCTTGCGTGATGTGCGCCAGGGAGAACTGGGCCTCGACCTGGGCGAACCAGACCTCGGGCGAGTCCGCCCAAAACGGCGGAAACCTGACAGCGATACGCCAGGTGTCGCATGAGGCAGCGTGAGGGAGCTTTGTGGGAGCTCTGACGTCCTCAGCGGAGCCGGCAGGCACGGCCTCGGTTGTGGAGGCGTAGCGAGAGTGCTGGGGTCGCTGGGTCTGCAGTTCCTGTTGGAGCTGTTGCACCCGCTGGCGCAGAGCGGTGAGGGCCTCTGGGTCGGCCATGGCGGTGCGGTCTGTTCGATCACGTCCGGATCACCAGATGTGGGATGCCGAGTCGATGGAAGGACGCATCCCAACATAAAACATAACGACTGTTTATTAGCGTAGTAGCAGCGGCGGTGCGAGCATAGCGACGCTGCACTCAGTCGGGTAGCGAAGGAATGATGATTTCCGAGCTTGTCAGCTTGGTTTTATAGCCACCGTCGGTGACGTAAGCCTCCGGTGACGCTGCGGTGGCGCTGTCCCTTATCGCAGGCGTGGTGTAGCATGCAGCCGTGTCAGACCGGGCTAGCTAGTGACGAGGCGGAGGCTGCGCCGGTTTGTGCGCAGTGTGTCGCCACAAGTGTGTCCGTTGGAAGAATCATATAATCCGGCACCTTTTCCATTGGTTTCGTTCTCGCCTTCAATACCCTTCTTAAAGGGGACATCTCCTCGCCACTTATTTCTTCATAAAGCATGCGTACAATGTCAGCACTAAGCATTGAACCTATCATGATTTCGCGCTTGTCGGCTACAGTCTGTTATCTCTGCATCTGTGGTCGCAAACGCACAAAATGGAGCGAAATCAGTTAATCGCGCACGATAGTTGTGCGAGAGAAGCAAGAGCGGGTGGGCGGCTGCAGAGAAAAGCAGTATGGGAGACAATTCACCACTGTTATTTCTCGTATATGGACCAGTTGAGAGTATGTACCCTGATGATGTCGCGTGAATCACTGTTCTGGCATCATGAAGTGCACCAAAAGAAGAAACGTCAAGAGAGAATAACGTGCTTTTTTGTTGTATTTTAAGAGGCTGTTAGGGGCTTTTTATAAAAACAGCACGAGCACACACGGGCACAGGAGAGTAGTCAAGACACCAAAAACGCCGCTAACAACTGAAAAATCACACAGCGGCGGAACCGAAGGTAGACACAAATATTTATCTGCGCATTCTCACGTAAGAGGTCATACCTATCAATCAAGTGCGAGTAGTGGTCTACGTGAGATAGCTGTGCACTCTCTCGACTTTTCTCTTATGTCCATGTTTTCACGTCATGTCTTTTAACATGAATACGTACCAACTAGCTCAGCTATATTCTAAGTTTGCCATTCTTTACTTCTGTATTTATTTATCGATTTACTCGAGTAAGAATGAAAGGGAAAAGTGTACTAACGCACCGAGATATATATATTACTTGTCTATTTTATTTATTTATGCACAGTGTACTAGGTCCAAGACCCCAAGAATATGTTAACCAGCGAGTTGCGTCGTCGCCCTTTAAGGCTGGAGGACGCGGCAGCGTTAAGGTCAGGCAATACTCGTGATATTTCTTGAGAAGTAAAAGATACTACAACTTCTGGGGAGCTATTCTCGGTGCGTTCATACAAAGGAGATGTCCACAATCCATTTCGGCAGAGCGCATTCAGTGATTCGAAAAAGCGGTGGGCCGTGATGTCACCTCATTCTTGACCACGTCGCCGCACCGAACCCGCCAGCACATTCCTAGCGTAGGAAGAGAGAGTACGAAATGCACAGAAACGAGAACTTTTCAAGTCTGAATTTGCATATGAATGTGTCCCAGATGTTTGAGAACAATGCAGGGAATGCGTACCGACCTTACAGCTGCATTAGACGAGCGGCCGCATTAAACCTAAATCGATGGCTAACACGATCGAAAGACATGTGCACCGAAAATCGGATCTCTGACGGCTGCGTTCGTTGCATTGAAGCGCATTCCGTCCCTATCAATTGTGTCGAGAGTGTTTGAAAGCTTCATGATGTCATGATGGCGCTGCAGAACAAGAACCGGAAACAGGCGGCGCGCTTCTTGCCGAGCTCCCGCTATTCAGCGGCCGCTGAAATGGACAGTTCATTACATGGACACATCAAGAAGAGCTCCTACAGAAAAGTGCTGTATTTTATTTCCAGATTCCCCATTCGAATTAAAAGAAAACACTAACGGCGGCGCGGCGCAATTATTGCGCGGCGGCGGCGTGATCTCTCTTGGGAATTAGGCGGCGGCGCGAGCGGCGTGACCAAAAACAGGTGGCAGCGGCGACGTGGCGCGGCGGCGCACACCTCTACACCCCGGTGAAGCGCGAGAAGAGGAGAACAATGTGTACAACAACCTCCATTTTGACTGTTGGACTATTTTCCTCTATAAAAATCTTGTAAATATAATTGCAACATTATTTTACAATTAACGTTTTTCTATAAAGGTATCTAAGTTGCAGCACATTAATAATGAGTTGTTACCCAAAGCGAACCTGTTTCCATCATTGAAAGGGGCAATTTTCTGTACTTGTGAATGTTTTGTCAAGGCTATATGCAAATCTCGCAGCTACTATTTGAGCCTGGGATCCATTGTGCGCTATGCACTTTGAACCAAAAAAATACTCGCGCAAGCCCTTGCTCAATGACACTTCACACGGGTATGAAAATGAGCCACACTCACTTGTTGCACATAGCTTGGATGAATTCCAGTGCCATGCCCTTCAGCTTGGCATTGCCAGGGCTGTTGAGTGTGTTGAAAGCGACCTGCAGCAACATTGCAGAAACAGCAGCTTGAGTGAAGCAACCGGAGCGAGCAAAACGTGCGATGCATACTCAAACAGTTGGACGTGGGGCAAAAACAAAAAGCTTGATACTTATACATGCAAGGTGTCGTCACTGGCTCAAGTATGAAGATACAGTTGGTCCTGGATATATAAAACTCGGATATATCAAATTATTGGCTATATCGAAGAGCTGAGATGTCCCATTAAACATCCAATGCAAAAGAAACGGGCTGGTGCACAAGTATATCGAACACCCGCACAGCGAAATTTTTGATACATTGAACGCTACACCGCACCAAAGCCCCGAAAGTGCATTGTTCTTAACAACTATTGATCACCTTTCGGCCGCGTTCTGACAAGTTCCGATCCCTCTTTTGCGCGCAGGTGGCGAAAAGCCAGCATCATTTCAGTACATTGGTTTGGTTGGTTGGTTGGTTGCGCAACGCTTGTGAGTGCATCTGCTAGTTCAATGCACGACCTGTAGGTTGTAATGCGCGGCCTTAATATTTTTCGAAAAGGCAGATTGCCGAGGGCATAAAAATGAGATGAACACGAAGTGACACGGCAGCCTCACTGCAATGTTTGCGTTGCCTTCCTTGCTCGCTCACGCATGATGGCATGCGGGCCCCAAAAGTATGACCTTCGAGATCTGCAGCCCAGTAACATATATTTTCGGTTAACATACACAGATCTCGGAGGCTACGCTTTTTTTTTTGCTTTCCATTCCAAAGGAGTGGCCACCTGCTACAAAGCCACAAGTGCCATCGTCATCGTCAAGATGTCGAAGGTAGGACTTCTTCCTTCATTGTTAGTGTGCAGCATTACAGTGTAGCAGTGTAGTCTCTTGCAGCATTGTGGACTTGTGTATGTCTCGCTTGGTTCATGATAAATTCTTAGTAGGGAGTCGAACTAAATATTGACCCGCTCGTAGCAATAAAAATGATGACTGGTGCTCGGAACGATGTCAAACAAAGCACCATTGTGTTTCCTTGCGGGCTTTGGTGCCAGGAGACGACTATGGGTGCGTCATGACTGCTGGCAACGCCATACGGTTAATCGGTCAATTTTGCGACTTATTAGCGTTTCTGGGCGCCATCTCGGACATGGGCACAGCAAGCACAAATTATAGTGAGCTTGTTTGGGGGGTGTAAAAAAAAAGTCATAGTCTGTTTACTGGCCTTTTAAACATATTTAAACATTGTTCACAAGAATAGCGCTTGAGAATAAGGTGCAATATTAATGGTGCAAAACTCAGAGGCTGCATCTTTCAATTTCGACCCCCGTGGTCTGCGGCACCCACCATCAGTGCAAGGGGCAGCATAGATGCCGCTCGGCTCGACATGGTCAGGCATGGCAGGATCTTGAGCCGGAGCCGAGTGTCGGCTGGTGTGCGGCTCTGATCACGGCTAACAGTTGACGAGCCCTGCAACACAGTGGAGAAGAGCATCATGTGGGCGGCCAAAAAGCACATTTCTTAAGCGACCAGCTACCCTAAACAGACTCCGAGACATTGTTTTGCCACATTAGCGTATTTACTCGAATTTAGGCCGATAATATCTTTGAAACACCCTTCCACTAAACTCTAGGGATGGCTTAGATTCCAGGATTTAGAAAAAATGCACCAGTTTAAGACTGAAACTGAGAGAAATATGGCCTACTGGTAACGCTGCCTAGAAAAGACAGTGTTGCAGCAGATAGTGGACCCGAGAAGCGTACGTTGGGGGGCTAGTTGGTAAGACATAATTGAAAAAAATTTGTAACTGTGCTAAGGACGAGACACCAGAAATGAAGTGGACAGGACGATCGCAGACTAACAACTGGTTTATTGAAACATACACCACCCTTATGAAACAAACTAAGCGTGTGCGCAATGACAGTCATGACCACGTGACAGGATTCACCACCCCCAAGACTCCTTACTACAAAGGCAATCACGCTCTTTTCAGGAAAGATACACGGATGCGTCGCTGACGCACTTATCAGGCCCGTGTCTAGCTATCCAAGATGCCTCCAAGATTTCTCTTGCTCTTTGGCTTCTGGCTCGCCCTATCACCTTGGTGCTACTGAAGATGGGCTTGCATCCCTGCGCGCATGCGTCACAATGAACTGGTAGGTGCTTCCCACTCCCGTCTCCTAATGAATTAACATGCTCCACCAGACGCTTGTTAATACACCTTCCGGTCTGCCCCACATAAACCATTCCACAGGTCAGGGGGAGTTCGTAGACCACTTCAGATGTACAGGGTACATACGCACGTCTGTGCTTAACATCACATCCTCCATTGTTATTTTGCTCGCGTTGGACATGGCACACAAACGCGATAATTTGCAAGGCGCTGAAAAAACCATATCGACCCCGTATCTTCCCGCCACCTTTTTAATGCCGTGCGACACCTTGTGTATGTACGGCATCACTTCAAACTTCCGCCTTTCACTCTTCTCCGATTCTTTTCCTTCATTTACTTTTGCATTTCCGTCAGCGGCCGTGGTACGGTGGCAAATGACCCTTCAAAATGATTCTGCTACAGCCTGAAGCAGCGTCTGCGGGAAACCTGCAATTCGGAGACGACTCACTTGTGAAGAGAAACTATCATTGACATTGTGGTGACATGACTTGGTTAAAGATGACCTTAAGCATGACACCGCCATGCCCCTCTTCACAAGCTTCGAGTGCGAGGAATCGAGAGGCAATAGGGCCTTGTTCGTGCGTGGCGAGTACGATCATGACAAGTGTTTGCTGTCTTTGAAAAACAACATTAAATATATGAATTGCAGAGATGCATTGTCAGGCAATTCAAAAGTAAAATTCAACTTAGTTGCTGTGGATTAAAAAGACTGAAGAATGTGCTTCGCTCTCTCTTCAAGGTCATTGTTAGAGTAATTTTTAGAAGTATTAAAAAGTCATCTACATATCTACAGACACGAACAGTGTAACTGTCGATAAGCACTTGAGACAATGAAC
Source organism: Rhipicephalus sanguineus (assembly GCF_013339695.2). Taxonomy (NCBI): domain Eukaryota; kingdom Metazoa; phylum Arthropoda; class Arachnida; order Ixodida; family Ixodidae; genus Rhipicephalus; species Rhipicephalus sanguineus. Next base: position 1,537,986 of record NC_051178.1, on the reverse strand, counting down.
CATCTATATCAGCTAAAAATATCTCAGTGAGCACTGGTGCCACGCAAGACCCTATGCATATGCCTCGATTTTGTACGTAAAACCTCTCCTGGAAACTCACAATCGTAGAGGTAAGGTAGGTCTCTAGCAGTTCCAGGAATCCCCCTACCGAGACACCACTCGAGTTCTGGAACGTCACCGCACCAGAACATTCAATACAATTGCGAACTGCCTTGAAAAGGTCCTGGTGGGGAATCGAGTAGAAAAGCTCCTCAATGTCAATCGAAAAGCCGGAGTTCGCTCCTAGTAAACTATCTTGGAGCAGCCCCACTAGTTGGTTGACGCACCGACATGACACACCGTCATCGCTGCGTCATGTCGCGCGCTAAAGCCTCTTCCCAACCATTTTACACTACACGCAGGATATTCAGATTGCTAACAACGCTTTATTCGCTACACTGAAAACAGAGACAAAATTTATAACCTAGCGTGAAAGTTATCGCAGCGACAGCAATACGATGAGGACACAAGCCTCCAACATGGCGCCGAATCGGTAGCTTCGTCGAACTGCCAACAGATGGCAGCAATTTTGCATAAGGTCTATATTCTTTAAGGATGGCTTAGATTATGGCCACTTGGCACAGATTGATCTTGTTTCTTCTCCTTATTTGTTAATTTGCATCATGTGGCCGCCATATGTAAGGCCCATGGACAGAATCAACTGAATAGATTAGCAACATGTACTAGTGGGAAATTCCAAAGGCAGCACACTTCTGAATGCATGAATGAACACAAAGCACTAATATGAGTGAACAGTGAGAAACATGCATTTGCGTGATCTTTTTGTCACTCTTGCATTTGTGCTTTGTACTTCTGTCTTCCCATATCAAGGATATCTACCATCTGACTCATATTTCTGTCCCCCCAGAAGCCAGCACCATACTCTAACATGTTTGGTCTTCATTTCTTTGCTTAGAGAACCTCTCGAACCAATGTTCAAAGTGGGAGCATCAGATTGCAAGAGAAGAGGTAATCTCCAGACTTGAATTGGCACTCCAAGAGGAGACAGATGTAAAACCTGTTTTACGGATGAGGCGGTTTTATGTAAGCATGAGTGATAAAGACAGCCACTGCAACCATGATGTCAATGCATGTTGTGTAGGCTATGCATAGCCTGTCAGTGCAGACTTATCAAAGAAGGTAATCGAGTTGGTGCAGCAAGGAGTCACATCAGTGAAAACTATGGAAAGTTGCCTAAATTTTTATGTTAAAGAAGTCTTATTAGCAAATATACAGAGCCCAACAATCACATGCAGAGAATTTTACCCTACCAAAAGAGACTTGGCAAATCACATTCAAAGTGCACTTCGTAAGGATCGGGTCAGTACTCTGGACCAAGAAAATGTTGCTAATTATGTGGAACAGTTAAGGAAGAAAATGCCAACAACAAGTATCTTCTTTCGTGCCCATCAGGAACAGTGTCCAAATTTATCGAAAGATAATGAGCAAGAAAACAGAGAGCTTGACAGTGATATTTTGGAGACAGTGGCAAACGAGTGCAAAACAACATTGCTTCTCTGCGTTCAAACAGATTTTATGAAGAACATCATGCGCGAATATGGTGAGACTGTGGTATGCTTAGATGCAACGTACAAAACAACTGACTATGCCCTGCCTCTTTTTTATTGGTAGTGTTAAGGCGTTTAATAGACGGCACTTAACGACAATCTGTAATGGCGACAGTCACGGCAAGGCACAAACTCTCTGCGTGAGCGGCGTCCTTTTACACGAAACCAAAAAGGACGACCCACTAGAAGGCGCTGGAGAGGGCAACCCATTACTATGTTCCAAGGCTTCTCTACAATTACCCCGGGTATGAAAACAAAGCTGCCCGGCGACCTAACAGCTGGTCACTATGAGCGGGTCGTAGTAGGCCTTGAAGCGCTCCACGTTGACAATGTCGCACCCTCGACGGCGCATGTCTGAAGATGGTTCGATGGGTTCGATCAGGTAGTTGACCGGGGATGTGCGCTCGACGACACGGTAGGGGCCTTCGTGTTTCGGCAGCAGTTTTGACGAGAGCCCACTTGCAGTTGTAGGGACGGAGAGCCATACGAGCGCTCCAGGGAGGAACGTGGGCGTAGAAGTGGTGGTGCCATCACGAATGCTCTTCTGCCGCTCTTGTTCATGCGTTGTAAAGGTCTTGGCAAGCTCGCAACACTCTTCAGCAAGCCTGGCTGTGTCAGAAATAGGCGCACACTCCGATGGATCCGGCTTGTATGGAAGTATCGTGTCGATGGTGTGCAACGGGTGCCTTCCGTGCAGTAAGAAGGGTCAAAACCAGTAGTGCTCTGAGGGGCGGTGTTATAGGCGTAGGTGACGAAGGGCAGAATGGCATCTCAATTTGTGTTATCGGCGGCGATGTACATTGAGAGCATGTCGCCGAGCATGCGATTAAAGCGCTCGGTTAGGCCATTCGTCTGCGGGTGGTAAGCAGTATTTTGCGGTGAACAGCATGGCACTCTTTGAGAGTGGCTTCGACGACTTTGGGCAGGAAGACGCAGCCTCGATCGCTGAGAAGCTCCTGGGGTGGACCGTGACGCAGCACGAATCGGTGTAGCAGGAAGGAGGCAACATCACGCGCTGCAGCCGCTGGGAGGGCGGCGGTTTCGGTGTATCGCGTAACATGGTCAACAGCGACGATGGCCCAACGGTTGCCAGCCGACGTCAGAGGAAGTGGTCCATACAAAACGATGCCCATGCGCCCATACGGACGGTAAGGGCAAGGTATGGTTGTAGACCGGCTGGCGACACGTGCGTTGAAAGTTATCGCCGTTGGCAATCGAGGCAGCAGCGAACAAACTTCTGCACGTAGCGGTACATCCCTCGCCAGAAGTATCGTTGTCGGATGCGGTGGTAAGTTTTGGTTACCCCAGAGTGCGCGCATTGAGGATCAGAGTGGAAGGACTCGCATATTTCAGAACGCAGACTGCGGGGTATCACTAGTAGCCACTGGCGGTCGTCGGCGTTATAATTGCGTCAGTGCAGTAGGTCGTCACGAATAGCAAAATGGTGGGCTTGACGACGCAACGCGCGAGTGGATGGTGTTGCCGATGGATCAGTGAGCAGGTGGATCAGCGAGGCGATCCATTTATCGTTGCGCTGTTCGGTAGCGATGGTGTGAACATCAATGGAGGAAACAGCAATGTAAGATACTGAGCAGGGGGCATTGTCGTCAGGCAAGGGGGAGCGCGAGAGGGCGTCGGCGTCAGCATGCTGGCGTCCGTTGCGATACAGCACGCGGATGTCGTAGTCTTGCAAATCAGTTCTGCGGAAACCCGCAACGTGGCGGAAGGGTTAAGGAAGGGTTTCCTTGTGGCTTCGTGCTACAAACGGGTGGTTGTCTATTTTCCCTTTCTTAACCCTTCCGCCACCTTGCGGGTTTCCGCAGAACTGATTTGCAATATGTGTCCAGTTGCTTCGAGTTGTCGATGGATTCGCCCTCGCGCTGCCAATTGCTAGCTTCCTGGTTAGCTCAATTGGTAGAGCGACCGCCCCGGATAGGCGTTGGTCCCGGGTTCGATCCTCGGACCAGGACAAATTTTTCGGCAACTAAGAGGCTTTATTTCTGAGAAATCCGTACGGATTTCCTTGTGGCTTCGTGCTACAATCGGGTGGTTGTCTATTTTCCCTTTCTTATGTCGTAGTCTTGCAGGCGAAGTGCCCAGCAGGCGAGACGGCCTGAGGGATCCTTCAATGATGACAGCCAGCATAGTGCATGATGGTCGGTGACGACATCAAATGGGCGACCATACAAATAAGGTCGGATCTTTGTAAGGGCCCAGATGATAGCCAGGCACTCTTTTTCCGTGACGGTATAATTGGTCTCGGCTCGAGTAAGCGTACGGCTTGCGTATGCCACGACATATTCGGGGAACCCTGGTTTGCGCTGCACAAGGACAGCGCCGAGGCCTACACCGCTGGCGTTCGTGTGTACCCCCGTTGGGGCTGTAGGGTCGTTGTGGCGTAGTATGAGAGGAGACGTCAACAAACGACGGAGCTTTGCGAATGCGTCGTCACGCTCGGACGACCACAAATTTAGGGGTCCGTTACTTCCGAGGAGCTTCGTCAGCGGCGATATGATGGTGGCAAAGTTTCGTATGAAGCGTCGAAAGTATAAACACAGTCCGACGAAACTGCGCAGTTCTTTGACGGACGTAGGCTTGGGAAATTCAGCCACGGCCCGAAGCTTGGCCGGATCGGGAAGGATTCCGTCCTTGGACACGACGTAGCCGAGGATTGTAAGCTGCCGTGCCGCATATCGGCACTTCTTCAGATTCAGTAGGAGGCCGGCGTTGCTCAACTGTGTCAAAACATGCCACAGGCGTTGGAGATGTGTGGAGAAGTCCGGAGCGAAGACGACGACGTCGTCCAGGTAACACAAGCATGTGCACCATTTCAAGCTGCGCAGAACGGTGTCCATCATGCGCTCGAAGGTCGCGGGCGCATTACACAGACCGAACGGCACCACATTGAACTCGTACAAGCTGTCGGGCGTGACAGAGGCTGTCTTCGGTCAAGCGTCATCAGCCATGGGTACTTGCCAGTACCCCGAGCACAAATGGAGAGATGAAAAGAATTCTGCTCCTTGGAGGCTATCAATCGCGTCGTCGATTCGCGGCAGTGGATAAACATCCTTGCGGGTGATCTTGTTGAGCCGTCGGTAGTCCACACAGAACCGCACAGAACCGTCCTTCTTCGCAACGAGAACAACAGGAGACGCCCATGGGCTGTCGGAGGGCCGAACTACAACGCATCGAAGCATATCGTCCACTTGCTCATTAATTACCCGGCGTTCTGTGGGAGACACGCGATATGGACGTTGCCACAGTGGTGGTTGGGCGCCACTGTCAATGCAGTGCGTAACAGCGGACGTTCCGCCGAGGGATGTTTGCCCAACATTGAAAGAATGACGAAATACATCCAACAAGCACAGAAGCTGGGAATGCTGGGCCGACGTAAGGTTGTCAGCAATGGAGGGACCAAGTACATCAGTGGGTGACGAATGAGACGTGGAAACAGCACTGATGGTACGGGAACTGGTACAGTGCGAGCCATAAGGTGCGTCCAGAACTTGTGCGCCTTGAACGGGTTCCACTTTGCCAAGACATTCCCCTCGAACCAACGTAACAATGCACGGGGATGGGTTGGTAACAAAAATAGCGGTGCTGCCCTGAGTGACTCGCACGGTCGTGAAAGGTACCAGCAACCCTTTCCTAGTGCAGAGGCGGGCAGATGGCGAAAGGAGTGCAATGGTGTCTGAGAGACCGGCGCAGTAGAGCAACACAGCCGTTGACGAGTTTGGAGGCACTTTCGTATCGTCTTTGACGAGGATCTTGCTCACTGCCGATGGACTGTCTGTCAGCGTCAAATGTGAGAACGGTGAGAGTTCGATTTCGGCTGGTGCACAACGAATTACGGCGCCGTGGCGGGAGAGAAAATCCCATTCCAGGATGACGTCGTGAGAGCATGCCGAAATTATGATGAACTCGACGTCGTACAGAACGTCCTGAATGACGACACGAGCAGTGCATACTACTGTAGGATGAATACTCTGGTAACTCGCGGTACGGAGGGACATCCCAGAAAGTGGTGTCATCACTTTTCGAAGTAAGCGGCAAAGTTTTGCGTCCATAACGGATACAGCGGCTCCAGTATCGATAAGGGCCGATGCGCGAACACTGTCCACAAACACATCGATTACAGTCAATGGACTTCGTTGAGGGCTTTCACAGTTCGATAGCGTCGCAGCCCTTGCCTCCTGGACTGCGACGACTAGTTTTCCTGCTCTCGTGCAACCGAACGTGGCCGCATGGGTGACAGTGAGCGACGTCGTGGAGACTGAGAGCGGCAAGTAGCTGGAGGTGGGCGTGACGTCAGCGACATAGGTGGAGGTGGGTCGTAGAATGAACGGCTTGACTGGCTGGTGACAGGTGACGCGACTCGAGGCGGCTGCACACGTTGGCAATAACGTGCCACGTGACCGGCGTAACCGCAAGCAAAGCAGATGGGCCGGTTGTCGGGGGTGCGCCATCGGTTCGCCGGGGTAGGTCCCGCCCATGTCGCAAAACGCGACTGACGGGTCGGCTGCTGAAATGACTGCCTGGTGGGCTACAGTCGGGGCCGAGGGATGGCATCAGCATATGTAGCTGGCACACCCGCTTCAAAGAAAGGAGGTCTAGCGGCAGCTTCGGCATAACTCATCGGGGCAGCCGCAGGAATTACTTGGGGCGTCCTGGCGACAACTTGAGCGTAACTCTGGGGCGCAGGAGCTGGAGGTTGCGGGTGGTACTCAGGCATGACCTCCGCAATTTCCTGCTCAATCGCTCGGCGGAGAGGAGGAAGAAGGGTCGTCGACGACTGTAGAACGTGCGGCAGGTGGGCAAAGGCCAGGAGGGAGAACGGGCGTGCAATTTCCTCGCGCACGAATGACTTGACTTCTGCCAGCAACGCGGCCTGGTCAGATATTGCCGCAAAGCCAGCAAGCTCTGCGTCACGTGATGGGGAGCAACGGGTCATCGAACGCTGCTGGCGGCGCACCTCGTAGCTCTGGCACAGCGTTATGACCTCGGCCACTGTGCCAGGGTTCTTGACGAACAGCATGGTGAAGGCATCGTCGTCAATGCCTTTCATTAGATTCCGGATCTTGTCAGACTCAGACATGGTTCCGTTGGCCTTCTTACACAAGTCGAGGACGTCTTCGATATACAACTTGAGAAAAATTCGCCGGCCTGCTGAGCTCGTTCGCGTAAGCGCTGTTCTGCTTGCAGCTTACGAACTGCTGGGCGGCCAGAAACGCTGATGACGGCGGTCTTGAAATCGAACGCGTGGTTGTTGAACCACAAGCTTGCTACGCCCGCGAGGTAGAATACCAAGTTGCTTAACTTGCCTTCTTCGTCCCATTTGTTTGGAATGCTGACGCGCTCGTAAATTGCGAGCCAGTTCCCAATGTCGGTGCTATCGGCGCCAGCGAAGATAGGTGGATCGCGTATACGGTGTGGGAATCGAGCGCGCCCTCCACATTGGCGCCTCGTTCCCCAGCTAGCGTGTGTGTTGGCCCCGCGCGGCTCGAGCGCCGGGGACCACCGTTAATCGGCAGTATGGCGACCACGGCGGCAGCGCCAGGCCTCTTTGTCTGGTGCGAGCCATGCGTCGGCTTCCCGGCGCGCGGGCACGCGTCCGGGCATGCCTGGACATGCTCACACGCTCACGCCACCAAGCTAGCTTACGTCACTGCGCAACGCCTGTCCTCATTGGCCGCCAGTGACATCCCCATTCCCCCTTGAGCTCGCTTCTGTCTGACGCTGGCTTGCCCGCGTGAGATGCACTCAGGCCGGCACGAGAGGTTGACGCGCTGCTCTGGCAGGCGGCTTCTCGTCCGTGCGCTCGACTGCTGCCCTTTGTGTGGTAGTCGTAGCGCCGCTGGCAAGCGTACTCGATTGGGCTTGCAGAGTTTCCTTTACGGCCTGCAAGCCCGTGACTGTCGTACTGTGCTGCATCTTGGGTTAATAAACCCGTGTTGTTTGTTGACATCCTGCCTCGAGTGCCTTTTCTGCGCCGTGCTGGAGAGTCGTCGAACCCGGCCGTAGCGTCTTTGTTCGCTGCGGCAGTGGAGAACGTCGCGTCCCTTCCCGGTCGCCTCGTAGGGTAAGCTTTGTGCTAAACCTATCTCCACATAACTGGCGCCAAACGTGGTTTCGGCATGGCATCAGAGCAGTCCCCCTCGAGGCGCTCGTTCCTGCTCGATCCTGTGGCGACGGACTTCATCTCGTTCGATGCGGACAACGCCGGCAGCACGAGGTAAGCTTGCCTTAGCGGCCCTCGGCTTTCGGCCACCGGGAAAGATCCCGTCTTTGGGGCCTCCTTTGGTGATGACCGCTCGACTGTGGACTACAGTCCTAGCCTAGCCAGTTTCGTGTTTTCTCAGCTGGTCGAGACACACGCGGAGCACGTGCTTTCGGGCCCCTCCAATGCGTCGTCTCCGCTCCCTGGCCTTCCTTTGTTAGCAGCAGGGGCGTAGCCAGAAATTTTTTTCGGGGGGGGGGGGGGGGGGTTCAACCATACTTTATGTATGTTTGTGCGTGCGTTTGTATGTGTGCGTGCCAAAATTGAAAAAAATTTTGGGAGGGGTTTGAACCCCCCCAACCCCCCCTTGGCTACGCCCCTGGTTAGCAGCGCAGCTGAGTGACCAAATCGCCACACCAGGGCGTCCCTACCTAGGACACATGGTGCTGGCCGTTGTTGTCACGAGCGTAAAGGGTTGACAGTGTCGTCCACGAGCCAGCTCGCATAGGCGACACCTTCACCGCCTTTTCTGACTATCATTTTCCTCATGCGCGCTTGGGCGACGTTTTCGGCAAATGTGAGTAACCGCGCTCCGTCGTCGATTCGTTTGCCCGTCGTGTGAGGCATCGTGCATCCGTCGGTGCGGAAACCCTTCTCTCCTCTGTGCCGTTTATTGGCCCCTTTGGGTCTGGCGTGCATGGCGGAAAACATGCGCGCGACCCTCGAACGGCGGCGCCTGCCTCGGAGCCGCTGCACACAACTGCGGCACAACTCCAGACAAAACATTGCCTTCCATCTCGCGAGCAGCACCGCTGTTTCGTGCGGCGCTTCGCGGTTGGTTGTGCGCTGGGAGAATCGCGCGCGCCGACAGAGCTTTTTGCATCTTCCTGGTCTTTCCGTGCCCTTGATTCTCGCTCGCGCCTTTCTCGCGCGCACGGGCATCGTGAATGACTCCCCAAGCGGTGGCTACGGGGTCGTCCCTTTCGGCGCCCTACAACCATTTGCAACCCTCGTAGTGCCGCTGCCTTTCAGTACGGCACGCCACTGGAGATTTTGCTCGCCGGAAGCTTGACTGCTATGTCACCGTAGTGCCATTGGTGGAGCAAACGGACCCCATGGCGCTCGTCTGGCTTAAGCGCTTGCGCGAGCCCTCGGGCCGCCTCGCGCGCTGGGCGTTGACTCTGCAGCGGTAAAACTTCGTTGTGCGCTACCGGAAAGGGAGTTCAAACGTCGTGGCTCACGCCTTGCCGCGTGCCCCCGTTTCGGTGTGACACTTGTGTTCGCCACTCCCGAGAGCAATCGCACCGAGTAGACTCCGGGGCCTCTGGCTCCAATGGGTCGAAAGGAGCGAACCCCGACGGCGAATTGACTTTTGCGTCGATCGCCTCGGGTGAGCACGTCACTTCAGCCGGTATCCTGTTAAGCAGAGAAGAGATACCAAAGGCACAGCAGTGCGATCCGTTTTGGGATCCAAGAGCCGTGCTCCCAAGGAGCGGGCGCGTACTGACAGTCTGGTATTGCTGCCGGCGCCGTGTGCCGTTTACGTAGTCTGGTATTGCTGCGGGCACGTTGGATTTGCATCTGTTTGTCGCCGGCGGAGTTCTCCTGCGCTCCACATCCCACCAGAGGAAGCTCCCCAGGAGTCTTTCAAGGTGGGGGTACCCCGAAGTCTCAGGAAAGCCACCCTCGGCTATTTCCACGACTCGCGGTTGGCCGGACATGCGAGTGGCCGTAAGACTTTCCAAAAGTTGTGCCGCTCTGCTACCTGGCCAGGCATTAAACGTGACGCTCTTCACTCCACGTGTGACAATGCGTGCAGTCTCGTGCGGGCAAGCCCCCGGCTCATGCAGCCGCCCTCAAACCCTTTCGTTGCCCGCAGCAGCGACTTGGGAGAGGGAGAGGCGGTCACACAACCGCAGGAAAACCGTGAGAAGGCTGGCCCCAGGTCACGCCACCGGTACAACCTGCAGAAACGCACCTAAGCAACCTTTCTCCCACTGACAGGTAGCTGGACTTTATTCCATACCATGACAGTGAATGGAGAATAACTGCTAAGGTGCGGCGCCACACGTCTGGAAGTGGTAGAAGGCCCTCTTGGCCGAAAATACCCTCTGACGTGTCGTCCAAGCCATACCCTGGCAAGCGCCCCCTTTTGTTGGGCAGCACTGTCAGGCAGGCACCCCTTTTCGGCAAGCCGGCTATGCCGCGGGCACTCCTGTCCACTCCGGCATCGCCCAGTCGTCTCCCTGCGCCTGGCTGTACCGTGCCGCCAGCCTGTTCCTGAACCTGGGGCCTGCTGTTCCCTGGTCCTTCCTGCGAAGGCCTGGTTCTTGCCTTCTGGCCTGCAGCCACCACCACCCTGCCTTACCCACCTGGCAGCTTCGGCAGCCGCCCTCGGTGGCTGGTCCGCCCACTCAAGCTTTGGCCCAGGCCCGAGCGTAGTCGCTCCGGCTTCCGTTCCTGGCTGCCTGCTGTTCCTGAGGCCCCCGTCCCAGCGACTTTCGGCGGTTGACTGCCGCACGCAACTGCCAGCCACGCCTCGTACGTTCCCGGCTGCCAACCTCTCCAGACCGGTGAACTTCAAGCGGGCTGGCTGCCCGCCCTTGTGCAGCCTTCCCCGTTCCTCCTGGGCTGCGGACCTTCTGCCGGCACTGGGCTCTCCCTTGTGGTGGAACTTTTGTGTGGCCATGGTCGACCTATGGACTCGTATCCCCTGGAAGACGACACCACCCCTTTTGGACTTTGCCCCGTTAGCCAGCCCCCTTGCGGCTGAGCTGACTTCGCCACTTGGCCTCGGACAGCCTCTTTCACAGGCTGGCCTCGGTCTTTAGGAGGGGGAATGTGGGAATCGAGCGCGCCCTCCCCTTTGGCGCCTCGTTCCCCAGCTAGCGCGTGTGTTGGCCCCGCGCGGCTCGAGCGCCGGGACCGCCGTTAATCGGCAGTATGGCGACCACGGCGGCAGCGCCAGGCCTCTTTGTCTGGTGCGAGCCATGCGTCGGCTACCCGGCGCGTGGGCACGCGTCCGGGCATGCCTGGACATGCTCACACGCTCACGCCACCAAGCTAGCTTACGTCACTGCGCAACGCCTGTCCTCATTGGCCGCCAGTGACATCCCCTTCCCCCTTGAGCTCGCTTCTGTCTGGCGCTGGCTTGCCCGCGTGAGATGCACTCAGGCCGGCACGAGAGGTTGACGCGCTGCTCTGGCAGGCTCGACTGCTGCCCTTTGTGTGGTAGTCGTAGCACCGCTGGCAAGCGCACTCGATCGGTCTTGCAGAGTTTCCTTTACGGCCTGCAAGCCCGTGACTGCCGTACTGTGCTGCATCTTGGGTTAATAAACCCGTGTTGTTTGTTGACATCCTGCCTGGAGTGCCTTTTTTGCGCCGTGCTGGAGAGTCGACGAACCCGGCCGTAGCGTCTTTGTTCGCTGCGGCAGTGGAGAACGTCGGGTCCCTTCCCGGTCGCCTCGTAGGGTAAGCTTTGTGCTAAACCTATCTTCACAACGGGGGACACCGGGACATGTGGTCGTTGCGAGAGGAGGCGTTTGCTGGGCGGCGTCTTGAGGCATGGTAGATGGCAGGGTACGGGATCGAAGCTCCAGGGGCATTGAATGGGAGCAGAGCACTCTCCACCAAATTGTTAAGGCGTTTAATAGACGGCACTCGACGACAATCTGTAATGGCGACAGTCACGGCATGGCACGAACTATCTGCGCGAGCGGCGTCCTTTCACACAAAACCAAAGAGGACGGCGCTGGAGAGGGCAATCCATTGCTATGTTCCAAGGCTTCTCTACAGTAGTCAAAACTCCAAGTGGTTACGTTATAGTTGGTGCTTTTGTTGCTCAATTTGAGACTGCTGACTCGATACAAGAAGCACTATAGATATTTTCAAGGCATGGAATCCAAACCTTAAACCAAAATTTTGGATGGTGGATTACAGCTTAGCAGAAATCAATGCACTGTCTGCAGCATTTCCTTCCAGCCGCACTGTATTGTGTGGTTTCCACCGCGAGCAAGCTTGGCACAGGTGGCTGTCAAAAAAAGAAAACACTGTCAAGAAAATGACGATGATAATTAGTGGGGTTTTGCGGCGCAAGGGCCATGGGTGGCCAAAGAGCGCCATGTCTATTATGTGGTGTTAGCGATAACCAATGATTACGATGACCGGGTGTATTGTGGCTGTATAGAGGCCTAAAATCACGTGCTTTAAAGAAGCGTGAAAGATGTGTATACAGTATAAAATTATGGCAGTGATAACTGGTGTGATCTATGGGTGTGGGAAAAATGACGAGTGAGCATGGTATTTACAAGTGAGAGGCGGGATAACAGCACGAATGCCTCCTCAAGGCCTTTGCGCCCAAAGGCCGGGAGGCAGGTGCTTCCTTTGATAGAGTTACCGCAGCAGCAGCCTCAATGATGAGGCCGCGCTACGGAGCGCCTGGAAAAATAACGTTGAAGTTATGGACATCTTTTAGAAACTCGAAGAGAGACTGATATTTAAAAAGTGGTTCTCTGCCAATGAACATACTGGGATGAAGTGGGAACTGCAGGTATATTGATGAAAAATGCTTTTTTCTCAGAGCGTCTAGTTCCGTGCATTGCAGTAGGGTGTGGAGTACAGTTAGTGGATCGCCACAGTGATCACACAGAGGTGGATCGCCTCCGGACAAAAGATATGAATGTGTACTATGTGTGTGGCCTATCCTCAGTCTGCAAAGTGTAACTTCTGTGTAGCGTGACTTCGATACCGGCGGCCAATTACCCAGATGCGGTTTGACAACGTGTAGCTTATTTCTTGTCTGCGTATCCCATGTGCTCTGCCAAAAGGCCCTGAGCTTTCTTTTGAGGAAGAGTTTTAATTCTAGTGGGGGAATAGCTACGAGTGTATTGGGACTGTTTTCGTGGGCGGATACTGCTAGGTGATCCGCCAACACGTTGCCTGGAATCTCGCGGTGCCCTGGCACCCAGCACACTACAACATGTTGTTCGAGTGTGTATATAGTGCATAAAAGAGAGTATAGCGAGACAAGGACAGGGTTCTTGTGTTTCATCATAGCTTTTAAAGCTTTCACCACGCTTAAGGAATCCGTGTAAATAACTGCCTTTTGTAGTTTTGATTGTTTTATGTGCTTAACAGCCGCAAGTATCGCGCAAGCTTCCGCTGTGAAGATGTCACGAGGCTATTTAATCACTATGCTCTCGTGTAGGTTCGGTAAACATTAAACCGATGACATAACCGTCATCAAGAAACGAGACGAGACCATTTGTGCACCCCCGAAACCAAACACTCAATATATTTACACAGCAGAAATAAAGAATAGCGAAGGAGAGAGAAAAGTACAGAAAATGTAAGCGGAAAAGAAGTTAACAAGAGTAGGAAAATGTTAACAGACGCGAACAGTTCAGAGAAGATAAGTACAAGAGAAAAAGGCAGTGTCACCGTTCATCGGGACGCGGAACATGTAGCGGAGACGGGGAAGGCAAGGCACAGACGCACTCACGCAGACGGCGACGGCTAGAGATGCGGTAGACGCTCACTCGGGTGGACAGAAGCGAAAGGCGAGACGAGGTCAACGGCCGGACACCCTTTCGGCGTTCGCCAACCGCAGACTGGGGTTGAAGTGGGAGACGCCGGTCTTGCCTGGCCAACGCCAGACGATGGGAAGCGTGTATCTGGCCAACGCCAGACGACTGAAGAAGGTGGGTACGCGCCCAGGTGGGAGCCCGCAGCGGCCTCGACGCAGGTACTCTGCCGGCCGCCACTCCCGCGCCCTGGTCGCCTTCTTCACTGGGTCACGTCCCGGCCACGTCTCCCCGCTTTTCCGTTCTACACCCGTGGCTTTTCTTCCAGAACACCGTGGCGGCTCTTCATTGGTCTAAAAATTGTTCACGCTCACACGCGCTACGGCCGCGAGTCATCGTCGTCGTCTTCTTTGGTTTGTCCTTGCCTCGCGCCTTTTTCAAACGCGCACTTGCACATCACAGAAGATACTTGAGTTTTGGTGCAGAATACCGGAATCGGAAAAGGATGGACCAACCGCTGCGTACGACACAGAAGTATTGGACATTGAGGCGTCTGCAAAGAATTCTGGACAAGTGTACTTGTGCTGGAGTTCGAGGAAGTGTGTACGGATATGTGCAAGTGGCGCGTGCTTGGTAACTTCCACGAAAGAAACACCACAATCTATAAGCTGCCACTGCCACGGCGGGAGATGTGGAGCGGGAGCCATTAGAGAGTGTTCGAGAAGTGGCACACCCGTTTCTACAGCTAGGCCCCTCACGCGAAGCGAGTAGGGCTGTGTCATCGAAGGACGGTTGCCGAAAAGGGCAGAGCTGGACAAATCATTGATTGTGGAGTGTGAGGGGGTGTTCCTTGTTGGCGTTCACCTTCAGAAAATATACAAATGATAAGTAGGACCTCTGTGGGTGGAGCGACCACTCGTTCGATTCGGCGTAGAGGCTTTCTACGGGGCTAGTTCGAAAGGCACCCGTAGATAGTCGAATGCCTAGATGGTGGACAGGGTCAAGCATCTTTAGGGCGCTTGGCGTCGCAGATTCATAGATTATTGCCCCGTAGTCTAGGCGAGTGCGTATGAGGCTTTTATACAAGTTCATCAGACACTTTTTGTCACTACCCCACGTAGTGTGTGACAACACTTTTAGAACATTCATTGTTTTTATGCATTTGTTTTTTAAATGCTTAATGTGTGATACGAACGTCAGCTTACTATCCAGGATAAGGCCTAAGAATTTGTGCTCCGTCTTCACGGAGAGATGTTGACCATGCAGGTCAATATCTGGATCAGGATGAAGGCCTCTCTTTCGAGAGAACAGGACACAGGTGCTTTTTTGAGGATTAAGACTAAAACCATTCTCATCTGCCCATTTGGAGATCTTGTTCAGCCCTAGCTGGACCTGCCGCTCACACATCTAAAGGTTGCACGATTTAAAACCGACCTGGACATCGTCGACATATGTGCAGTAAAACATATTTCGTGGAATGCAAAGACGCAAGGAATTCATTTTGATAATAAATAGTGTACAGCTAAGTACACCTTCCTGTGGCACTCCAGTTTCTTGAAGGAATGGTATTGATAGAACATTTCCTACTCGGACACGGAACGTACGATCCGACAAGTAGCTCTCTATTATATCTAGCATTCTACCACGTACACCAAGGTGGGACAGGTCTCTTAATATTCCAAAGCGCCATGTGGTGTCGTAAGCCTTTTCCATATCGAGGAACACAGAAAGGAAGAACTGCTTGTGTACAAAAGCGTCACGGATTTGTGCCTCGATACGTAACAGGTGGTCGGTCGTGGATCTACCCTCGCGAAATCCGCACTGGTACGGGTCAAGTAGATTGTTTGTTTCCAGGAAATGTATAAGACGGCGGTTTATCATCTTTATAAAAAGTTTGCACAGGCAGCTTGTTAGTGCGATGGGCCTGTAGCTGTAACGGAGGATGGATCCTTGTCCTGTTTAAGAATAGGAATGACAATGGCCTCTTTCCAAGACGGGGGGATTTCGCCAGAAAACCAGATAGCATTGTACAAGGAAAGTAAGGTTCTTTGCGTTTCGGCAGGTAGGTTTTTCAACATGTCGTATACCACACGGTCAGAACCTGGGGCGGAATTACTGCAGCTGTTAAGCGATACCTGGAGCTCAGCTAAGCTGAAGGGTTGGTTGTATGCCTCGTGTTTTGTAGATTTCCGCTCTAGTTTTTGTTTTTCTATTCTTGTTTTGTACTGTTAGAAGACTTCGGAGTAATGCGCTGAACTGGACACTTGTTCGAAGTGTGCGCCGAGGAAGTTTGCCTGGTCTTCCAAGGTGTCGCCTTGTGTGTTTACTAGAGGAAGTGAATGTACTTGCCGCCCTGCTACCCTACTAACCATATTCCAGACTTTAGCCTCCTGTGTATACGAATTGATCCCCGTTAAAAACTTCTCCCAACTTTCTTTTCTTGCCTGTCGGCGCGTTCTCCTGCCTTGAGATTTTATGTTCCTAAAACTCTCAAGATTCTCAGCAGTCGGAGAGTCCCGAAGCAACGTCCATGCTTTGTTTTGTTTTTTGCGCGCCTTCCGGCATTCATTGTTCCTTCCACCATGGGACCCGCCGTTTGCCAGACAGTCCAGTTGTTTGTGGGATACATTTGGTGGCAGCATTAATAAAAAAAGCTGTGAAGTAGTCTACAGCTGCACCTATGCTTAAATCACACGTCTGTCCAACTTAAGAGAGCAGTCTTACGAAACTGTTCCCAGTCGGCTTTGTCAATGTGCCATTTGGGAACCTGTGGGGGACATTCATTTACTATTTGTGTGCTCAGAACAATAGGAAAGTGGTCACTTCCGTAAGGGTTATTAATGACTTTCCATTTAAGTAAGGGTAGAAGCGATGGAGATGTAATGCTGAGATCTATAGACGAGTATGTATTGTTAGCGAGGCTATAATATGTTGGATCTTTCTGATTCAACAGACAAGCGCCCGAAGAGAAAAGGAATTGTTCAATTAGACGACCTCGCGCATCGCACCGAGAATCGCCCCATAGACTGCTATGTGCATTGAAGTCCCCAAGCACCAGGTAAGGTTCTGGTAGTTCATCTATTAAGGACTGGAACTCATGTTTGTGAAGGTGGTAGTGTGGTGGTATGTAGAGAGAGCAAATGGTTACGAGTTTGTTTAAAAGAACCGCTCGAACAGCCACTGCCTCCAGGGACGTTCGGAGCGGTAAATGTGTGCACGCTACTCCTTGATTTACTATAACAGCTACACCACCTGATGACGCGATGGCATCATCCCGGTCCTTTCTGAATATGACATATTGGCGTAGAAAATTCGTGTTCTTGGATTTTAGGTGTGTTTCATTTACACACAGCACTTTTGGTGAGTGTTCATGTAGCAGCTCTTGGATATCGTCGAGGTTTCTTAGTAGGCCTCTGACGTTTCATTGTAGAATTTGTGTATCCATTTTGAGTGTAAATTGGTGCTGTGTACTGGAAGAACTATTGCCTTAAGTCACAGAGCCCTTTTCAGGCCCTGTGATGCGGGTTTTTCCTTTTTTGGCGCGCTCCAACGAGCTGCGCCGTTCCTTCGGCGCTTGAGACGCCGTTAGACTTGCCGTTGTATCCATCGCCTCGGCAGAGACCCTGGATGCCCGCTCGCGGCTAACGCGCACGGGTTTCAGAGTTTTGGGGCTTTCTGCCTGAACAGAAGGCCCTGGACCTGCAGATCCGGAGGCCTGCATGCCCGTTGGTTGCGGAGCAGCCCGGGCTGCTTCCGCTGAGGGGGCGGATGGCGCTACCGCCCGTCCACTGTGCGTGGTACGTGCGGCCGCCGCGAACCTTTGTGGCACTGCCCCCTTGCGTGCCACGTCCGCGAATGTAGGACCCAGTGCGAAGGAAAGGCGTTTGCGCGCCTCCTTAAACGAGATATTTTCCGTTACCTTGAGTGTAATTATTTCTTTCTCTTTTTTCCATGAAGGACAGCTACGAGAGTATGCTGGGTGAGCACCTTCGCAGTTTGCACAAAGGGGAGTTTCGACACAGTCGTCTGCAGGGTGATCGTGTGAACTGCACTTGGCACATGTTTGACGGCCGCGGCAGCTCTGAGAGCCGTGACCGAAACGTTGGCACTTAAAGCAACGCCGCGGGTTGGGGATGTAAGGTCTGACCTTTAGCTTCAGGTAGCATGTTTCGAGATATTCTGGTAGGGTGCTTGTCGAAAATGTAATAATCAGGTGTTTTGTCGGGATTTCTTTGTCATCACGTCTGATTTTAATTCGCTGTACGTGTGTTACATGATATTCATTCCAGCCCTCAAGGAGCTCACTCTCAGTCAAGTCGAGCAGGTCTTGGTCAGATACTACACCTCGGGAACTGTTGAGGGTTCGGTGTGGTGTAATAGAGACAGGGGTGCTTCCAAAAGAGGCAAGTTTTGAAAGTTTTTCATACTGGGTCTTACTTTGAACTTCTAGCAAAAGGTCCCCACTAGCCATTCTTGTAGCCTTATAGCCTTGACAGAGTGTATTGGTGAGGCATTTCGATACAACAAAAGGAGAAATGGTTCTTGCGTTCTTGTCGAGTGTTTCGCAATGTATTACGTGGAAGCGTGGAAAAATTTCTTTGGGTTTGAGCAAGGCATTCAAAGTCTCTTCGGTGCGACCTCTCTTTGTGAGAGGACGATCATTCAGTCGAGGAAATGAGGTTGAGGCCATATATTATGTATAGTTTCGGCAGCCATGCCAGCCGCCCACCATGGAGCCCAACACGGGGACGCGACAGCACTTATCACGGGGACGCGACAGCACTTATATTGATATAAAGCATGCCTACGCCAGCTGTACACAGCTACTATAACCAAATATAATGCGCCCAAGAGAGAGCACATACACAAGGTTAACCCTCGCCGCCAAGAAAAACAGAAGTAAATGGAAGAGAGGAGAGGACAGGAAAGATTAAAAGTGAGAAGGAAAGACGAAGGTGAGGGGAGAGAGAGACAGGAAAAGGCGACTGCCGAATTCCCCTGGGTGGGTCAGCCCAGGGGTGCCGTCTACGTGAAGCCGGGGCCAAAGGGGTGTGTTGCCTTTGCCGGGGGGCCTTAAAGGTCCAATAACCCGGCGTCGGCTCAACCCCCAGGATCCCCTTTTCCCCGGACACGGCAATGCCACGCACGGCTAGGCGTGGGAGGGGTTAGCTCGGGTCCGTGGTGTCGCTACACACCAAACGCCTACTTGCGCAGATGCCCCTGCGGGGGGTCAAGAAAATGTTACGGCAAGTAGCCTGCAGCAAGAATGAGGCTGAACTGAAGCTGGCTATAGAAAAATTGGAGCAATCTTCTCATTGGACACAAAACCAGAAGCTGCAAACATATATATCTCAAAAGTGGCTTGCAGTGAAGGAAATGTGGGTTAAAATGTATAGAAATGACCTTCCGTTTGACACTAACAATGGAACGGAATCAAAAAATAAAGAATTAAAAGCTTGCCTGGCAGGAAATAGTGGTCGTCGCAGTCTTCATGGACTCATTAGAATCCTCACTGAAAAGTTTTTTTCCGAGAAAGAGACACACTTCTTGCAAACGAACATGAGCTTTTCCCCAAGCTACAGGCTCTATCATGACAGTGTACCTGAATTTCTCTATGGTAGACCTCCTGCTGTCATAAAGCACACTGTAGAACGACTGGCAAGAGCTGCTGACTACAGTGTGCTTGATGTGAAAGCTGGCACTGTAGAAGGCACATTCTTAGACCGTTGTCCTAATCAGGAAAGCGGCTTCCATGAAGTGAAGTTTGATGCTCCAAGCTGCAGCTGCAAGAACTTTGCAGCAGTTTTTTTGCTCACAGATGGCTGGAACTTTTCACGCCTGCCAGATGTATATAAGAATGGTCCACATATGACAGCTCGCACCACCACAAACTGCACGCAATCAGGAACAAGCAGCTGCTCATCACAATTTGAAGTTTGTGCTGAGGCCACAGAGATTGATGAAAAAGAGGCATCACACCAACGCAGGCGACACATGCTGTCAGAAATAAGAACTCGAGGACAGCAGATATTTTCTTCACTTTACTACGTGCAGGATGATGCAGTGTTGGAACATGTGTTGAACACATTCAATGACACCAAAGCTCTAGTGGACAAAACTATGGCGACATGTAGCGGAATAGCCATCAGAGGTTCACCAACAAAGGGATGCTCAGGGATTAAAAGGAAAGGTAAAAAAAACAGCACCGGCAAAAAGAAAACAGATTGCAAGTGGTCTCGCGAAGCAAGACACTGCAAAAGAACACTGGGTTTGTCGTGGCCGAGTCGGCCAGAAAGCTGAGACCCTTCGCCAGACTTATAAGGCACCTGTTTTGTTGCACATGGTCCCAGCATTGCCTCAAAATTAAGAAAGAAAGCTTGAATTTGGAGCCCTTGAATAATTATTTAAGCTTTCCAAATAGTGCTTTGAAGTAACATTGTTTTAGAAGATGTTTTTATATGTCATCATCATCATCAGCCTGTCTACGCCCACTGCAGGGCAAAGGCCTCTCCCATGTTCCGCCAATGAACCCGGTCCTGTGCTTTCTGCTGCCACGTTATACCTACAAACTTCTTAATCTCATCTACCCACCTAATTTTCTGTCTCCCCCTCACGCGTTTGCCATCTCTTGGAATCCAGTCAGTTACCCTTAATGACCACCGGTTATCCTGCCGACGTGCTACGTGCCCGGCCCATATCCATTTCTTCTTCTTGATTTCAACTATGATGTCCTTAACCCCCGTTTGTTCCCTGACCCACTCTGCTCTCTTCCTGTCTCTTAAGGTTACACCTATCATTTTTCTTTCCATCGCTCGCTGCGTCGTCCTCAATTTAAGTTGAACCCTCTTTGTAAGCCTCCAGGTTTCTGCTCCGTAGGTAAGTACCGGTAAGATGCAGCTGTTATATACCTTCCTATTGAGAGATAGTGGTAGACTACCATTCATGATTTGATAATGCTTGCCGAATGAGCCCCATCCCATCCTTATTCTTCTAGTTATTTCACTCTCATGGTTCGGCTCCGCGGTTACTACCTGTCCTAAGTAGACGTACTCCTTTACAACTTCCAGTGTCTCGCCACCTATCGCAAAGCGCTGTTCTCTGCCAAGATTGTTCTACATTACTTTATTTTTATGCATATTAATTTTCAGACCTACTCTTCTACTTTCCGTATCCAGTTCAGTAATCATGAGCTTTTTATATGCATAATATTTTAATTCAATGCAGCAGCTTGTGTGCAATATTGTGCAAGGTTGACAATGTACAATGTTTATTTTTTTTGTTAAGCATGAACAAAGGACTACAAGACACAAGGTGTTACAAAGGCACGCTTCCCCCACTTTATTATTTTGAGGTTTGATATTGATATCTCATGTTTGCTGAATGTTGCTATTAGGCTATTATGCATGCTAGGTGTTGCTTTCATGTGTGTTATATTTTATTTCAGTGTGATAGCTTGTATGCAGTATTGTTTAAGCTGCCCAATACTTTTTTAAGTATGAATTATGAGTGCATTAATGCACTGTGTGTCACCAGTATGAATACCTCACTAGTTTTTGAAGTTTTCTAAATGTTGTTTTTATATTAAATTGATTGTTCCATAATATGGCGCTTTTACATACGTAATATCTTATTTCAGTGCAATGGCTTGTATTCAGGCATGGATAAAGTTTTTTTCTGATGGGGCCTGACATTGAGATGGTGGCGATAAGCTCACGTATGGTTGCAGCCAATAATACTATTAATCATAAATTTATTTGTGTTCCAGTGAGCATTCCGATGACACAATATCACAGAAAGACTTGGGTTTGGGCACGCTATGTGCTGCATGGTACTGCACACACATTATTCAAGAGACCGGGGTTGGGGGGAGTCGGAGAAGGACTTCCTCTTGGATCCATGTGTGCTCTTGTGGAATATGGTTCTATTGTGCCAATTTTTAATAAAATATAAATTACAACAACGAAAACAGTGTACCCCTGGTAAGAATTCTTTTGGCAGTTTGATAGTTTTCCATGTGGTTGGTATAATGTATGTACAGGCTGTTTCACATTTAGAGGAAAACTCCGAGCGCATTGCAGTGTGCTTCGAGTTGTCCCCTCAGTGTGAAACAGCCTGTACGTTGTTACACAACATTATTTTATTTTAGTGCAATAATGTGTGTGTGATATTGTTGTACTGTGCCAATATTTTCAAGTGTAAGTTCCTCTTGAGGTTTGCCGTATGTTGTGTTTGTATAACGTACATGTGTAAGGTGATGCTTTTATGAATGCAATAGTTTATTTCAGTGCAATACTGCTCTAGTGTGCCATTTTTTTAAAGTATGCACTAGGAGTGTGCAATAAGATATGATATGTACCCATATAGTATGGATTCCTTAAATTTGATTTGATATTGCTTTTTCAAGTTTAGAAAATAGTACTATGTAAAGCACATTTCTGTATGAGATAGTGTTTTTATGTATGCCATAATTCATTTTGTTGTGCTACCATGCCAATATGATTATTTTGTTCTTATGTGTATAAATTAGAGAGTGCAATAACATACTATGCGTCCCTGCTATTCATTTCTTTAGTGGTTTCATGCTAACTGGCTGTTGCTGTGTCCAGTGCAATGTAATAAAATAACGATACAACATTGGTATTTATATGTTTATTTGTTGTTTGAGGATAAAAATGTGCTCAGATGTAGCAGCTAAACGCAAATGATTTGCAAGAAAAACGCTGTAGCCTGTATATGTATGTCGAGGCAGCAGCAAAACATGGGCAACGAAAGTATTCAGGCCCGCTCACTGCTTTGTAGAGTGTTTGAACAGCCCTGTGCTGATGCGCAGGATACCCACTGGACCAGGAGTTGGCGGAAGCCAAAACGACTAACCGTACAGTGAATTTTCTACACGAGATAAATCTTGTGATTGTTAAGGTGGAAACTTGCACGTTTTGTCATTACAGCACACTGCATTACATATCTGAAACAAAATGAAGCTACTAAAGCATGCAGCTCAGGGGCGTGAGGTAAAGTGCATAGCGTGGCGCGGCGCACCTATTTCCTGCAATCATTTCTGCAATGCGGGTCCTGCAGTTGAGACTCCGCAACCATCTGCATTAGCGGCCGCACAGATCAAGCGACGATACGTCATCAGAACCTTTATTTTGCAAAAGAAGCCCTTATATGCTTTACACAAAAGTGCGTGGGTCGATCTTTATAAAACAGTACTATTTAGAACAAGACCCACACTGACACTGTCTAGTTGCAGTACTTGCCCTTAATTCTTGTATGACATCACCAAGAATGCAGCGTCACGAGGAATATTCACGTCAGAAAATAAATAAAACGTACTGTAGCTGACCAGCGCCAGGCGCTGACCTGACTCAAAATGCAGTCCGTTCGCAAATGAACACCGCAGAACACGATACCGCACGCTAGCTTCGCAGAAGATAGTTCTGACACGTGTCCACTCTAGTATCTCCTGCCTTCATCGCGCTTTCGTCTTCGTACACTGCCGCAGACATAAGGAGCCAGCCACATGCCACCGCCGCTGCGTGGTTTGCGCGTCTCCGTCGCCTAGGCAACCACGACAACTTCCGCACATGCACAGAATGACCACAGCCAGGTACAGCAACGTGTACCACGTGACTTCTTCAACGCGATGCGGAAATACTCTCCCGCACGAGAGAGCACTGACAAGCTACACAGCACACAAGGTGGCCAACATATACTGCTGAGGTGGCTGAGGCTAGTGAGAGTGTGCTGTATTTTTTTTAGCGGGTTGCTGAGGGATACCACTAAAATCGAAAGCAAAAGAAAACATTTAACACACTAGTAAAGTCTACTGCAATAAGCGCATTCGTGCAACTTTCTTTTTCTGGAGAGCTCAAGATGCTGTAGCCTCATTGTGGCCACCAGCTTATGGCTTCTGGCCAACCGAAGCCAAAGCAAGCCAGATAAAAAAAATGGCGCTGTGGGTGTGCGTATGCCTCGATCTCGCCAATCTAACACAGGCAGTTTGACCATGCTTGACTTCGACTTCGCAATCGCGGTGTCGCGGAACGCGATAAGCAATGAGGTTTGCCCGGCACCACGCTCAACTGCCGTGAATTGCAAGTCATGCAAACCGACCTTGAGAAAATCCCCCATATTCAAGGATTTTCAAG
Organism: Rhipicephalus sanguineus; assembly: GCF_013339695.2. Lineage (NCBI taxonomy): Eukaryota > Metazoa > Arthropoda > Arachnida > Ixodida > Ixodidae > Rhipicephalus > Rhipicephalus sanguineus. Next base: position 1,514,489 of record NC_051178.1, on the reverse strand, counting down.
GACCGGAACGAAATTCCAGGACTTTCAAGGCCTTGAAAACGAAATTTTCAATTTCAAGGGTTATCAAGGATTTCAAGGACCTGTGCGCACCCTGACCAGGGTTTGTACAGGTTTCCAAAGCAAAAATTCAAGGATAGTCAAGGAATTTCCAGGACCAGTCACGGGTTTTTCAAGGACTCCAAGCGGCATGCAAAAGCTGGAAGCGAATGGGACGTTGGGCTAGGTTGGGGAAAGAGCGTTGCGTTGCACACAGTCGACACTTGCAGCGCGCTAGCTCAAGCACAAAGTAGTAACAACTGCGACAGTTGTTAGTTCACACTCTTCCTGAGTATACCTGTGCGTTCTTTTCGAGCGTTCGTCCTTGTGTTTAACACTTTCCTGTCCATGCCTACACACATAAATAGCTCGCTAACGATGGTTTTCAACTTCAAATTTTGCCGTGCTAAGAGCGCTTACGGACAGCTAACGTCATCCATCGTATAAAACAGGAGCTATTGTCCTGGCTTTCCTTGTTTGTTTATCTTTTCCGCTGCAGAGGGAGCTTTAAAAGCCACTTAAGTCGAGAAGACCACAAGCGCTCGTAGCTTCAAACATGGCGTCGACATCGGGTCGGGTGCACCTGCCTCTCGGAAACGGCGAATTTCGGCGGATTCCGGACAGTCTAAGTCAGACTTTTTTTATTATGGCAGCAGCACAGACTCAGGATATTGTCGCGTGGTCGTGACATCAACGAAGACAACAGCCGGCGTGTTCCAGATGAAACTCTTTATTTGGCCGACTTTTGGCCGATAAAAGAAAACTCAAACTACAGCAATACACGCTGTACAGTGATATCGGCGAACTGGGCGTCGGTCGTCGATAAAACTGACAAGCGGTGAAGCGCGTCGGCATTTATACATGTGCCGTTGAATATTCGAGCGTTATCGTTGCTTGTCGCGCAAGTTCTAGAACAAACTCGAGTGTTCACGTCTTGCGCGCAATCTTAACAAAACGATCTACAATAATCGTGAAGCTTCTCGAACAATGAGGCGCAGTTTGCGCTGAGCGTTGCTGACAGTCTTTGTGGGCGAAAACCGAATACAGCAAAAGTGATAAGAAACGCACGTGGCAATGCCCCCCTCTCAAAAAACATCGTCCCGATGCTTAAAACAGAACACGGGGGAGGGGGGGGCAATGCATGCAACATAACAATACGCACAAGCAAGAAAGTACAATAAACAATAAGCACAAGCAAGATAGTACAATAAACAATAAGCACGAGCAAGAAAAGACAATAATAAAGCAAAAGTACAGTCCTAAGATTCACTAACGAGTGTAATATGGCTTCAGGCGCACGACATGGACCACTTAGGTCGCGCACGGCGCCACTGAGAGTTCGTCAAGGACAACCTTGTAGTCGAGTGCGCCGAGGCGTCGAAGTACCATGTACGGTCCGAAGTATCGTCGAAGAAGCTTCTCACTAAGTCCCCGTCGGCGTAATGGGGTCCATACCCATACACCATACACCCATATGGGGTCCATACCCATACCAACCAGGTTGGTATTCCATGTGGCGTCGCCGAAGGTTGTAGCGGCGGCTGTCAGTCGACTGCTGGTTCTTGATCTGTAGGCGGGAGAGCTGTCGTGCTTCTTCGGCGCGCTTTAGGTAGGTGGTCACGTCGATGTTTTCCTCGTCGGTCACGTATAGTAACATGGTGTCGAGCGTCGTTGCCGGGCTCCGTCCGTAGACCAACTAGTATGGCGTCATCTGCGCCGTTTCTTGCACGGCCGTGTTGTACGCGAAGGTCCCGTACGGAAGGATGGCGTTCCACGTCTTGTGTTTGCATCGACGTACATGGCCAGCATGTCGGCGATGGTCTTATTTAGACGCTCGGTCAGGCCGTTGGTCTGTGGGTGGTACGCGGTGGTCCGGCGGTGGCTTGTCTGGCTGTACCTCAGGATCGCCTGAGTTAGGTCAGCAGTAAAGGCCGTACCTCTATCAGTGATAAGTACCTCTGGGGCGCCATGACGAAGGACGATGTCCTCAACGAAAAACTTGGCTACCTCGGCGGCACTGCCTTTGGGCAGAGCCTTTGTTTCGGCGTAGCGCGTAAGGTAGCCAGTAGCTACGACGATCCATTTATTTCCAGAAGTCGACGTTGGGAACGGCCCAGTAGGTCCATCCCGATTAGCTGGAATGATCGGCGAGGAGGTTCGATTGGCTGAAGAAATCCTGCTGGTCTTGTCGGCGGTGTCTTGCATCGCTGACAGTCTCGGCATGTCCTTACGTAGCAAGCGACGTCGGCGGCAAGGCGCAGCCAATAGTACCTTTCCTGGATTCTTGCGAGCGTGCGGGAAACACCAAGGTGTCCAGCCGTCGGATCGTCGTGTAAGGCCTGGAGGACTTCTGGTCGTAATGCTGAGGGCACCAGGAGAAGGAAGTTGGCTCGAAGAGGCGAGAAGTTCTTCTTCAGGAGAATGCCATTTCGCAAGAAAAACGATGCCAGTCCTCGTTTGAATAATTTCGGAACAACGGCGGTCCTGCCCTCGATGTAATCCACAAAGCCCCTGAGTTCTGGGTCCGCTCGCTGTCGTTCAGCAAAGTCGTCGGCACTTATGGTTGCCAAGAAACAGTCATCCTCCTGGTCGTCCTGCGCCGGTGGGTCGACAGGGGCACGAGACAGGCAGTCAGCGTCGGAGTGTTTTCTTCCGGACTTGTAAACGACGGTTATGTCGAATTCTTGAAGTCTTAGGCTCCACCGTGCCAGGCGACCTGAAGGGTCCTTCAAGTTAGCCAGCCAACACAAGGCGTGGTGGTCGCTCACAACTTTGAAAGGTCTGCCATAAAGATAGGGGCGAAACTTTGATGTAGCCCAGATGATGGCAAGGCACTCCTTTTCTGTTGTGGAATAGTTGGCTTCTGCCTTAGATTGCGACCGGCTAGCATAGCTGATAACCCTTTCCAGTCCGTCAGTCCTCTGCACAAGAACAGTGCTGAGTCCCACGCTGCTTGCATCGGTGTGGATTTCCGTATCGGCGTATTCATCGAAATGAGCGAGTATCGGAGGCGTCTGCAGGCGTCGTTTCAGTTCTTGAAATGCCTCGACTTGCGCCGTTCCCCACTTGAATTCCGCATCGGTCTTCGTGAGTTGCGTCAGTGGCTCAGGGATCCGTGAAAATTCCTTGACAAAACGTCTGTAATAGGCGCACAAGCCGAGAAAACGGCGTACGGCCTTCTTGTCCGTGGGTGGCGGGAAGGCAGCGATGGCAGCTGTTTTCCGCGGGTCCGGGCGAACACCATCCTTGCTGATCACGTGACCCAAGAACAAGAGCTCCTCATACGGTCCACTGATGACAGAATAGTCGGCTCCGGTGTCGACGAGGGCTGTGACGCTGTGGCCGTCGATAAGAAGGTCGAGGTCGCTAGTTCTTCGTCTTGCGTTGCAGTTATAGTCGTGGTGTCGGGTCACGGCTACGTCAGTTTGTTCCGCGGCTTCCGCGTTGCGTCGTCAGGTCTACTTCGGTCCGCGATGTTTCGTCGTCAGGGCTCTGTCTGGTTCTCGTCGTGTCCTGAAGGTTTCGTCGTGGCATCGTCGGCGGAGGATCTTCGGTATTTCGTCGTACAGGAACCGCGCCTCCATCGGTTGCTGCCCTTAGTTTTCCGGATGCGGGCTAAGTGACCGGCCCCGGGTTGGGCCAGTGTATCGTCGGCGTTGGGGAGAGGCGTAGCGGCCTGGCGATGGCGATCGGGAAGGTCCTCGGGGGGTCCACTGTGCTCCTGCAAGATAGTCGGCGATGTCACGTGGTCGTTCACCCTGCTGTGACGCGCCGCGTTGATGGCGAACCCGCGCAGTCCCATCTGTCGATACTGACAGCGGTGGTAGGTGTGTGGCCGGCTTCTCCGCAGTGGTAGCAGAGTGGACGATGGTCGGGGGCACGCCAAACGTCGGTCTTCATCGGCGTGTATTGCTGGCCGGTTGGCGGGCAGTATGACGTCGGCGGTGGCGGGGGTGGTGCCTGGCGGCGGAACTGCTGGGGCGGCGCGGCGTCTTGACGCAGGTGAGAAGGTGGGGCGTTGCGTCGGGCTGGAGCAGCATAACTCATTGCTTGAAGCTGCGGCAGTGCCGGCTGAGGAACACCCAGTGACTGTTGCATTTCCTCGTGGAAAATGCCTGCGATCAAATCCACTCGAGGCTGCGGCGAAGGTAACAGCTTGCGCAACTCCTCCCGCACGATCGCTCGGATGGTTTCACGCAAGTCGTCGGTGGCTAGTGAGTGCACTTCGGAATAGGTTGCAGACAGCGGCGAGCGGTAGTACTGTTTTGTCCGCATGTCCAGTGTCTTTTCAATAGTCGTAGCCTCGGTGAGGAATCTGGCGACCGTCGTGGGCGGGTTGCGGACCCGCCCACGACGTGCAAGTCCCGCGAAAAGTTCTTGTTTTACACCCCGCATGAGCAGGTGAACTTTTTCGTCTTCAGCCATCGCAGCGTCGGCCTGACGGAAAACTCTAGTCTTCTCTTCCGTGAAGATGGTAACGTTTTCGTTTGGCAGCTGCACCCGGGTCTCCAGCAAGGAAGTGGCCCTTTCCCTGCGGACGACGCTTGTGAACGGGTGCAGGAATGCGCTGCGGAGAAGATCCCAGGTCTGAAGTGAGGACTCCAGATTCTCAAACCAGGTTCTTGCCGCGTCTTCCAGGTAGAAGTAGAAGTGACACAGCTTGTCTTCGGTGCTCCAGTTGTTAAAGGCGGCGACACGGTCGTATGTTTCAAGCCAGGTTTCCGGGTCTTCGAACGACGATCCGCGGAAGGTTGGCGGCTCTCTAGGTTGCCGGAGCAGAATTGGTGCAAGCGGCACAGGGGCTGTCATCGTCGCTGTGGTCGAGGTCAGGGTCTTGGTTTGCCTGGTCTTTTCAGGTAGAGGCCCGTACTCTGGCGGTAGACCTTGCTGCCTGTGGCTGGCTCGCTGGTCAGCGTTGGTATCGATATCCCCTTGACAGTGTGGGCTTGGCTCATGGCTGGAGGGGAGGCGTTCGGTAGATGGACCGGGAAGCACCTCCACCAGATGTCACGTGGTCGTGACGTCAATGAAGACAACAGCCGGCGTGTTCCAGATGAAACTCTTCGTTTGGCCGAACTTGTGGCCGGGAAAAGAAAACTCAAACTACAGCAATACACACTGTACACTGATATAGGCGAACTGGGCGTCGGTCATCAATAAAACTGACAAGCAGTGAAGCGCGTTGGCATTTATACATGTGTCGTCGAATATTCCAGCGTTATTACTGGTTGTCGCGCAAGTTCTAGAATAAGCTCGAGTGTTCACGTCTTGCGCGCAATCTCAACAAAACGATCTACAATAATCGTGAAGCTTCTCGAACAATAAGGTGCGGTTTGCGCTAAGCATTGCTGACAGTCTTTGTGGGCGAAAACCCAGCAAATATGATAAGAAATGCACGTGGCAATATGATTTTGACTCATCGGCCTTCTGCATAGACAGCGAAAGTGCGTCAAACAGCCGTGGAGCGTCAACAGGTATCCGCCGGTAACTTTCGTCTTTATCTACGAACCGAGTCGTCACTGCCGCGCTCCGCTCGAATGATATCCGGCATGATCTAAAGGTCACAGTTCCTATCCACGGGGTGTCAACATCGTTTGGGCGGCACCACATGCCGGCTTCTGCTGAACAAGTGGAGTTTAGCTCGAGAAAACGACCCGGAGTGGACCCCGGCATTGGGCTCCGTAGTGCCGCACGGCGTTTCTTCGGAGCCGTCGATTTCTTCATTCTCTTCTTTGCCTAAGAAATAATCACCAAGATGCGCAACTCAACTAATAAATATGCATGAATGCATACTCTTGAGCAAAAGGTAACGCAGAAAACGAATGTTTTCTGCGAAACACAATGCACAAATCGTGCTTCACCGCATCACATTCGCCGCATTGCGTGGTGGCACGATAGCCACTAAGGCTAACATTTTCCTTTGTATCTGAATAACGACTGCAGATAGAAAGTTTATATTTGCAGGGATATTGTATATGAAATATTTTGTTCAAATGTATATTTCGAATTTTTTTGTGTGTGTTGAATTGTTGCAAAGCAGCACTGATGTTTTTACAGCGTGTTCTCGTTCTTGTAAAATATTTTCTTCTTATCGTAAAATTCTTTACAAATATTTGCTTAAGTTTAATACGATTACGAAGTGCATTCCTTGTTCTACAATTTCGTACCATATATTATAGTATCAATAATATTCTGTGGCAGCAGAAAAATTGTTTACTAGAGTACCCAAAGTTAGCCTATTTCCACGCAGACAGGAAAGTGTTAACTCTAAAAGAACTTGTTTTTGCGCGAGTTGGTGCCTTAGTTTCCTGAACATATCCCTCGTGCTAAGCAGCAAGGGTGCCAAAAGGGGCATGTGAAACCTTTCAGGCGTTATGCCAAAGGGGTTGTATATGAAATTTCCCTGAGCTGTGGCAAGACCTACATCGGTCAAACGGGCCGGTGTATCAACGACCGCCTCAGGGAGCTGTTGTATTTAGAACACAGAGGAACGATGCATCCGATGCCTGAACATCATCTTCTTTATTTCATGTCCCCACGCGACCATCCTCATCTTCTTTCATATACAACATTTCCCCGGTTGATAAAAAAAAAACTATCGCTTGCGTAACGCATAGTCCCTGAGCTTCAACGGAGTTTTTTTAACTCGTGCGCTCTTCCGTGGTGGTTGGCCGGTCATTTTGTCTTGCAGTGAAGACGGCTGAGTACTTGATTCACTGCTGGCTTGTGCTGCTATTTCTTGCCGTGACGTAGATGGACAGTCGGCATGTTGTTCACTCGCAGGAAATGCACCACCTTGAAGAGACTCGTCAGGTAGTGGTAGAGTCCACTATAGAATACCAGGTCGATTACCTGTGAACTTCTCCGCAGCTTCTGGGTGTATCACTTGAAATTTGGAGGCGTTCCACACTCGACTGTCATCCAAAAGAGATGAAGCTGGCCCTCGTTGCTCAATAATCTTCCACGGTTCCGAAAAGTGCGAAGATATTTTCCTGTGAACTAACGACTTTCTCATGCGGACGTAGTCGCAGACGGCAAAGTGTCTTGTTCGGGCTACGCGACGGCAGTCTGTGTAAAGTTAGGAAGAAGCTTGGTTTTCAGAAGCTTGGAAGAAGCTTGGAAGAAGCGATTTCATCACCCGTGCTGGATTTTCATGAAATGAAGAATCCGGTAATCCAACAACGCTTAAGCGTGTTCGTGGTAGTCGTCCGTGCAGCAAAACAGTGGGTGCAACACCCGTTGTGGCATGAGGTGTGCAGCGGTAGACCCCCAAATAGCCTGTCACGGCGACACGGATACGTATCACGCCGCTCGTATACTGCCATCTGGACAATAGATTTGAGAACTCTGTTAAACCTTTCTAGAAGCCCGTTTGCTTGCGGGTGGTAAACAGAAGAAAAGCAATGGCATATGCCGCGTTCCTGAAGGAACTCTTCAAATTCAGCAGAGCTGAACTGCGGTCTGTGGTCGGAAACTATTTCACTCGGGTAGCCTTCACGAGAAAACACTTGTAGCAGAAAGTTCTTGACCGTCGCCGTAGAAACTTGTCTTGAAAAAAAAAACTTCTGGCCATTTGCTGTGAAAATCAATCAGTGCCACTGCATAACGGCAATTGATGGGAGCTTGCTCAAATGGGCCAATAATATTAATGGCAATCTTCTCCCAAGGGTTGTCAGGGAAAGCTACTGGCTGCATAGGCGCTGCGGTTGGCCGTGCTGATCTGTCACATGACTGGCAAACAACACATGTTTTAACCAGTTGTTCTAGATGGTTATCCATTCGAGGCCACCAGTACAACTCTCGCAAATGGCTTTTCGTACGACTGATCCCCGGATGTGATTCGTGTGCGACTTCCATCAAACGACGAGTAAAGATACTTGGAATTACGACCCTGTCACCACGGTAAAGCAAGTTGTGTACAATGAATAGTTCTGCACGTACATGAAAATATGGCATTAGCTCCGCTTCCAGAGATTTTTTATCAGGCCAAGATGACAAAACGAAGTCCATGACTTTTGCAATTGTACTGTCAGATGCACTCTCCGCTTGTAATTCTGCAATGGTTAGCATCGAAGAAGGCAAACAAACTCATCTTCGGCAACCTGATTCGTTTCTCCTAGCAAAAGCAGTCGAGAGAGCGCATCAGCCACCACATTATTGCTTCCCTTACGGTACTCTACGGTGTAGTTGTAACAAAGAAGTCGCGCTGACCAACGTGAAATTCGCAACGGCCGATGTCCAACACCGTTGGTTGACAGCAAGGTGACAAGAGCACTGTGGTCGGTTCGCGAGACAAAGGGGCGACCCCAAAGGTACAAGTGCCAATGTTCACTGGCCCAAACACATGCTAAGGCTTCACGTTCGCCTGCAGAGTATTTGCTTTCTTGTGGGCTCAAGGTACGGGAGGCAAAGGCAACCGTCTGTAGAATCCCGTTGTTATCTTGTTGCAGCACAGCACCCAGTCCATACCCGGAGGCATCGGTCGTGACGATGACGGGTAGGTTCGGGTCAAAGAAATGTAGAACCTTGCAGGTTGTCAGCAGTGATTTCAAACGGACGAAACTCTCTTTGGCAGCTGACGTCCAAGCAAATGGCTCGTTGCCTCGAAGCAATGCCCGTAAAGGTTGCACAACATCCGAAAAATGGGGAACGAACTTGGAGTAAAATCCCGCAAGACCAAGAAGGAAACGAAGTTCATTGATGTTTGAAGGCGCCGGAGCTTCTTTCATCGTTTGGATAGATGACGCTAGTGGAAAGAGTCCTTTGCCGTTCACAACATGTCCCAGAAACGTTAGTTCCGTGACGTCGAAAACGCACTTCTGGTTGAGTTTCAGGCCCACTTTAGAAAGTCGTTGTAAAACGATGCGAAGATTTGAAAGATGATCTTCTCGAGAATAACCATATACGATAATGTCGTCGATGTAGAAAAGTACACCTTTGCACCCTTTCAGTATGAGATGCATCATCTTTTGAAATGCTGACGGGGCTGAAGCCAAGCCGAAACATATTCTCTTAAAGCGAAAAAGCCCGTCGTGCGTGATGAAGGTAGTCAGATCACGACTCTCAGGATCAAGCTCTAGTTGATGGTAGGCAGACGCCAAGCACAGCTTCGAGAATCGCTTGGCGCCAGCTAAGCTGTGCAGCAGCTCGTCTGTCTGTGGTAGTGGGAATCTATCAACAATTGTAGCTTTATTGGGCTCTCGCAGATCAACACACATTCGTATTGAACCATCCTTCTTGCGAACAACCACTATAGGAGAAACCCCCTGAGAGGCGTCAACGCGCTCGATTATGTCTTGGGCTTCAAGTTTCTGCAGTTCAGCCAACACTTGGTCACGAAGGGTTAACGGCAGCCGTCGTAGCTTGCTGGCAACGGGTGGAACGGAATCACGAACCTTAACTTTGTGTTTGAATCCTTTGGCAAGTCCGAGCTGTTTTTCAAAGAGGTGTTCGTACTCTGAACGTAGCTCAGCTGGCAATGTAGAAGTGCTGGAGGCCAATGCAAGACACTGAAGCGATTTACTTTCAATATTCATCTGTAGTGCCGCAATGGCGTGTAAGCCCAGTACAGTGGTGCCTTCAGATACAACACACAGAAGAATACAAGCAGTTCTGTCTTGGAACGCAGCTGAAGCGACAAAACATCCCCGAACTCTTATCTTTGACTTGGAGTAGTCGAAAAGCTGCACTGAGGTAGGTTTCAAAGGGTAAGTGCTTGCAAAAAACTGATGATAGAGTTCTTCAGCCAGAATAGTGACAGAAGATCCCATATCAACTAGAAACGAGATAGGGCGGCCTTCCACAGCGATGGATGCGTAAATGCCATGCTTGTCTCCAGTGATAACACAAACTGTTTTTCCGCTACTCTGGGAGCTAGCGTCATCGTCATCAACTTGTCGAACTTTAGCTGAATATCCAGAAGACCTACACATAAAATCTAAGTGGCCAATCCTCTCGCAGCGGCGACATCTGCGCTTGCGGGCCTTACATGCAGGACTGTTTGCAAGATGATCAGTCGCTTCACAACAATAGCAAGCTCGAAGGTTCGTGGTACCTTGTACGGGATGCTGAGATGATTTGGCTTTGCACTTATTCCAAGTTGTGCATTTATTTGGTTGTTCAGAAGACCGAGAAGAGCTTTGCGCTGTTTTAACGTGACGAACTGAAGCACCGTCCCAAAATTCCTTAGCATGACTCCCAGCTTCTTCATACTGATTAGCAATTGTTATAGCTTGCGAGAGCATCAGTGAGGAGCCCTCAAAAAGTAACCGCTCACATAAATGATGATTCGTCCTTTTCGAGACAAGGTGATCATGTAGCACCTCATCAGCGAGGCTTCCAAAATTACAGTCGGCAATGAGGATTTGTAAAGCAACGACGTATTCTTCCGCTGTCTCGTCTGCATGCTGAGCACGGCGACTGAACCATCGTCGAGCCACGATGACGTTGACTGAACGCTTGAAATGGTCCGAAAGCAGGGCGATTGCAGAGTCATACGCGTCATTCGTCGACTCGGTGTCACCTGTGCTCGAAGGACAAGTAGTGGGAGCAGAGCCAGACTACAAGTCCGCTGGCTTCAGTGTAGAGAAGATTCGTTGCGCCTCCATACCAAGACATGTGAGCAGGATAGCTTTTCGGCATTCGGCTGGAAGCTCTGAAGCTCCAGAAGCCACCATGTACGTCTGAAAGGCCTGCTTCCACTGGTCCCATGGGACAGCCGGATGACCAGGCGAAGGCAGGAAAGGCGGGGGCGGTTGCAATCCCGAATGCTCATTGTGGTGATGCAGCAGAAATCACCAGGACTCTTGCTCTTGCGTGGGTTGAAATCTCGTCGCCAATATGTTGTATTTAGAACACAGAGGAACGATGCATCCGATGCCTGAACATCATCTTCTTTACTTCATGTCCCCACGCGACCATCCTCATCTTCTTTCATATACAACAGGAGCATGCCAACAGCATTGGTAAGAGTGAAGGTGCGCACCTTTCCTTGCATGTCAGGTCATGCTCGTGTGTGCCACGTTTTTCGCAAGCTAGGATTATCGGCAAAAGCAGAGATCAAACAGCAAGGGAATTACTAGAGGCATACCATATTAGAAGTAAAGAGTCCACTTGTGTCAGTGACACATCCATTGTTCCCTTTCAATGTGAGTCGTCCTTCTTTAATGAACTGCTCACGTGATGTCATGTTTGGGGTAACTTTTCCACGCCACTGCGCATGTGTGGAAGTTTACCTGTTTTTTTGTCTGCACTGGCAATGAACAGTTAGTAGTTTGGTGCCCTTCTGTCTCTTTCCTCCGGCCCTTTTTCATGTTTCTAGCTTCGCACCTGTTACAATATGTTCAACAAACTAAGGCACCAACTCGCCCAAAAACAAGTTCTTCTAGAGTAGTATATTTCTAGTACAGTGGGCTCGGGCTTGTCTGTTCATGGAAACCTTTCTTCTGGACTTCCTGACCTGCACAATGTCAAGTGGAATATAGTTGCCTTGACTTGTCAATCAAGATATTGGGGCTTCTGCATACGGAAAGGTTTTCCACCTCGTGAAGTCACCTCCCTCTTCGGTTGTGTCCTGCCTTCTTGGGGACATGTAAAACGGGTGAGCAAGATTTTACGCTCTGAGTTAGGGCGGCAGGTGAGGCTGTGTAATGAACTCTTGAGAAGCATTCGTTACGCCAACTTTCCTGAGTGGGTCGCGTTGAAGAAATTGAAGGACCACCGTAGGCTCATCAGTGCTGAAATTGAGGCTACATGGAAGTACATGCTTACGAGCCTGCTTAAATCTGATCTGTTTGCTTAAATGACCAGATAGCCGTGCAGTCAGGGTCAGTGAAGGTCATGTGTGACACACCCCTACCTGAAGATGTCAACTGTCTTCTCAAAAAAAGGCCCGGCCGTCTCCGCACATGAGCTACTAGCTCTAAACCGAAGAGTAGCAGGCAAAGCTTCGTTGGAGCAACGTGAGCGGTGTTTACTGGACGGTGTTGACTGTCTTCAGAGATGTGCTCCAAGACCAGGAACTGGACACCACGTGCGCGCTTTTAATGGTGTTGTGTCTTTCTTCAGAGACAATGACTTACGGTTAATGCAGACGGACAAAGAGGGTGGTTTTGTGATTTTGCCTACATCTGTCTTTAATGAAAAAGCCTTGCATGCTGTTAATAAGAATTTCAAGAGCGTTAAAGTGAGCCTGGCAAAAGTGAAGAAGAATGAAGAAGAAAAGACTGATGGTTTTTCAATACAGATGAATGCGCAGGACGTGAACAATGCCCATAAATATCACAAGTCCAACAAACTTCACCAGGTCGTCTGGTGTCACCTTTTTCCATGTGTCACCTCTCCCCGAATAGGTTGTCATTCCAAGATATACACTCCCGCACACTTATTCGTATTTTTACAGATGGTATTGGTCCCCTACACAGTGAAAGAAAAAGGGGAACGAAGGGGTCCAGATGTGCTCAAGGCAGCCTTCTTGGCATGAAGAGAAGTTTCGCAGCCGGCGGCAGCAAATCGTGCACAAGTGACATGTGGACCTTGCACGCCAGAATAGCTCTAATATTGCACGCAAAGGTCAGCAGCTAAGCAAGCATGTGTGGCAGAGGAGAACACTTGAAACCGTAAATGAAACAAACTGCTGAAAGGCTGCAGATGTTTCGGGCTGACATCATCACTGTGAGAGCTGGAAGCTGAGGTGACGTCATCATTCGCACTAAAGGCCGTGTCCTGGCCACTCAATTCAGCTGAGGTGGCAAGAGCGTTTTGAGCGGCATGCGGCAATGAAGGCACACATGATGCCACCAACGTGGGAACGACTAGTGAAACCGGATGCGCCCCTCTGTCGTCCCTTTTACTGTCGGAGTTTAGGGAATATCACGGAAGCACAGAGAAATGACACGTTGTCAAGCCAAGATGACAGACAAGGATCGCATACAACGACCTCTTTTGTTGCTCACAGCATGTTTCAGTATTTTGGAGAGGCAATGGGGCACGCCGCAGGAGATGACAGAACAACCATTGTACCCGTATTCATAGGTGCACCGCATGGTCGCTCAGTTCAAGAGAGTAAGCGCATGCGGACCGACCACGCCCCCCAGCAAAAAGTGGTGGATGCGGTCACTTCGTACTCTTCAATATGCGTACCTAGACAGCGAGGGACAAAAAACGGCCACCTGGATTATCGACGCGCGGCGGTGTTGCTCCAGCCATCCCATTTGGCGCACGCCCCTTTGAAAAAATGCAATTCAGGTAGTTCCGCAGCGCGCTGCGGCACAGCACTCTTCTCCCACCCCCTTGGGGATGATACCGCACTGGCTGCGCCGTAGACAGCCACAGACGTGCTTGGAAAAATGCTTATTGAAGATCGTGCACGTGGTGACTGACACCCGCAGACGTGCTTGGAGAAATGCACACTGGACATCGTGCATGTGGTGACTGGAATCAAGGTATGCTGTTTTGTATTCTTAATCGGGCTTTTCACAGTGAGTGTTGTTCTCTGTGGTATATTACGATCGAGACAGAGCCAAGCAGCGTGCTTAGGCGACTTCGTGTGGCGCGGCGCGTTCATTGGACACATGTATTGTGCCGAGTACGTGATTTGCCGTGCTTCTCATTCTTTGTTTTGGCGCTCGTTTCTTCCACAGCCACCTGGTTCAGGACGCACCATGCTTCTTTTTAAAGGAAATGCATTTCGTCGTCGTCGACACTGCATAGCTATGTTCTGCGGTCGAGCGCTGTCTTAAGAGCGTCATGTTGCTGGAAATTTAAATGCGAGAATGATAATGCCGTAGTCGTTTTCACCTTGCCGATGGTAGGCAACATTTTACTGTGGGCACGTCTCTTTGCATTCTGAAGTTCCCATGATACGACAGTGATGTGAATGCGATGTTCTTATTTAAGCGCAGGCCGCATGTAGGCGAATCTGAACGCGAAAGCGATGAGCGACGCCTGTCGCCTGCGAATTAGCTAAGGGTCAATCGCGCAATGACCACTTTCTCTCGTTTTGATATCGCTTGTCGTTTTAATGTGACAGCATTAAAGAGCCCGTTTCACAGTAATTACGGTGTCGAAGGCGGCGTGTGTGTGTGTGTGTGTGTGTGTGTGTGTGTGTGTGTGTGTGTGTGTGTGTGTGTGTGTGTGTGTGTGTGTGTGTGTGTGTGTGTGTGTGTGTGTGTGTGTGTGTGTGTGTATGCGCGCAGCTATCGCTGCCGCATTTAACTCTTAAAGGCGACGCTTAAGGGCCCCCCAATTTCCGCCTCCATTATCGCGTGCATGCGGTTTGCCTTGCAACAGTCGAACTAATCTACCGGTTCGTTGGATGAGCGGCTGCTGATATCGCTTTCTGCGAATAGCATATATGTTTTCATATGCATTTTCACACTGTCATACCACATTAACTTCAGGCAAGTAATTTGTTTTTTAGTCTGCGTTGAGATTAACGTGTGTAATTTACCATGTTTTTCAGAAACATGCCGTACTGTATGTTAAGCACCAAGAAAGTATATGTTGCCTCAACGCCAAAGTGGCATTCCTTCCAGCAGGTAAACCTCACGCACTCAAGGCCCCAGCATCCCAAGGGAAATCCGCCAACCTCCTTTAAGCAGCGGAACCAACCTTTGGATCGTTTCCCCATATTCTGGAAGCACTCAGAAAAAAAGGAGTTTTTAATAAATCTTGTGCTTTCCCTCGCATGCATACTTTTTACTGATATGCTGCACTTAAGAACACCAAAACAGTTTTCTTGAAAAGTGGCTCACGGGTCGTTTCGCTTCGGGCACCATCATCACGACAGGGACTGGCACACACACACACAGAAATAAAGAATATAGCGATAGCCGCCATCCATCCGTTTATGTGCGTTTTTGTGAGGGTGGGGGAGGTGCTATGCTAACCCACGGTTACTATACAGCGATATCTTCAAGGTGCCGCAAACTTTCTCGCATAGATAGCAAAGGAATGGAAGGGTACAGTGAAACCTCGTTAATACGTACCTGCTGGGCACGCGGCATAACTACGCACTAAACGGTAGTACGCATTCAACACCAAGTACAAATTTGCATCTCCTAGCGTACGCCATCGCCGCCAGCAAATAGAGTGCCACAGCAAATATTGCCTAAAGTACCTCACCGCAAAGCCTTTTCTTTCTTTTTGCCAAAGTGGAGAAAATATCCTGGCACACTCGCACGACCAACCGATAGGGCGTAGTGGCGACGCCGAAGAGCATTTCGAAACTATTGCAGGGTCCTGGATAAGTGGTCAACGCAGTGACCGACATAGCGACAGAACGGACAGTGTTTGCTTTCCGCGGTATATGTGTGTGCGTCTAACCGCGATCTGCTACTAAACGAAAACTGACACAGTTCCAGTGAAACGCGGTACGGCCGCGTGGAGCCGATCGTCTCCCGGCTAGTTGCGTGCAGCGCGTCGCGTACTCGGCTCACGCCGTCACTACCGGGCCGCTTGCTGTGCCGCACGCGCGCATTTATCGTGGGAATGTTGTTCGTACCCACTTCGCTCCAGATCGTGCACAGATGCGGCGAGTAGCTTGTTCGGTTAACGCAGCGATGACGAGCTTCATGCAAGCGATGCGCACTCCGCGATGCTCTATCGGTCCCGGCAGCGGACGGAGGCGCGTTGGGTGGTCGCCTAATAAAAGCGTGCAGTATTATTACAACCGCGCTACGCTTGCTGTATCGTACACGTGCGTTTAGTGTGATAGCGTCAATGCAGCGAAGTTTCTCGGCGCCCGCGAACCGCAACGCTAACTACGCAACAGCGATCTGCTTTCGCTTCTACAAAGCGGTGCGCGCATGATGACTGCTTAGTAGCGTTTGCTGTCGGGCTAGTTGGTACATGGCTGAAGTTCCTCGTCCCTGCCCGAGCATTTGTGCCATTAATTCAACTTCAGCCTTGAAGACGGCCGCGCACAACGAAGCGGCAGCGATCGGCGGCCCAGCGCGTTCAGGTTGTCGCCTAATAAAAGCGTGCAGTAGGCTTAAAAAGTAGCTCTGCGCCGCACGCGTGCCCGAGCAGATAGCTGAAGATACTTATTATTGTGATAAGGTTGTCGGCGATAAGTCATGTCGGCGCGTTCGTCGGTGGCCGCCACCTCGCCTTCGTTCTTTCCGGTGCTTACCCGCAAAGGCATCGCCGCAATCGCGCGGAAGTCGGAATCGGGGACCGACTGATCTGCGCACTTCTCAAAAAGGCGGAAGACCTTTGGCGACACATTCTGACGTCGGGAAGTTGAGCGGCGCAGTAAAATTTTATGGCACAAAAAGTTATCGCGCTACGCAGGGTACGCACTAACCGGTAGGCATAGGGCGAACCACTACGGCTTAAGCGGTGAGCGAATGCATTGGGCTCTATGGGACTCGGTCGGGGATTCGTCGCAACTACGTTTTAACCGTTAGTACGTTTAAAGCGGGTACGTATTAACGACGTTTGACTGTAGTAGGCGCGCACCGTGGTGCGGCGAAAGGAGCGGTCACGCCCTTTTTTGCAATTACGCCTCCTCCGTCCAAATGGGATGGCCGGAGCAACACCGCCGCGCGCCCTGATCCAGGCAGCCGTGGACAAAAATACATGCTTCTGGAAAGCATCGACAGATGGTGCAACCAGTATAAACATGCTAAATTGTGCCAGCTTTGCACTACGAGGCAAAATTTGAACACACAATGAAGTTACAGGTGTGTCAATTGTAGTGTCGCCGCCGGAGGTATCGTCCGGCGGGCCAAGAAGGCGGCTCAGCGCCGGAGCGCCCGCAGTTGCGTCAAGACAGCCGCAGAGCGGGGATGGGACTCAAGTTTATTAACAAGAGATTTGGTCATACGAGTTCGTACATGAAATACCCGTTGTGTGGCGCTCTGCGACACACAATCGAAACCGAAACTGGTAAGGCGCGACACCACATCATCTCCCCCTAAAAAGGAAAGGAGTTGTACTCTGTACGCGACATCATACAGTGGTAAGGCACTGAAACGTTTGTATGAAGTAACACGTTGGCACACAATCCTTGAACATCTTGTAAGAAAATGTGCAAAAATAAGTAACATCATTATACAATAGTTATCACATGTAGGAATGTATTCTTTATTAGGACAATATTTATGTGACCAGAGTTGACGTAGTTTGACTAAACTTGATGTAATGGATTTTTATTTTTATTGCATGAGCCCATTTATGAACTAGTATAAGTAGTAGTTAGGAACTTAGTGTCAGTCACCATTATATGTTCCCCAAAAAAGGATTATGCAGTAATATATGAAAGTAGTATATAAAGTAGTGTATAAGTAGTATAGTAGTATGTGAAACATGAGTATTATGAAGAATATATATCAAGGAACATAGTCCTTGTATCGTGTCGGCTTTCTTCGGTGCCGTTTGGGACGAAGGGGACGGTTAGAAGAGTTTGAGCCTTGGGGCTCACCTACACGCTCATCGGAGAGCGAACGCGGCAAAGTTTCAAGATTTTCCGTAGTCGGCATGTTAGTCGACGTATCTATCCCCCCTTCGAGAAGTGGTGCATTGGGGCTGGGCACATCAGCCGATTGTTGTGAAGGTGCCTGCAAGGTGGTTAGTGGAAGTCGCACTAACTGTGGAGCTGCAGAAGAACATGGAGGTGGGGAGGAATTATGTTGTTGCATGGAAGATGTGTTAGGTGGAGGACATGAATTCTGCTGTGGAGTTGCATTCTGCTCAGCATGAACAACTACCAGCTTTGATGCATTCCAGACGTTGCCATCACTAAGGCGAAAGGAATTGAATCCAGTTTGACTAAGGATTGTGTAGGGACCTCTGTATTTATTCTGCTTCCCTGGCAGACGAACTTTAACTCTGAGGCCCACCTGTAGCTTAGGAGGTTTTGCTCCACGCTTAGAATCAATGCGTTGCTTAGTTGCCTGTTGCTTGTGGAACACTCGTGTTCTCACAGGATCCAAACTTGGCGAAGGAGCGGAAGAGTTTGGGTGTAACCCGGCAATGTCAATTCCAGAACGCGGTTGGCGGTTATGCAGAAGTTGTGCAGGCGACAAGCCTGTAGTAGCTTGAGGCGTAAAGCGATACGTGCCTAAGTACTCTGTTACAGCTTGTTTCAGTGGGCGGCATTCAAGTTGAGCGAGCTGAATTTGCTCTTTCAAAACACGGTTGAAGCGTTCAACTTGACCGTTAGATTGTGGATAGTAGTTCGAAGAGCAGAGATGCTGTATGCCTCTGTCGGAGAGGAACTTCTCAAATATTTGAGATTTAAACTGTGGACCGTTGTCCGTGACGATTGCTTCTGGAAAACCTTCCCTACTGAAAAGTGCTGACAGAAATGTAATTACTGCGTCTGAAGTGACTGCGTGGGTAAAGCAAACCTCAGGCCACTTAGAGTGGTAGTCAACTAATGTGATTGCAAATCTGCAGTCGAAAGGAGCACGTTCGAGTGGACCGACAATGTCCATGCCTAGCTTTTCCCAAGGTTTGTCTGGCCATGGGACAGGCTGTAAAGGTGCAAAAACTGGTTTAGCAGATTTATCTGCTGTTTGGCATACGATACAGTCGCGAACTGCACGTTCAACTTGGCTATCTAAGCCAGGCCACCAGTATCTTTCTCTAAGTCGCTGCTTAGTCCTGACAATTCCAGGGTGACTTTCATGAGCCAACTGTACGAGTTTATTGCAGAGTGAAGCAGGAATGCTTACTCTCTCTGCTCGGAAAACTAAGTTGTCTACATAGGACAGCTCATTTCTGATTGCAAAGTAGGGCAGTAGTTCTGGCTGAAGAGATTTCTTTTCTGGCCATCCCTTAGCAATGTATGGAATTACTTGTTGCAAAGTAGTATCCTGAGCGGTTGCTGCCTGTAGATCAGCTTTACTGATGCATGGAGTGACAAGCGAGATTATCTCTTCTTCCAAGTCTGGTGAGACTGGAAGTTGCAAAGGCAGACGGGAAAGTGCATCGGCTACAACATTATTTGAACCTTTGCAGTACTGTACAGTGAAGTTGTAGTACAAAAGTCTGGCGCACCAGCGTGAAATGCGTAATGGGCGTCGGCCCTCTGATCCTGCAGAAAGTAATGTAGTAAGTGCTTGATGATCAGTGCGTAATGTAAAATGTCTACCCCAGAGGTATACATGCCATTTCTCGCAAGCAAAGAGGCATGCTAAGGCTTCACGCTCACCAGTAGAATATCTGCGTTCAGCAGGTGACAAGGTTCTCGAAGCAAAAGCAATTGTAATTAACTGGTCACCTTTGCGTTGTTGAAACACAGCACCCAAACCTATGTTGGAAGCATCAGTCGTTATGACTATCGGAAGCTTCTCGTCAAAGAGTTGAATGACTGGGTTTTCAGCCAGTACTTCTTTGATACTGTTGAATGCCGAATTGGCTTCATGCGACCAATTAAATGTTTGGCCTTTGCGCAACATGGAGCGCAGTGGTTCAACAACGTCAGCATAATGAGGAATGAACTTTGAGTAATAGCCAGCGAGACCAAGAAATGAATGCAAGGATTTACAATCTGTAGGAGCAGGTGCATTAACAATAGCATGCACTTTGGACTCAAGAGGAGACAATCCTCTGGCACTGACATTGTGTCCTAAAAATTGGATTTCCTGGACAGCAAAGACACATTTGTCGTTTAGTTTCATTCCTGTGTTGCTTATGCGGCTTAGTACTGCTTGTAAATTAGCATCATGTTCAGCACGCGTTCGGCCCCAGACCAAAATGTCATCTAGGTAGCATAGTACTCCAGAACACCCTCTCAAGATGTCTGACATCATTTTCTGAAAAACAGCAGGGGCAGATGCAAGCCCGAAGCAGACTCTACGGAATCTGAACAAACCATCATGCGTTACAAAAGTGGTTAAGTCTCTACTTGATTCTGACAAGTTAACCTGATGGTATGCTGATGCAAGATCTAGCTTTGAAAAGTAAACAGCACCTGTAAGTTGCTGGAGAAGTTCTTCGATGAGGGGCAAGGGAAACCCATCAATCACGATAGCTTTGTTTGGTTCACGCAAGTCCACACAAAGTCTTAAGGAACCGTTCTTTTTCTTCACCACGACCAGTGGAGAGACCCAATCTGATGCTGAAACAAGTTCGATGACGCCTGCATTTTCAAGACGGGAAAGTTCATCGGAGACTTGTTGTCGAAGCAGGAATGGCAATCTGCGAAGCTTGGCAGCTACAGGTTGCACACCTGGGCGGCGTTTCACTTCGTGCATGTAGCCTTTCACCAGGCCAAGTTCCTGGGTGAAGAGGTGATGAAATTCGGACGGAGCATTGGCAGGAATTCTTGGAGTTGCTGTACTTGAAACTTGTGAGCAAGACAATGTAGCGCCGTCGATGTTTATGTGGAGGCTTCGAATGGCGTCCAAACCAAGAAGTGAAGAACCTTCTTTTGTCACGTAAAATGTGACAGTAGCAGTGGTATCGTTGTACCGGACGTTTGTAGAGAAGTATCCAACATGGGGAATGCATTTCTTTGAATAGTCCTGAAGGACAATGTAGGAGTCAAGGAGTCTGGTCCCCGGAAAGTACTGCTTGAAATCTTGTAAGTTCAGCAATGAGACGGTCGCACCGGTGTCAACGAGAAAAGGAATGTTGACTTGGCCAACTTGAACAGAAATCTTCAGTGGCGAAGGACGGCTGGAGCGTTCATCAACGTTGAGAATAGTAACTGTATTTGTTACTGCAGTATCTTGCACTTGAGCTACGTTTTGTTGCGAAGTTCGGACATTTGATGAGCGGCAGACAGCTCTGAAGTGACCTCGTTTTCCGCAGGCAGAACAAGTGCGGTTGCGGGCAGGACAGTTTGCAAAATTTGCGTAATGTGTAGACGATCCGCATCTGTAGCAGAAATTCGATTCAGATCGGTGCGGTTCATTCTGCTGTCCCGAAGAGTCCGATGAAGAATGAGGACGGGTGTCATGTTGCGAGCGGCCATGTTGGCTCCCTCCCGAGTTCTGTCGGGGAGGCCGGCGGCCATGATTCTTTTGTTTTGGTGGAAAGGAATGTGAAGTGCTTTGGCGGCCATCTTGCGTACCCGCTTGAAATCCGACCCTGTCAACTTGCGCGTTCGCGAACTCCTGCATTTCGAGTTCGATACGCTCCTCTTCTTTGGCAATTTGAATTGCTTGATGTACAGTAAGGGTAGGTCCCAGCTGCAGAAGTCGTCTGCGGACTTGTTGTGCGGTAATTCCGCTGAAAAGCTGATCGCGGACCATGGCATTGACGGAAGTCCCGAAATTGCATCGGCTGGCCATCGTCTGTAGTGCAGAAGCATAGTCAGTAACGGATTCCCCCGGTAGCTGTTTGCGCAGTTTGAAGTAGTGACGCTCCAGTATTTCATTGCTCGGCGCCTTGAAGTGATTCTCGAGCAGCGTGAGCGCTGCGATATACTCATCTTGCGTGCCTTCGTCCCGAGTGCCATCGCCGTTCCCCGCCTGTTCCTGGGCAGCTTGTAGCGTCCAATAAACATCCAGGCCTTCGACTCCCAGTGCATTCAGCAGGAGACTCTTCTTCAGAGCGGGCCGGGCGGTGTCTCCGGCGGCAACGTCGACGTACGCCTGAAAGACGCGGCGCCATTTAGCCCAAGGCACGGGAGGAGTGCCCGGAGTTTGTAAAAACGGCGGAGGAGGAATAGCGGCAGTCATGCTTGAAACGTGGTTCACTGATGAGTCGCAGTCGCCAGGATGCGTTGGCGAGTCACTGGTGCCAGCAAGCATTGGCAGTACGTGCACAGGGTGTGGCCGCAGTAGGGTGTGGCCGTAGTCCGTGCAGCTTGCAAGTGGGGTGGTGCCCCGTAATGCGGCGGAAAATGCCGGCGAAGTATGTAGAGGCTTACATTGTTTTCACCTCGTCGCCACTTTGTAGTGTCGCCGCCGGAGGTACCGTCCGGCGGGCCAAGAAGGCGGCTCAGCGCCGGAGCGCCCGCAGTTGCGTCAAGACAGCCGGAGAGCGGGGATGGGACTCAAGTTTATTAACAAGAGATTTGGTCATACGAGTTCGTACATGAAATACCCGTTGTGTGGCGCTCTGCGACACACAATCGAAACCGAAACTGGTAAGGCGCGACATCACATCAATGACACTGTGGATTAGAAACGTGAAAACGTACCGGTGCGTCTGTGTCATCAAAAGGGTTAACAAGACAAGCAAAAAAAACTGCTGGAACTGGTTGAAAAGGCCGGCTCTAATGTTATACATGTGGCGGACCTTCGGAAATAGGTTTTGGTAGAATAAATCTTCCCAGAGTCCAAACAACAGCTGTCTAGTGAATAGCTCGTGTAAATTTCGGGCAATAATTACCGCTCGACACTGTCTGGTTGCAAAGCTGACACCATAATTTGATACAGTCGACTTCCGATTTTTCGGACTCCCTAGGGACAGCGAATTCACCCAAAAGACTGGGCCGTCAGAAAATGAATTCATGCATTTTTATTCTGCTCAAGTGGTCAAATCACCCCAGCCACATTCCAAACAGCTTTAATGCCTCCAAGTACACTTATCAGGCATTTTGGTGCGCGCCCAGGCTCTTGTAAATATGTTCCTGCTTTCCGCGATGTGTATGCGCACGTAAACGATGCGCTACTGTACGAAAATCTCTGCCGACATGCTGCATTTGCCTCTGCGTGAGCCGATCGTTCATAGCTGTGTGCAGCATGTCGTCAACTAAGGTGACGTATGCCGTCGCTGCTGAAGCCCTTGCTGCACCGTACGCTCGCATTTGCCGTGAAAATGTTCATTATGCCCACTCCGTTCCTGACCGCACATGGGAGCTACAATGGCTAGTCCGGTTAGCTGCTTCCGTTCGTGAAGGCAGTGCGCGTCTGTGCGGTGCACTTAGCAGCCTCGCACACAGAGGCAGCGTGAATGGCGGCGTGGCGTTTTTAGTACGTCCAACTGTGCTAGGCCACATGCACTACCGAGCAGCTAGCTCAAGACACTTATCATAAAGGGTTGATAGTGATTAAATCGTGCTGGCACGTTTCCCTCCTGCCGCCATCATGCCTCCGTGCATTTCCGCACTGCGCTGCGATAGTGGCTCCTTTGGATTTTTGGCCTGCTTCACCCGATAACACGCATTGCTGCAACGCTGACTTTCGGACATTGCTATGGCCACAAACGGATCGACTTGCGAAATGCTGGTTTGAACCTACAAGATGATAGTCCGGCAGAAGTGGGCGCTTCAATTAATGCCATTTCGGACCTGGAGTTTGGGCAGAAAGTACGAAAAATTGACGCCAAAGAGTTTCAGTGTCCGAAATGTGAGACTTATACATTGACGTCTATGGTGCTTGTGGCGGTGGAATTTTCAAGCATGCTTAAAAAATCAGGCGTCCAAAAAATTGGCAGTTGACTGTATTTGACTTGCAAGGATTTGTTTGGTTACAGGCCTCTGATGCTACTGAAGCATAACCAAGAGCGGCACGTATTTCTCTGACATGCGTCACCCATACCCAGTTTCCTAGCAGCACATGCACGTTGATTCAGACAAGGGTCAGTAAAAAATCATTATGTCACCGAAGCGGGAAAATTCAAAGTGATTCTGAAACTGCAGTGCCTGCACTAACCACTAGGAGGTGCTAGGTCCATGAGAAACAAATCCAACATGCCAAAATTGGCGATTCAAAGCATCGATCCCCGATGATCGATTTGAGTAGGCGTGGTACGAAAGAGTTCATCGTGTGGACTTCAGATTGGCATCTGCCCCTTCCGCTTTTCAGCAGATCATGAGTTGAAGGATTCTCCAGGTTCTTTGCGTTACATCACCACGCACAGATTGCTCCCCACCTCCTCCCACAGCCCGGCTTCGTCAGAGCAGCACTAGGGAATGACGTTCTGTGCTTTGGTTTTCTCCGTGAGCTGTAACTGCCGATATTCCGCTCGGTTTTTTTTTTTTTATCTCTGAAGCAAGCATGCTGCAGTGCCCTTGAAATCATGTTCACATTTATGTCTAGTGTATATTTTTTACTGAACTGTATCTGATTGTTGATCCATTCCTGTAATGACCCTTCTAGGGTTAACAGTATTAATAAACAAACAAACAAACAAACATCTGTTCTGGTAAAGGGGGGGAGGGAGTGTGGTGGTGACTGGTACCACCAGCTGGCGCTGCTCATACTATGTGCAATAAACGGTAGAGCGCATGACCTGTGGGGTCAGTGTGCATACACCCCAGACAGAGGCTACTGTGTATTCACTACCATGTGCTATGACCACGGTCCCGGTCACTACACAGCCGGTTTAGCCTACGTTTGATTTGCCACAGCTCAACAAAATTTTATATATGACGCCCACCACGCAACGCAGAACTGGCCTGGTGTACTTAGTTTTGACAAAAGCTTGGCTTTTTGCAAAGAAATACGGGCACAAAGCTTTGGCAGCTTGTTGAGAAAACCACTGGCATGTCACGCCTGTTTGCAACTTTTTTTCAAATCGTAGGCACGTCACTTGTGCATGGCAGTGTTGGTGGTGGCGGTGCATGAGAAGCGAGGAATGCAGAGTACGTTTTGGATTAATTGAGACACCAATGAAGACATTATAGAACTAACAGAGAAGTATGCGCCATGTGCTAACGTGGCTAAACGCAAAGAGTGCAAGAAGCCATGGGTGACAGCAAACAATTTTAGAATAACAAGGAAAAGACGACGAGTATACAATGCATTTAAAAGAACTCAAAGAGGTTACATACACAACAGGTTAGCCGAGGTGACCAAGGAATATAAATCTAAATTTCACAGTGCGAAGGACATACTTTGGTCGGCTGAACGAAAGTATGAAAATGAATCCAGAGCTTTTTGGAGATACGTGAGAAACAGTGGAGCCGACTCAATCGGAGCAAACAATACTGTTCACGATAATCAGATCTTGTACAGTACTATTGATAAGGCATGCTGTCTTAATAATCTTTTTCATTCGGTATTTTTACCTAACATACATTCTGAGAAGTTGTCTACGTTGGCTGAGTCACCTGCGAGAGCTCAACCATTAAAGGGACACTAAAGGCAAATATTAAGTCGACGTTGATTGTTGCAATAGCGTTGCAGAAACCTCGTAGTGCTTGTTTCGTGCCAAGGAAATGCTTATTTTGAAAGAAAATCACAATTTAACGGTCCGCACGGTGTTAGCGCACTTCAAATCCCCCGCCTGAACGGATCTTCTGACATGGTAGTTGCCAGGCCCAACGTTGCCCGACTTTACTGCCCGGCCACCGAAGCTACGGTTTCTTGCGCAACAGCGGCCATCAACCTTGCCAAGACGCAGCCACGGGCCACTCCGAAACTGTATAGTTAGTTCACTGTAGTGGAGCTTAGCTTGGCCAGCAGCAGCAGAAGTTGGGTATCGACAGGGCGAAAATAGCGAGAGCCAAGCACACGCAGCAGTACGCGATACCAAAACTACCAGTGAGATGCGCAGCCCAGCGAAAACACAACTTTCGAACCACTCGCGCCGTTCCCCATGGTAGCGCCAAGAGGTTGTTTTTTCCGTGAATCAAACAGAAATGAACGAGCAGCGTTTTAATACGTCTTGTGATGCACGGAAGGTTCTTTTTTTATTGCAACTAGTTTGATTAATAGTGGTTAATTGTACTCGGGACTCTTTCACATCATCGGGATCATTTCCAAAATGTCCCACTCATGGCACACATCGTGTCCTACATTTACCTTATTTTCTAGATTACTAGAGCACTGCTGTTGATACTATTGACGTTTCAGACATTCTCACACATTGACCTTTCACTATGACATAAATTGTTATTTGCCTTTAGTGTCCCTTTAATGCCACCAGTCAACCCTGTGAGAGTGGTATCAAATCCCTGTTAAAAAATATAGACAAAACCAAGGCCCCTGGTTCAGATGATACAGCAGAACCTCGTTGATACGTTCCGGCTTAATATGATTTCAAACCTCATGCACACAATCGCGATAACTAAAAATAGCCCGATAGAGTTATGCCCTTTGTGCAACAGCGGGACACATATGTCCCACTTTTCCGTCTGCAGAAAAATTTTCTGCCACATCACTCGTTGCAATTAGCACAACGCTAACTCACTCGTACCTTGCCTAAGTCTTTGTAATCTCAAGGAAAATTTTTTTATCGTGCTTTTGAAGGGCGGAAGTTGTGTTACAATGGCGTTGAATTTAGATCAATTTTTTATGATAGCTTCTGGATTTTCTTTTTTTTTCAGATAGAAAGAACCTACCAACCAAAATGCTGGATAATTTCCTCTTTTCTGGTTTTTCAGAGAGATGATTTTAGCTTCCAGTCATCACGTGTTTTTGTAAATTTGCGCAATAACTTGACCAACAAATGCATCGAAACAACCTCCTGCGAAATTGCCACGCTCATCCCTCAGCGTAATTGCGGATATTGGCGCGTGGAAATATTTTTCTTGATATCATATTCTTCAAAAGTAGGCGCATATTCAGGGACAACCGCTGTACTTGACAATTTCGACAGCTAAGGCAAGGACAGGCAAATGAAGAAAAAAAAAATGGTTGGTGCATGCGGTGAAGTAAGCTTTACAGGAACAGACCACAGCGCTATGAAGGCTCACAAGAGGTGCTGGTGCAGGTGGTGTTCTACTGCTGGAATGAGGTCCCCACAACTTTCCTCAGCACAACTTGAGAAGTGATACTCTGTGTCACTTGCTTCGGCCATTTCATACCAAATACCCGTTGATGCAATCGCGAGATGGTGCCTTCATGAGTCAGTGGGACAATGTTTTCCCACTTTTTGAAAACACTCTCATGACTCAGTGGGACATATATGCCCAACTTTTTTTCAGTAAGCTACTGGCTTGATTTCGATGAAATTTGTTTACCCTATTTCTTTGTAGTTTATATCAATATACCACAGCCTGTTTTTATATCATCGAGTCAAAAATATAGGCAAACCTACAAAGGATTAATATGTTCCGGTTAATGCATTCCCAGAAAATACGATTATTCAGCAGCAACATTCTGCACTGCGGAAAACTGCGGTTGTATGATACGTTCCACAGTCAAAACTATTTTAGGTGTGCCCCTCTCGTCTACTTGTGAAGCACTAAGCGGCCGACTGCCACCGCACAGCAACAGCGGCTTCTCTGCAGTGCCTAAGGTCTCCCCCTTCGTGCCGTCTCCAAATTACTCCATCGAGCCCTCCACGTCTTTTCTGAAATGCTCAACCGCCCCCTCAGCGACTGCCTCCACTCTCTGTCAGCCACACACCTACCCGAAGGTAGGCAGCCACTGTGGCCGTCAAAATCTTCAAACGGCTTTGAAAAAAATCTCTTTTCTATATATAGCACAGTGGTTTCGTTCTGTGATGACACCTTAGCACCATTTCGCTGAACACTGCAAATCTGCAGCCCAATATGTAGGTCTGCACTCGCTCCACACTCTTTTGTTCAGACCCCATGGCTACAACAACAACCGGGAGAACACTGTGGAGCTACTAATGCAGCACAAAGAATGGATGCTGTCGAACACTTACAGTCTGCCACGGTTTGGTACGAGACCTACGCAGTGATGCTACTGAGGACTTCTGATTTGGAGCAATTTTTGGAGCAGCAAAACTTTCACTTTGGAGCAGCGAAAATTTCCATATTGGAGCACTTTGGAGCAGCTAATTTTACATCTGGGAGCACCCTAGAGCAGCTATTTCACATCCTGGAGTACACTGGAGAAGCAAGTTGGATTTACATTCAAGGACCTGAATAATTATTATGGGGCTCTTATGAAGAGCTAGAAATACTTCGATTCCTTCCAAACCTCATGGGAAAAATCATCTCAGGAGCACCGTATATTTCACTCGATACAGTGAAACCTCGGTGATACGATCACAGCTCATACGAATTTCGGGGTGATACGAATTTTTCGTTGATCCCGGCCAAGGTCCACTGGCCTCAGTGTAATGGAGTACGGTTGTTGCGAATCGATTTTCACCCAGCGACGTTTGATACGAACGTACGCTATCGTCCAGGTACGAAGAGGTGCTGTCCGCGCTGTCGCGGAAGAC
Source organism: Rhipicephalus sanguineus (assembly GCF_013339695.2). Lineage (NCBI taxonomy): Eukaryota > Metazoa > Arthropoda > Arachnida > Ixodida > Ixodidae > Rhipicephalus > Rhipicephalus sanguineus. Next base: position 1,486,466 of record NC_051178.1, on the reverse strand, counting down.
GCCAAGCAGGTGCGAGAGCGGGAACGCAAGAGTGGGCATGCGCGCCACGCCGCCAAATCGTCAGAATCATGGTGTAAGAAAAACACTTTTCTTACGGTCAGAATAAACCGTCAGAGACGCGTCACGGCCTCCGAGTGTCGCGGGTCACAACGCACCTGGTTCATTAATTAAATGCGCGCGTACGGGCCATATATTTACAAGTGCTGGTATGATTGCCGATTTTTTTTTAAACCTTAACTGACAATCATTCAGGATTCTTCCTGACGTTGCCGCAGCCCTGACAAACAATAAATGAAAACGTACGCCAGCTTTATTTTGTCGCATGCTAATTTTCCATGCTGTCTGGTGATACGAATTTCGGATGATACGAATATTTTTGGTGGTCCCGTGAGATTCGTATCACCGAGGTTTCCCTGTAATACAAAAATACGGGCGTCATGCAGTTGAGTGTTTGGAATAATCTCTTCAGCGATTACTTTCGACACTATCAAATAAACAGAATACTGGATCAATAAAACTAACACTCTAAATACATCTGTGAGGTTATCGGCAGACGTGGTAGACAAATGCCACGACGTACAACAGTGCCTCAATGCTAAATAGTTACAATGTCCCTAATGAATTTCCCTAATACGAATACAAGGCGAAAACCATGTTCTTTTTCTTCTCAATCGACTCTATTGCTGGGTGCAACATGACGTCACTTAGCTAGCCTCAAAAAGCCAACTTCCTCCGACACTCCCTTCCCTCTCTCTGAAGCGTCTCTGTGCTGCAGCAAGAGCGTTCTCATAATGCTTCCAGACCATCGTTTGCGCAAGCACCGGGTTGCCTGGAAGATGGACATCTGCTTCAATGTCAAGCTTCCGCGAAAGTGTCCAGTATGGGGGACTACATGATTCAACAAACTTCGTTCTCTTTATACAGCGAAGCTGTATAGCTAGGACATTCCGACTGTACGCTGAAAAACCCCTACTGCCCTCTAGGGAGCAGGGCGAAAAGGAAAAAAAAACTCACAGGGTCCCTTACGCATTCGCCTAAGACGACTCGAAGATGAAAGCCATCTTTTTCTTCTCACTTGATGTATTTATCCTCCCCCGCCCCCCTCTCGAAGCTTTCTGCCCCTAACGTTGTTTTGCACCGCCACCAGGATCGGGGGCATTGCAAGCTTTCTGCACCGTGTCTGGTTTTGCACTGCCTCCATGATCGGCACACCGATCATTGAGGCAGTGCAAAGAAACGATGCCATGTGAAGACATCATCATGTGACTTCACAGTGTATAACGTCACAAGTTTTAGCGATCGATGATATCATGATGACGTCATCACGTCATAATTTTTTTTGCATCACTCCTGCTGATGCCACCGACAGTTAGTTTTCGTGTTTAATGAGGCATCTAAGGCTTTCACATTAATAACGCTAACATCCTGGCCTTCAGCAACCAGGCCTTGCATATCAAACTGGCCTCCACCATGTCGCCACTGTGCCGTGCGCTAAACAGCTTCGCTGGTCATCCACCTCACAGAGTGTAATGGCTCCTCAATTTCTTTTCTTTTATTTGCGATAGCAATTATACGGACATCCTTGACGAGTTTTTGCCATCGCCGTCATGTTCCAAATTGACAACATCACTCCGCGCATCGTATGTTCTACCAGCGAGTCGATCGCGAAAGAGCGCAAGCTATGGCGACGAACGCGGCTGAAGCGGAGATGAAACGAGCCAGCGTTCTCCATCGCACGGAGGACGCATATGCGATAACATCACAGCATGTGCAAAGGCTACTGTCAATTGCTCATCAAACAAACAAGAAACGCCCCACCAGTCTTTCGTAAGGAGCATAAAGGGACGCCAGGGGAGGAGAAGGGAGGGTGCGTCGCTCGAAAGTCACTGGCACGCACGCTATCTCGAGGCATCAGGAGACGGCTCGTAAGCTTGTTGTGTTCTCAATGCTTACTTCGCGTTTAAAAACTGACAGCACAAAAACAGCTTCGGTCCCTGGAGCGGCCATATTCAATTAAACCAGCGTTTTGTTGAGTTACGCGAGAACGGGTCCAAAAGAGTCGGCTGCTACCCTTACTTCGTATAACAATACAATTTGTTGGTATCTCATTCATTGCTTCGCCCTTAAATGAAACTGTGATTTTTTTAACCGTCAGCTATGGACGCTGGAAGGCGAGGGGAGGACGTGTAACATGGCATAGCTGCTTCACATTGAGCATTCCAACGTCAGGGCCGTCAGCGACAGGCCCACTACAGACGGCTGAGCGTATTAAAACCAAATTACGGCTGCTCCAACCAGGAGGCATGCTTTTATGAATGAAATTACATTTTTTTTAAATCAAGCAAAAAATTCGGATTGGGACGTACCCTGTCACTCACGAGTCATGAGCTCGAAAGGGCAGGACCTTTTAGGTGGTATTTACCGCAAGAACGATTACGAACCCGGGTGTGCTGGTGGAAGGAATTACTAAAAAGCTCTTCTGGATGAAGAGAGAGAGAGAAGAAACATTTATTTATATCATGGCTTGGAGTGGTTAGGGTGGGTGGTGCCCCTCTTCCAGGGCCCCACTGGCTACAGCAGCTCGCCAGGCCTGGTCAAGGGTCGCCAGTTGGCTTCCCAATTCCAGTTCCGCGAGCCGCGCCTCCCATGACCAATTCAGCGAATCGTTACACAGAGGCGAGACGGCAGCCTCGGACGTTGTGTACACTGATATGTTATGTGTTCCAATGTCGGTGTGGCATCGCACCACGGACATTTTTTGCTGTATCTGTGAGGGTACATTCTGTGTAACCTGTGTAAATGTGGGTACGTGTTTGTTTGGAGGCGATGCCAGTCCCGTGCTTGTCCCCTGTTTAGGTTAGGATGAGGTGGAGCTTTAGTTCGCCTACCTAGTCTTTGAAATTCGAGGATTTCTCTTGGCGCACCAGGTGTCGAAGTGTCCTCCCGGGTGATGTGGTCCGCGGCACGGCCTGTCATGCCTCAAACCAGCGCCTCCTCTATTTTTCTGTGCCTGGGCGAAGGAGCGGAGCGCAATGGGAACCGACCGTCGGCGTTAGTGCGGCGTTTAGCCGCCGGGCGCCGCCACCGTAGTAGACCTGCCGTAGCGTCGTCGCTCGCGGAAACGAATGCCGTGGCTGCATTCGAAGCTGTTCTATGGTTCAGTTTTCGGCTGTATTCGCGCTGTTTAAAGTATAATGAAAACTTGTAAGCTGGAATCATCACTTGTCGTTCTGGGCAACCAGCCCATTTCGAAGGCGCGTGTCTTTCGCGGCTATTTGATCGAGACGCTCGCGCGTCGTCTGCTAGCCTGATACCAGAGAGCGCATGCCAGTGATGCGCGGAAAATTGTTTTGTCACCGTTACGTTTGCTTGACTGAGAGTCGGTTTTTGACTGTCTGAAAGTCGATTTTCGAAAGCAGCATTTGCCAAGAGCTAATACCGAAAGCTTGGGCGCTTAAAGTTCCCCGATGCGTGCTACCGTCTACTGGTGTAGCACACTATACGCAAGCCTGGAGTTCATGCGCTAAATAGCATGAAATGTCACTAGACTGCTTCCAGGGATATACGCAATCGCCCGCTCCCTTCGTAAAGCTTTTGAGAATTACATTTGTTGCCACCGGGAGAAAGTAACAGCTGGTGCCAGAAAAAGAGGAACTATGCCAAGTGATTCCACCATTTCAGAGCTTAAACCAGTTAAGTCGTGGTAGTACGAAAAACAAACAAAATTCAGCTGCATATGCCGCGCGCTTCCTGCAACGCTGGCCGATGTGTGTGAACCGACGCTGTCGTTCAAGTATAAAGTCGTAGTGCCGACTCTCAACTTGAGCCAATGTGAAAAGCGTGAAAAATGGCGCGGCCTGTTGTCAGTTGCTTGAGCTAGTCTTTGTATTTGTCGACGGGTTGTTGTAGCCTCAGTATCTGGCTCCTCAGGTATCTTTCATTTCTCTTCCATTTGCCCTTTTCGGTAGTGAGCAAAGTATAGAGGCCGAATTAATGGCTGTTGACCTGGACGCTTTTGTAGCATGGAGCAGCCTGCTCAGCCTCGTGCACTCATTTATTGTGACAATGTACATAATGATTGTCGGTTGTTTCGCCGGTAGCGCATGTAGTGTCCATGGGCTCCGATTTTTCAGCTTCGGGACCTAATGTCAGCGCTGCATGCACATGGCGGCGATCGCGAGGCAGCGTTGCTACTGGTACTACATGCATTGGTTGACTGTTAGGACGCAACACGGTCACGTTTAGGGATACTTGCCATGCTTGGTTCAGTTCTTACCTTGGGCTGCAAACGTGAAGGGCAGTCTGCAAAGAGTGACGCTACTGCATCCTTCTTAAGCCGCCGCTTCTTATATTTTATGAAATCTTCGCGTCGTAAACGACGGCTGCATATTCTAGTGTAGTTTGAAGATGTATTAGGAGACCAATTACACCGCTTAATTACTGCAAGCCACCTCTACCAAACACCAGCGGTAGCTAAAATTTCATGGAATGACAGCCGAACAGTGTATTAAGGCGAAAGCCTTAGATGCCTCATCAAACACGAAAATTGGCCGTCGGCGGCGTCAGCACGAGTGATGCAAAAAATAGTTACGTGATGACGTCATCATATGACGTCACAGATAATAAAATTTTGTGATATCATCGTGACGTCACATCACGTGACGTCGTCATATTACATCTTCGCTTGGTCAATTTGGGCCGATCATGGAGGCAGTGCATGCCTCCGCTGATGTGCAGAAAGCTTGCACTGCCTCCGATCCTTGAGGCTGTAAGAAAACCACGTTAGGCGCAGAAATATCTCGAAGGGAGGCAGGAAATGTTCAATAAATTGGCTAGAAGAAAAAGAAGAAGATGGCTTTCGTCGTTCAGTCGTCTTAGATGAATGCATAAGGGACCCTGTGAGATTTTTTTTCTTTGTCAATAAAGGGAAATAAAAAAAAGGCCATCGTGATCGATTTCTTTCAGCTCCATTTGCAGAGTGGAACACAACAGTATGACATACTAAGGCATTGGGGCAGTTGCAATAGCCTGAAATAGAAAATAAAACGGGAATACTATAAAACTCGAGTGCAAGTATCGAACCGGCAGCACGGCCTGACAGACTGCCTGCGGAATACGTACAGCGGGGATGGAAAGACACGCGAACATGCGGCATCTGCATTCTTTGCTGTTTCGCATTTATTTTCAAGTGGTTATAGCCTAGATGATTGATGAAACGACGAAGTCATCCATGACAGAATAAAAGACCATCTAGCATCTTTTTATTGTCACCGCGGTTAGAGCGTGATGAAAACAGCGCGCCGCTATGTTCGCGTTTCTTTCCATCCCCCTGTACCTGTGAAAGCTTGCAAGAAGCACAAATGCAATTAAACTCTGATGCAAACACGAAATAGTGAGCTTCGTGATACGCGCGGCCGTTCAGCGCCAGCTTCCCGTACTCTACTTGCACAGCGCCACCACGCGGCAGCGGTAAGCGGACGCGGAGCGCGCGCTCGACGGCCCGAGGAGAGCGTTCGCCCAGGCACTGAAAAATAGAGGAGGCGCTGCTCAAGCCAAACAGTCCACCCGTTCGTTCCCCTCAACTCCTGAGTGCGCCGGGCACCAAGTCACACCATGATCCATTGTGAGAGCCGTCCCCCGTATGCGTAATACGCAGTCCGGTAAGACCCCACCAAGGAAAAGACGGCAGGCGTCCTGTGAGTCCGTCAGAATAAATGCCGATTCGCCCCTGGCCTCCGCTGCACGTATGGCCAAAGCTATGACCGCGGCTTCCGCCGTTGCAATTGATCTCGTGCGAATGGACACTGCAGTGGTTGTTCGCCCTTGGTTAGTCACAACTGCAGCGAAAGCAGGGACCATACTTGCGCTTCGATGGGCCCAGACGTCACGAGCGTCTGCAAAGAGTTCGTTTTGCCATCGAGCCGACACGCACAACAGAACCTGCATCGGCCACGAGCATGGCGTCATGGCTTACTCGGGACGCACGCGCGAGCTATTCAGCAGAATAATTCTTGGTGTGTGGTTGTGACTTTGGCGGCGCCAAGATCAAGCTGAACATGTTTTGACATGCCGGCGGTGCGATTGCCGGTGATAGAAGACCCCAAATCCGAGACTCTGGCGCAGTTTGGCACAATTTCCGTCGATATTATCAGGATGGCGCAGTAAATCCTATTTGGTGCACTTTGGTGCAGTTGGCGCAGGAGTGGAATCACTGCCTACGGAAGCGAACACGCCCCGTCCAAACTACAGCAACGCCGCCACTGTGAATGTGGCCAATAAGACGTCATTACCTTCACCCTTTTCTCCCAGAGCACGTTCGTTTTTCTCGAGCTGCTCCCCCCCACCGCACTGCGCACTTTCGGTTGGCGTTCATTTTTCTCTGGCTGGACAGTTCTGGCTACCCGCGGGTCGCCAGAACCTGGCAGGTTAAATTTTGTGGAGAAGTACCTGAAAAACGCTAGTGAAGCAGACGACAGCTCTGCCTCCTTCTAGAAGAAGACGATCAAGAAAGCAGATTTGAAGCTCGCGCAGCGAATGCGAAAAAAGGAAGGGCTCGCGCAGATGATCGGTGGTTGGAACACCGGCAAGACGAGGCGAGAGAGCCTACTGCGGACCCGCAACTACGCGCGAGGTTCTGGAGGCCGGGTTCTTGTGTCGAAACGGCGAGAGTGCTCGAGCCCCCGGCAACCGCGTCGAGCGAGCTGTGGCCGCCTGCTACTTCCTTCTGCGCCGGTACGCACTGAGCCTCACTTCACAAGACGCTGGACGTCTTCAGAGACCACTGTGAGACTGCATATTTTTTTTGCGAACCGTGTGCCTGGGTCCGTGTTATTGTACTTGTTGTCCTGTGTGTTTTGTCGCCCAATATAACTGTCTTTTCTGTCACGCACTGCCTCCATCTTTCTCGCATCACACGCCTTGCAACATGACGAACCTAACCACCGCACCACGTGACCGAACCTAAACACCACGTGCCCTGAGTAATTTGGCTATCACCGAGATGACAACGATGGTCCTGCCCTCCAGGTATTCCACTAGACTTTTCAGTTCCGGGTCGGCTCGCTGTCGTTCGGCGAAGTCTTCGGTACTTATGGCTCCCAAGAAGCTGTCATCATCCTGGTCGTCGGGCGTTGGTGGGTCGACGGGGGCACGACACAAGCAGTCGGCGTCGGAGTGTTTCCTACCGGACTTGTACACGACAGTAATGTCAAACTCTTGAAGTCTTAGGCTCCACCGTGCGAGGCGACCTGAAGGGTCCTTCAAGTTAGCTAGCCAACACAAGGCGTGATGGTCGCTCACAACTTTGAAGGGCCTACCGTAGAGGTAGGGGCGAAACTTTGACGTAGCCCAGATGATGGCGAGGCACTCCTTTTCTGTTGTGGAACAGTTGACCTCTGCTTTAGACAGCGACCGGCTAGCATAACTGATAACCCTTTCCAGTCCGCCCGTCCGCTGCACAAGGACGGCGCCGAGTCCTATGCTGCTTGCATCGGTGTGAATCTCCGTATCGGCGTATTCGTCGAAATGCGCAAGTATCGGAGGTGTCTGCAGGCGTCGTTTCAGTTCATAAAATGCTTCGACTTGCGCTGTTTGCCACCTGAATTCGACGTCGGTCTTCGTGAGCTGCGTTAGTGGCTCGGCGATCCGTGAAAAGTCTTTGACAAAGCGTCTGTAATAGGCGCACAAGCCGAGAAATCGGCGCACGGCCTTCTTGTCGGTGGGTGGCGGGAAAGCGGCGATGGCAGCTGTTTTCTGCGGGTCTGGGAGCACTCCAGTCTTGCTGATCACGTGACCCAAAAACAAGAGCCCCTCGTACGCGAAGCGGCACTTTTCTGGCTTCAGGGTGAGCCCGGAGTTCTTGATTGCTTGAAGTACGGATTGAAGTCGCTGGAGGTGTTCGTCGAAGGTCGGGGAATACACAACGACGTCGTCCAAGTAAACAAGGCAAGTCTGCCACTTCAAGCCAGCTAATACAGTATCCATGACTCGTTGGAAAGTCGCAGGTGCCGAGCAAAGACCGAATGGCATGACCTTGAACTCGAACAGGCCGTCCGGTGTTATAAAGGCGGTATTTTCTCGGTCTCTCTCGTCGACTTCAATTTGCCAGTAGCCGGTCTTGAGGTCCATCGACGAAAAGTAATTCGCGTTGTGGAGTCGATCCAGGGTGTCGTCTATCCGTGGGAGAGGGTACACGTCCTTCTTTGTGATTTTGTTCAGGCGACGATAATCGACGCAGAAACGTAGGGTCCCATCCTTCGTCTTCACTAACACCACGGGAGACGCCCACGGGCTGTTGGACGGCTGGATGATGTCGTCGCGTAGCATTTCATCGACTTGTTTCTTAACGGCCTCCCGTTCCCGCGTGGAAACCCGGTAGGGACTCTGACGGAGTGGTCGAGCATTTTCTTCTGTTATGATGCGGTGCTTAGCAAGGGGCGTTTGTCGGACCCGCGATGACGACGAGAAACAGTCCCTGTATTCCTGCAGAAGGCGTCAAAGCTGTTGCTGTTGGCGAGCGGGAAGACTTGGGTTTACGTCGAAGGGTGGCTCAGGGATCGTCGTCGTAGCTTCGTCAGAATCTGAAAAGGCAAACGCATCGCTAACGGCCAAGATTTCTTCGATGTATGCAATCGTCGTGCCCCTGCTCAGGTGTCTGTATTCCTGGCTGAAGTTCGTTAGCATCACGCTTCCTTTTCCTTCATGCAACCGAGCAATGCGCCTTGCGACGCAAATGTCACGGTCTAGCAGCAAACGCTGATCGCTCTCGATGACACCTTCGATGTCTTCAGCTTTTTCGGTGCTGACGGAAATTATGACGCTGGAGCGAGGCGGGATGGTAACGTGATCCTCGAGCACGTTCAGGGCATGTTGACATGGACTCGTATCCGGCGGTGTCGTTTTGTCCGACGATAGGGTTATCGATTTGGTTCTTAAGTCGATGACGGCGCCGTAATGGTTTAAGAAGTCCATGCCAAGTATGCCGTCCCTGGAGCAGTTTTGCAAGATTACGAAACTCGCAGGATACGTGCGATTATTGACTGTGACTCTTGCTGTGCAGACTCCAGACGGCGTTATTAGATGGCCTCCAGCGGTGCGGATTTCGGGGCCTTCCCAAGCGGTCTTAACTTTCTTCAACTTCGTGGCGAAGGGCCCACTGATGACGCAATAGTCGGCTCCACTATCGACGAGAGCGGTGACGTTGTGGCCGTCGATGAGAACGTCGAGGTCGCTAGTTCGTCGTCTTGCGTTGCGGTTGGGTCTCGGCGTCGGGTCACGGCTGCGTCGGTTTGTTTCGCTGCTTCCATGTTGCGTCGTCGGGTCTTCTTCGGTCCGCAAGATCTCGTCGTCAGGGGTCTCTCTGGTTCGCGTCGTGTTCTGAAGGTTTCGTCGCGACGTCGTCGTCGTCGGCGGAGGATCTTCGGTAGTTCGTCGTACAGCAACCGCACCTCCATCGGTTGCTGCCCTTAGTTTTCCGGATACGGGCTAGGCGACCGGCCCCGGTTTGGGCCAGTGTACGGCCGGCGGTGCGGTGACATGTAGCGGCCGGGCGACGGCGAGCGTGAAGGTCGTCGTTCTTGCCACTGCGTTCCGGTTAGGTAGTCGTCGATGTCGTGAGGCCGTCCGCCTGGCTGCGGTCGCGGCGCGTTGATGGCGAATCCGCGTAGTCCCATCTGTCGGTACTGGCAGCGGCGGTACATGTGGCCGGCCTCCCCGCAGTGGTAGCAGAGCGGGCGGTTGTCAGGGGCGCGCCAAACGTCGGTCTTCCTCGGCGCGGATCGCTGGCCGGCTGGCGGGCGGTATGACGTCGGTGGTGGCGGCGGCGGTGCCTGGCGGAGGAACTGCTGCGGCGGCGCGGCGTCTTGACGCGGGCGAGGAGGAGCGTTGCGGCGGACTGCAGCGGCGTAGCTGATCCCTTGTGGCTCAGGCTGCACTAGTTGAGGTGCTCCCAGGGATTGCTGTATTTCCTGGCGCACGACGTCAGTAATCGAGTCTACTTCAGGCTGCGAGGACGGCAACAGTTTTCGCAGCTCCTCCCGCACGATAACTCTGATCGTGTCTTGCAGGTCGTCGGATTGCAGCGCTTGAACCTCCCCGTAGGTCGTCGTGGGAATCCGGCGGTTGTACTGCCTCGTACGCATTTCAAGCGCCTTTTCGATCGTTGTGGCTTCCGAGGCGAATTCCGCGACCGTCTTAGGTGGGTTACGAACAAGGCCGGCAAAGAGTTCCTGCTTGACTCTTCGCATTAGGAAGCGGATCTTCTTCTCCTCGTACATAGCGGGGTCAGCATGGCGAAAAAGGCGGACCATTTCTTCAATGTACATGCCGATGCTCTCGTTCGGCAGCTGTACACGAGTCTCTAGCAGAGTTTCGGCTCTTTCCTTCCGGACGACGCTCGTGAACGTGTCCAGGAAAGCGGCGCGAAAAAGGTCCCAGGTTGTGAGCGTGGCCTCTCGGTTCTCGAACCATGTTCGAGCGGTGTCTTCCAAGGCGAAGTACACGTTCCGTAGCATGTCGTTATCAGTCCAGTTGTTGTAATGGGCGACGCGGTCGTACCTTTCAAGCCAACTTTCCGGGTCTTCGAGCGGTGACCCACGGAAGGTAGGTGGCTCCCTCGGCTGATGTAGCAGCACAGGTGCAGGCACCATGGGTGCTGTCGCCGTCGCTGATGTGGTGGGCATGGTCGGGGTCTTCCTGCTCTTGTCGGGTAGAGGCCCGTACTCCGGTGGGAGACCTTGCTGCCTGCGGCTGGCCCGCTGGTCGGTGTCTTCTTGACGGTGTGGGCTCGGCTCACGGCTGGAGGGGGGCGTTCGGTACATGGACCGGGAAGCACCTCCACCAGATGTCACGTGGTCGTGACGTCGACGAAGGCAGCAGTGAACACGTCCGAGATGAAACTCTTTATTTGGCCGAACTTGTGGCCGAGAAACTAAAAGTCAAACTACAGCAATACACTGATAGCGGCGGACAGAACGTCGACCGTCGATCAACTGACAAGCGGTCAAGCGCGTCGGCTTTTATACAGGCGCTATCGAACTTTCCAGCAATATCGCTGGTGGCGGCGTTATCTCTAGACAAAGCTGCAACATTCGTGTGCGGGGCGAAATCTTAGCAAACCGATCTACTACAATCGCGACGCTTCTAGAACACTACTTCGCGGACAGCGTCGAGCGTTGATAACCGTCCCTGCCGGTCAAACCCGAATACATCAAAACAAGACAAGAAGTGGGCGTGGCACTATTCAAGGCTGCTTCCACTTCATTTCAAACCAAAAAAGTGACATTCACTCATACCTAGTTCCAATCCTTAAAAAATACTGTGCAAGGGTCATGACAAAAATGCTAATTTTTCTTAATAATATACAGTAAATACTATTCGAGCTATTCGATTCGAAATTATTCGACCAAATCACTATTCGCTTCGGATTCGCTTCGAACCTCAAATTTACTATTCGCCCATCCCTAGTATTTCGTCTTCGTCGGTGCACGCTTAATACAGTTACACCATGCATTTCCATGCACGTGCGCGATATCGAAAACCATGAACCACACTCTAGTGTAGTACAATGAGGGATTAAAGTCAGGGGGGCTGCCCCCCCCCCTGCCATTTCTTAAGGAGGGGCTCCGCCCTCTGAGGGCCCCCCCTCCAATGAAGGGAGACTTTAAGCCCCGAGTACAATTAAGCACGCTCTCGTTTTGTTAAGCATTTCAGTCACCCCTTGTAAATGCAACAATTAACCGCACAATGTTTCGTTGACTCGATTGGTACAAACCCTCAAATTTGATCGCCCACAGCGACTACCGACGCTTGATCGTTAAGCCTAGCGTGCGGGGCCGTGGAGAGCTTACCCAACACAACAAAGAAATCAGGCGTAACGCACTCCCGAGCTAAACAGCGGGTGCAGCACGCGTGAAACGAAGTTTTGGTTCACGGTCGTGCCTGTCCCATGAAACACAAAACATCTATAAAACGTCTTTAAAACGTTTAAAACATCTATAAACATGTATAAAACGTTTTTTAGAGATTTCGTGTTTCGTGGGGTGTGTGCGTGGTGGGCACGCCACAACAGCGCGCGCACCACAGAATTCAACTATACATATAGCCACGTGGAAGTCGCTCACCTGGCTACCACGTTTCGTCGGGTGAACGCCGTCAGCCTTCAGCATCCCCGTCAAGTCGCGAGTGCCGTCCACGTACACGTAGCCATTCTTGTGGCACAGCGCCTGCAAAATGACATTCGTCTGCCCGGCATCCGTGTTGCATGTCTCCAATTCTTGAACAGACAGCGCCCATTTGCATTTTTGCAAACACGCCTGCCTCGGCAGAATTGCAGACACTACCACACGGATACACGGATTCACGTCAAGAACTCTGGAGATCAAAGCTCGGAACCTGGCAATCAGCGTGAGTAGTTCTTCGCCGACGTTATTAGTGCCAACATGAAGAACGATCACCTGCACGTGTGCCAGACACTGAGCAATCAAAGGGAACAATTTCTCAATCCGCACACCGCTGAATGAGCGAACCTCGACATGTGTCGTGGGGCTCAATGTGAAAGACCCTGCGAGGTCCTTCAACATCGAGTCTCCGGCAACAAGTACACAAATCATGCTGAGGCTAGCTTCTCGGCAGTCGCACACAAACACTTAAAGCACGCTTTGGCAGTAAACTTGCACGCCACAGCACACCAGCGACCAACTCAACTCGTACCGCGCTTCAGCGTGGTTTCGGAATTCCACGCTTTGAGACAACAAATAAATTCAAACAAACTGCAATGCAAAGAGTACAGATACAACTGGAAGATCACAGACTTATCTCGCTATGGTTGCAGAATCCGACGGCCGTCAACAGTTGGAATCGTCCGCACAGTCAACCGCACCACTGACTACTACCAGTAAGCGCACAGTGCGGGTCAGTAAAGTTCCGAAATTGGAGCTTTGTCGCCGCTGCCCTCTCCGCGTAGACTGCTTGAGCGCCAGGGGCGCTGCCGCCAGTTTCTCTTGAGAACTCTTGCGGAGTGTGAAGCGCGTCCCATTAGTCAGTAGGGGTTAGGCTGGTTACGTTGTAGTTGTGGGGGGATTAAAAAACGCGGGGTTAGAGGCGGGGAGAGGGCCACAATGACACAAGAGATCACAAAAAAAAAGAAGAAGAGGGGAGGGGTCGAGCATTTTACCTTTTTTTTTTGAAGCTGACCCAAATAGTTGAAGCTACTGTTTCCATTTGTGTGTGCCCTGCAGCGCATGTTCACGCCATTCATTCGTTTGAAGGACCTTTGTCGGCACCACGCGTGCCGCTTTACTGCACGTATACAGGCTTGTTTTTCTGAAGAATCGGCATCTTTGTCTATCCGCAAATTGCAACTGTCTCAAAGACTGCATCTGGACAGGAGGGAAGCGCTTTTCACAGCCTCCGGTGGTCGTGCACATAGAGCATGCAGCGTACGTGCAGGGAAATCTCTGGGGCAGCGCTTGACAACAAAAAACAGCTGGGCCCAACGAAGCTAGGAGTGACCGCTAGAGCACTGCACGGGCCGGATTTTACGGCCCGGGCCCGGCCCGGGCCCGCTTTATGAAGCCCGAGCCCAGCCCGGGCCCGTGGTTTCAAGCGCGGGCCCGGCCCGGGCCCGGGCGTACATGACCGAACCCAGCCCGAGCCCGGCCCGGGCCCGTGGTTCCAAGCCCGGGCCCGGCCCGGGCCCGGGCGTACTTGACCGTACCCAGCCCGAGCCCGGCCCGGGCCCGTCGTTCCACGCCCGGGCCCGGCCTGGGCCTGGGCGTTCATTACTAAACTAATCCAGGGCGCGCTTGTTCATGACCAGGTCCGACCCGGGCCCGCTAGGGGATATTAGTTGTTGATGATGATTATTAATGATGCCGTGCGCTTTGTAGCGGGCGATCGGACGGGAAATTCGGTGTGTACATGCATCGAAATGTTGCTTTGCCCGCGGTGGTAGCTCAGCGGTTAAGCTGTTTCGCTGTTAAGTCCTAGGACACCGGTGCGATTCCCGCGGCGACGGCGGCCGCAATTTGATGGGGGCGAAATGCAAGAACACCCGTGTATATACTTATCTTTAGGTGCACGTTAGAGAACTCGAGGTGGTCGAAATTGATCCGGTGCCACTACGGCGTGCCTCGTAATCATATCATGGTTTTGGCACGTAATACCAAGGAATATAAATGAAATGTGCCGTATGTGTCAACCTCGAATAAAAGACCGAAAGCTTTATTCCTCTCATGGGAACAACCGTGATCTGGCCCATTGTTATGCTGTTAATATATATATATATATATATATATATATATATATATATATATATATATATATATATATATATATATATATATATATATATATATATATATATAGGGTGTTTCAGCTAAAAAGCACCAAGTATTAAAAAATTAAACGTAGGTGCTACGCATCTCCAATTCGCCTTTTCCAAGGGGGTCCTCTACGCATGCGCGGCGAGCGCCGCGCGGAGTACGACGGGAAATATGCGGGCGCCATGTTTTTTTGAGGCTCTCCTGCTCGCTTGCACTAGCTTTTGTGCGTCGCCCCACTGGCAAGCGTCGTGTCCGGGTTTAGTTATGCCGCAGAGGTGCGCCGCTGTAGGTTGCACAAATGCCAGCAATAAGCTCCCCAAGGTTAGGTTTTTTTGCTTCCCTGCAGCATCTTTACACGCAGCAAAAAGGAAAAAGTGGATTCAGGCGATGCGCCGAATGAACGTCGACGGGTCTACGTGGACGCCTACAGCCAACTCGCGCGTTTGCAGCGAGCATTTCATATCAGGTAAGGTTCTCTGCTTGATGGCATTCACGTTGAAGAAACGGTGCGCAGTGTTGACCATCGCCGCGTTTTGCAGCGATGCTTTTCCTATGCTGTTCCATTTCGAGCTTCGTCACATCAGTGGGATCGGATGCCTGATAAGAGTGGCGTACAGCCGCTAAGACGACAGCACGGTGTTAACGATAACGCGGGCGGGGTGCGATCACAGCGAATGCGAATGACGAAGCGCGAGCGGCGAGATATGTAGTGAAATCGTTTACATCATTGCAGTGGCTACGTTTGCATGAACGACCCGCTCACGTCGTGAGCGAGTCGAGTCAGAAATCTGGCTGGCCGATCCCGATGTGACCGCGTTTACATGAACTCGCTTCTGACGACTCTAGAAAAAACGATACGCAGTGTCCAGCAGAGACATCAGCACATTCGAACTGGGCTTCCGGTCCCCGCTGCCGTTTCCAAAAGCCTCGGCGCTGGCGGGCCCGACCGATCCGCATTTACACGCATGCTGTAAACGGGTCGGCTGGGTCGTTTGTCGGGCAGGAATGTCTGTCGAGTTCATGGAAACGCTAGTCAGTCGTGCTGGATCATCCTAACCCCTGCAATCAGGCTGGCCCAGCCCGACCGACTAGCGTTTATATGAACTCGACAGACATTTCTGCCCGACAAACCCACTCGACCCACTTATTTACGTTTCATGTAAATGCTCTGAATGATTTTAGTTCAGCATCAACTACTTGGGTTAGCCCGGATATAAAGCTAGGTAATCTCTCTGCATGTGTGATAAGCTGCCGCGATTGTCAACCAAAGGGGGAAAATGTTGAACAATATAAGAACACTTTCTTTTCCCACTACTTGCAGGAGAACCATCGAGGTTTCCAGACCACCCCGACAACGTCCCATCTGTGTTCAAGCACAAGCCTGCGAGCCGCCGTGATGCTGTTGGGCGTTTTGAAAGGTCAATCAACAGACGAAGTACGCTAAGCCATTTTTTCGCATGTTCTAGGCTACTAAACACTACTCTGCTACCCACACGCATGTGTGGAGTTTAAATAACCAGACCGAAATAAATAAACAATGTCAGCGACAAAAGCAGTCATTACTACATCGTAGGGTGATCTTTACAGATTTACTGCTTTGACTTCATGGTTTAAAGCACGAAAGCATTATCGTTGCCAGAGATTACATATTGTGTGAGTCCATGAGCTTGTGCGCTTAAGCGAATAGTAAATGATATTTGTTGACTTTTATGTAGCTTTATAACTTCTAAACTACAGGATTTGTGTGTCTAGTGCTTTGCATGAAGGCTGTGTTTGTACTTTGTTATGCCACAAACACGTCCAATCAGTCTAATGCAGAGTGCAGTGTGCAATCATTAATGAGAGTCATATTAATGCTCCATGACATTGTTTCTTACAAGCATTAATTTGTACACCTTTTCCAAATTTAGCTCCACCATTGCAACATTAGGTATTGTCTGAATATATCGGTGGTTTAACCACATATTTTGTTTTTGTTTTTTTTTCAGATACCAAGCCAGCAATCGCACAGAACAGCCAGACTTCGAGAAGTAACCCATCAATGGTGCCAGCTGTCGCGGAAGATTCATCACAATGCAGCAATGGCAGCCCAGGGCTGGAACCCGAGGCAGCATGTCAACTAATTCATTATGACTCCGGAGAACATGAACATATCCAAGCTAGTGAAGTACCTGTGCATCGTACAACCCCTCTTGAAAGTGGTGCTTCTAAGCATGATGAATGCCACCCCGACCAGATGTCTAGCCTTAGAATAGCTGAACTTGAAGCCCTTTTAGCTAAAGCAGAAGAAAGGAACTTGGCTCTACAGAGAGATTTAAAAGCAGAACAGCAGCATACTGACGCCTGGAGAATGAGCTACTATGAGCTGAAAGAAACAACACTATCTCTCTCTAACCTGAAAACAGAAAAAGACATGCTGTATTACACAGGCTTACCGAGCAGGCAAGTGTTTAACAACCTCCTTTACTTAATCGTGCACCAAAATCAACCCCTCAAGATACATGAGGAGATTAAAACGCACAACACAGAAGAACAGTTGTTCATGGTGTTGGTACGCCTGCGAACAGGCATGCCTACGAAAGAAATTTCTCGAAATTTCTCTATCCCAATGTCGACATTTAGTCGCCTTTTCTCGGCATGGATTCTCATGCTAGAAAAGCTCCTCACCGATGTCACAGGCTTTCCGTCCCTCTCTCATATACAGTTTAACATATCGCACCACTTCAGACGGTATCCAAACACACGGATAATATTAGACACAACAGAAATACGTATCCAGAAGCCATCAGGGGTGCATGCCCAGCGACAAACTTTTTCAAGCTATAAGCATGCAAACACAATGAAATGCCTAGTGGGAGCCACGCCGGATTGCTTTGTAAATTTTGTGTCTGCTCTGTATGGTGGAGGAACCAGTGACAGGGAGATTGTACAACAGTCAGGTGTACTCGATTTGTTGGAGCCAGGCGATGGTGTGATGGTGGATAAGGGCTTTAAAGTTGAAGACCTTCTTCCACATGGTGTTTCACTTTATATGCCTCCCTTTCGCATTGCTGGCAAAGCTCAAATGAGTGCAAAGGACGTTGAAGAAACGAGGCATATTGCCATTGCGAGAGTACATATAGAGAGAGTTATTAGGAGAATAAAGGAGTTCCACATATTAGACAAACCATTTCCTATAAACATGCTGGACCTAGCAGATGCAGTTTTTACAACATGTGCGTACTTGTCAAACTTTAGAGGTCCGCTGATAAATAACGAGAAAGAGAAGGTAGAGGACGAATAAGTAAATGTAGCATACAATGGTAGCAGTGTGTGGAATAAGGCATTTTGCTACGTGCCAAAGAGGAAGTGCTTCCCTTACTTTATCGGTTAGATCAGAATGTCGGGAAGCAGCATGATATGCAATCGAATGAGTGTGTTTGGATACTCGTTAATACATTCACAAAAACATTTTATCTGTCTTCATTGCTTTACAACATATCCTTCTTTGCCTTGACATGTCATTTCTCAAACATGAAAATTCTTCTACATTTGAATGGACACATTTCATCCTTACAAATGCGCACAAGGAAAACATATGCACCTTACATTGGAATTCAAACATATAAATGCCCCTAAGTCATTTTGAATTATGCTGTTAAATAAAGCAAACATCTTCCAATTTTCAATATTTAGTGTTCACTGCAGTGGTAGTTGAGCACGAACTTTGTAGCATGCAAACAAGCAGTCTCAACTGTTTAACACTTTCGTCACCACCAAGAAAATCAATAGTTTTCGGGTGGTCTAGGAAAACGTTTTTTTCCTGCCACATGAAAGGCTTGATGTTAAAGTGTATAGTACGAAATTCTTGAAGGAGAAATTATCTTTCCAAGGGAACTGATTTCAAAGGAACCATGGAATGCTTGCGACGCGGCGAGGGAGTCAAGCACAGCGACCTGGCGGCGCACTACGTCACATTTATGAAAAACAGTAGAAGAAAATTATCAAAAAAAAAAGTTGTAACAAAAATGAAAGATTGATAAAAACATAAATGTGCTTTGCATAAAAGGAACATAAAATTCGAAATATACATTTTGAACACACAGGCCCAAATATAAGCTCTGTATGTACGAAACTTCTTTAGATACGTAAGAGAAAATTAGCCCTAGTGGACCGCTGTGCCATTACGAACTGCCACACGGCACTCCGAAGCGCAATGTTAAGGTTAACGCCCGGCCAGTGCCGCCCAAACGACTTTGACACCCTGAAGATAAGAACTGTGACTGGAATACACTGGAAATACTTAGTTCAATGCGTGGCAGCAATGAAATGGTCTGAGAAAAAAGCGAAAGTCACTGAGGGATGCCTGTTATGTTCCTGGGTGCTTTGATGCACTTTCACTGCTTGTAAAAAATATTGTCGGATACAAGTCATTTTCCAAGTCTGTGCTGCTACCATGATATGGAAATTCAAGCTCAGATGCATCGGAATCCGTTGAAATTCACTGTTTTCGTGGAACAGCGGTGTGTAATGTTGATGCCATCTTCGAAACTACGAGCGATCGACACCCCTACTACAAATGAGCTTTAAAAATCCCTGCGCGGTAGAAAAACACAAGTGAAACTGATAAAATAGTTTCTCTTAAACCCTTTACATGGCGGTAGATGTCAAGAAGCGCTAGGAGAGCGCCAAAATTCGAATTTGCGACCATAGATAGCATGCTATCAATGGGAATACGCGTGGTCACGAAAGTGTTAAAGCACATATATATAAACAATGTGAAGTCGCCAAATGCGACCGGTAGTTAACACAGACACTTGTTGCTTGCTTCTGTTTGGAACATGCTTTATTTCAGTTTCCTTATTATTAACGTCATTGGGTTTTCTGATGGCTCAGCGATGTAGAAACCCTGCGCATACTTTTTATAAGGCACATACCCAGCCCCTGCGGTATAGAGGAAACCCAACCGCCTTATGCGTCGTGTTAGTAGCTCAGGAATGATGGCAGCTTTGTAAAAGTATATCAGAGCTTGCAGTATTTCGCACCACACATCTTCGTCAAAATAAATCCTTTCCACAAACGTACTAAGATGAAGCTCGCTTCTGTTTGTCCAAACAACAAAATCGCGCCACGTCTTTCCGGTGACCGCTAGCTGTCCCTGGATTTGGAAGAAGTAAGGGTGGTCTCTCTTTAATGTAGGAGAACCATCAACGAGTTTTGCACAAAATGTTTTGTCTTGGCAAGCCTCAGTAATGTTCTGCCCAGCTTTCGAGGCAGGGCACTTTACCTCAAGGAGCCCTGTCTCAGCTCCATCTCTGACCAAGCGGTCTGGTGATGCCGCTATAAAGGCGTAGGTTTCGTGAACATGAAGTCCCGTTTCGTAGACCTCAATGTCTTTATCGTACAGCCGCATTATTGTACGATAACTTTCTACCGCTACCGCTTCATTTCTAAGACCGTACAACCTTGGGTCGCTTGGTCCAAGGTTCTCTTTTTGCGTGGATACAAAATGTCTCTAACAAGTCCCTCGGGTTTGATGCAGCGCAGTATTCTGTAAAAGTTGGAGGCTGTCAGGCGGCCAGTCCTTTCAGCTTGCCACAGTGGATTGTTGCTCTGGCCGACTGTGTTCATGCAAATTTTCGCTCTCTCTGCAGCTGTGAGTGGCACCTGCTGTGCCCAATAGTTGGCAAACAATGCCAAGCATTCCCTAGAGTGGAGGTCCACAATGTTGGTGATGCCACTGGTGTTTTGCACGGTAGCTGGTTTGCTGGCACTGTACCGATTCCACAACAGATGTGGAGCGCACTGAGCCATCCTTTCTGTGAAGTTCTGAAGTACAGACTGATCTCTCGACTGGAAGCCAGGTGGAAGTTTTCGCTTTCTCTTGGCTTGCACAGTCTTGTTCACCACAAGCTTGCGGAACGTTATTTCTGCAAGTGGCACTGATGGCTGGCGGTTCTGACCTGAAAGCAAAAAAAAAAAAAAACATGTAGTTTCTCTGTAGCCTAGCAGTTTTCGCTTCATAATCGATTGACCTTCTCCCTATTTATACAAGTGTACTGGTGATTGAAGAGTTCGTGCTTACTCTCATTTGTCATATTTTCTTTTTACATAAATGCACGCTCTGTGCCGCAAACTGGGCTTGCTGTAGGCTTTTTGCACATGACACTAGTTTTCGAAAACAACTCGGAAGTCTGAACAAGTGCAATTTATATGCAAATAATGGTACACACACTTACATGCATACTGCTAAGCTGCAGCTTTACACTACCGCGGCCTCTCCGGCATTGCAAGGTGGTTAAAGTAAGGTGCATTTTCGTTTGACATGAAAGTGCTTACCTTGTGTTGGAGCCATCCACTTGCAAGGCATGTCGGTACATGACGGCGTCTGAATGCTCGCAACAGCAAACAGAAGAGCAGCGATATGTTGACAGCTTTGACTGAGCCTGCGAGGTACAACAATGCACTTTAGTTTTCAAAGTGAATGTCATAGTACACCCCTCAGCAGAGAAGAGCAATAAAAGTAAAATTAGTTGCAGAGCCTAAATGCGACGGCTTCACTGGTTTCATCATAAAGGCTGATAGCTTTCATCAACCAGCCCATGCTGCTCTAGCATGTTTAGTTAATCAGTCAACACGTTCGTATGTTTTGCTGAAGGAAACATTCTGGATCACTTGCGCTATGTGCTTAAATCACCTGTGCATGTATTCAAATGTGAACTTAAAAATTTTATTTTGTGTAACTAGTTGTCCTGTTTAATTTACTTTGTAAATAAAATGTGCACTTCATTAAATAGGTTTGTACAACTTAGATTGACATGTGCGTATTTTTTTTATTTACTTGTACGACTCCTTGTATTGAACCGAATGTATTTCTTTTCACCACTACGTTCACTATGTATTGTAGATTTTATACTGCTGTAGCAATTTATCATTTTGTACCAATCTTCTTGTTAGCCAAGGGTCCCGCTGCAGTCGTTTGACTTTGGGGCTCTCGCCTGTATACTACTAACAACCAACTACGTATACTGAATGAATAATAAACAATGTGAAATCCTGGGAAGCGGAAAAACCGGTATAAAAAAAAAAGAACCGCACATCCGCCTTTGGTCAAGCGGATATGTACTGCTGTCCTGTCTCGTCTAGTTAAAGAAGCGATGAACACGTTAAAAATGTTTCTTACACTTCATGAAATGCGCCCGTGGTTCACCTACGCGTAACGGTTGCGCAAATAACCACGCGACACGCATTGGTATGATTCCTATGCACGCACGTTGGCAATGACACTCTATTAGCACGACTAAAGAAAGAAATAGTCTCTACTCACCCAGCAACGCAGTCGCAGTACGCTTGAACAACAGACGTGACGCTGTCCTCGCGGAGGGCAACGATTTGCCTGTAATGCCCAGGCTTCATTGAGCACAGGCATATGCTCCTTAGCAGGTGGAGCTCACACCCGGCAGGATGGCGAGTAGTGCAGCATTCCAGCCGGCGAATATACTTTTCTTCTTTAAATTTCCAGCCCTTTTGCAGCCCGCGGCTAGGTGACGCGCCGAAATGTGCTTGAATAACACGCTCACACACAGGCGGCACATGGGTCAGGTCGGCAGTCCACGAGCCGCTTGAGCATAAAAATTTCTTCAACTCGTCCGCAGAAAAGCTGCTACTCATGCTTCGCTGCACTTACGACCGAACAGCACACTACAAGTTCACTCCTATTTTTCTTTTACACTTCCCATGCGACACACGGCTAGTCACGCCAGCGCGCAAACACGCATTCACAGCCGGGAAACGCGGACGGAGGAAGGTGAGAGAGCCACAAGTCGTGATTCTGGCAGTCACCGCTAGAGGCGCGCCACCGCTCTGGAAAAGGAGAATTAGTGCAGTGTTGTTCTGAGACATATAGAGCACGTGAGAATATTTTTTGCAATCCGCCAAGCTCGGTAATTAACAAAGATTACTTAATGAACTTTTTAAATAGTAACTCTAGAGAAAAGTTTTCAGTACAAAAGTTGTAGCGCTTGTTCAGAAACATCAAATTTTTAAATCTATGCTAAGATAACTCCCCTGCTTAATTTTTTTCCAGCCTTTATTGAAAGCGCGCGAATTTTAAAAAATAGCACGTGACTACCGCCAAAAGCGCGCAGTTTCTAGTGCCCTCAAATGTAAGTTAAACGAATTATCAAATGCTGCTCCGCGCACGAAGGTCGATTGAGCAGGCTACCGGTGACTGCGATGGACGCTAAATGATAAAAGAGGTGTACCATCTAAAAAACAAAAACAAAAGATCTACTAAAGAGCGGCCGTCCCGTGTGAGTGCATCTTTTATGTCGGTCCTTCATCACGCTGTCACCCTCACCCCTGCCAATATGTTTCTTCATTGGTGCGAAAACAAAAGAAAAAACACCTACGCTGCACCAAATGCTGCCTACGATCTCATGTAGCATTTGCTCCTTGGCTGCCGTTCTTTCGTTGAAGAATGTTTTCGTTGTTGCAACGATATCCTCATTTTGTCGCTTGACGTCCATCGCAGTCGCCGGTAGCCTGCTCAATCGACCTTCGTGCGCCAAGCAGCCTTTGATAATTCGTTGAACTTACATTTGAGGGCACTAAAAGCGCCGCGCGTTTGGCGGCAGTCACGTGGTATTTTTTAAAATTCGCGCGCTTTAAAGAAAGGCCGGAAAAAAATTAAGCAAGGAAGTTATCTTAACACAGATTGAAAAATTCGACGTTTCTGATCAAGCGCTACAACTTTTCTATTGAAAACTTTTCTCTAAAGTTGCTATTTAAAAAGTTCATTAAGCAATTTTTGTTAATTGCCGAGCTTGGCGGATTGGAAAAAATATTCTGACGTGCTCTGTATGGCTCTGAGCAATATTGCGCTAATTGGAGACGCGTAGCGCATATGCTTAATTTTTTAATACTTGGTGCTTTTTAGCTGAAACACCCTGTTTCATCCATATATATATATATATATATATATATATATATATACATATATATATATATATATATATATATATATATATATATATACGTGATCTGGTGTGTTTATAAGGGAACCCACCACGATGTACTTGTTACTTTGACAAAGCCTGGTCCCGCAGACGAAACGTTAGTGAAGATATGCAGTGCCAATCTATATCTATATTGGTGGAAAAAAATAGCACTTCAACTGTTTTTCTATTTTTATTGCTAAGCTTTACTAAGAGCCAACTCTTTGCACGTGTCACTTCAGCTTGGCGCAGTATACCTTAGACCATGCAATGCATAACGTTCGCGTGTGCTCGAAGGCCCGACTTCCGCCTTTTAATGAGCGGGTCCGAGTCCGGCCCGGCCCGCAGCCTCAAGCCCGCGCCCGGCCCAGGCCCACAGCTTCAAGCCCGAGCCCGGCCCGGGCCCGCCGAAAAACGCTTCGGACGGCCCGGCCCGGGCTTTCGGGCCGGCCCGGGCCCGTGCAGTGCTCTAGTGACCGCAGAGTCAAGTGCGATAGCAATAAAAGCAAGAAAACGCGAGGGCGGTGACAACAAAACCATACTCGTGCTTTGGTAAAACGAAGGGGGCGGGGGCGGGGGGGGGGGTCAGGGATAATTCTAAAACAATAATAAAAAACGCTGGTACGTGGCTGCTTGTTTCGCTGTCGAAGTCCTGAAACGGGCTGGCAGATGTTCATACACGTTTGTTGCATCTGTTTATTGTTCGACCACGAGTGACAATTTCTGAATTGTTAATTCATATTGTGATATGGCAAGCATTTGCGCATACAAAGGCAGCGTTTTGTGTAAATGAAATAAGTTTGTCAGCGCGTGACGCTGTCGAGTGTTTTTTCGTGTCCTACTTTATTTGCACTGCTGAAGAGCACTGTAGGGAAGGCGGAGCGCTAGCCGTTGCGGCCGCCAAAATTTCGTCTGCTAGCCTTGCGCCCTTGACTGCGATCGCGTTGTTGCAAGAACAGCGGTTCTTTCGTGTGTGTGTGTGTGTGTGTGTGTGTGTGTGTGTGTGTGTGTGTGTGTGTGTGTGTGTGTGTGTGTGTGTGTGTGTGTGTGTGTGTGTGTGTGTGTGTGTGTGTGTGTGTGTGTGTGTGTGTGTGTGTGTGTGTGTGTGTGTGTGTGTGTGTGTGTGTGTGTGTGTGTGTGTGTGTGTGTGTGTGTGTGTGTGTGTGTGTGTGTGTGTGTGCACAAAATAACTGAAGGTCCCACTGCAAGGGCTTTCAGCTTGTGTTTAGCATTATCATGGTGTACTGCTATAGTTACATCCACGATTTCGTGCGATCAGGCTGACATACTGATCTGCGCACAGTCGAGCTCCTAGCTCGGCCGCGATTGTCATCTGCATCCGAGAGCTGTTTCCTGGTATGATATGACTTTTGGGACAGGATACGATGAACAATTGCACTAAAATCAGCGTGCGCAACCATTTCATTCGATGTGTGTTCTGCGACAATTCCGCCAGGTCATGATGGAAAAAGTATCGTACGCACAGGAAAAAACAATGTAGAGTCCTCGAAAATGGAGGCAAGCAAAGCTCGGCGTGGGCGTACTTCTTTCTTTCTTTTTCTATATTTTCCCTCTTTCCCCTCTCTCTTTTTCATTGCATGCCTTTTTATTTCTTTGTTCCTTTCCCTCTTTTATATTTTTCCATTGTTCCTTTCTTTCTTCGAGGTGATAATATTCCATGGTGGTTTTAGCTACTTTTAACGGGAACCGTCTGAGACCAAGTGGAAGCCAATAGGTTACCCGCTGGTTCGTGTTGCTTTCCAGCACGAAACACTCCAGTCTGAAAATGGAACCAGCTGAAACCAGTTGATCTGTAAATGGAATCAGCTGAAACCATTTGTCCTTATAGTGGAACAAGCTGTCCAAGGAATAAAGCCAGCTGGAACCAGTTAATGAAACATTTAATCTTGAACCGGTAACGAGCTAGAACCAGTTGGTCTGGAAATGAATTAAACCAAAAGGATGGACTGCTGGGCGAGTTGGTAACTCATCTTAGAACGGATTGAAGCGGGTGATTCACGTGTCGCGATACCCTCGGTCACGTAACTTGCCGCAGAGTTAGACTACCTGGAAGCCAGGGGCGTAGCCAGGGGCGTAGCCAGGGGGGGGGTGTTCAAGCCCCCCCCCCGAAATTTTTCAGTTTTGCGTGCGTATATATACACGCGCACATACAAACGCGTGCACGAACATACATAAAGTATGGTTGAACCCCTCCCGCTAAACATTTCTGGCTACGCCCCTGCTGGAAGCGCCTCACTGAAACAATCTTTAAGTCTTGTCATGGTTTTTTAACACGTGTCAATCTAACCAGAGATATATGTTTGTTGTTTCAATATACTCTGAGTAGATAATTTGTGCCGTGTTCCTTTCTCCTGTGTTATTGTTCTTTCGCACACCAACATTCCAAAAATTAAACCAAGTGGCCTGGAGCCCGAACGTACATACTAGCTGATCAATGCTTGAAAAACGCAGAAAGACAGGCGCAAAGAAAGGTTTAAACACAGGACAACGTGCTACTAACAAGCGAATTTTATTTAAAATGCACACTTATAATGAAATCCCGGTAACCCTCGCCATGACGACCGATAAGAGACAGTTGCTTAAAGCCCCACATCATCTGCTGGCACGTGTCTTTGTAAGTACCCTATCTCTAGTATCATGCAAACTGATAGAGGGGTGGCTTATGCACCTCGAATCCTCCCGGCTGATGTGAAAGACCTCAGTAATTTCCCTCTGAGGCTTCCCAAGATGCCTGTACACCACTGTGGTTATTTCAAACAAAAGCCTGCACCCGCTTTCGCAGTCCTTGCAGTGTATGGCTAAGTGTGTGAAAGACCTGCCGATCAAGGATCGAGCTGTGCTGTTCTCTTAGGTGAGTATTAGGGCACCAGTTTGCCCAACGTAGACCATCGCGCATGATACGGGCAGTCTATATACGACACCTACTGCACAAGGCACGAAAGACTTGGTATGCATGTCTTGTCATTTCAAGACAGACCTTCAACACGCCTGCTGAAGGTCTGTTTCCAAACATGAATACGAACCAACTTGCCCAACTTTCAATCGTGCTAGCTCTATCTAGCTGGAACCTTTTTGTTTGTGTACAAGCAGCTGCATCCAAGGCTAATCGCACCCAGCTGGATTAAATGTGGAATTGATACGGCTCAACTACAAGAAAGAAATTAGCTCATGCAGGGGGTCTTTGAGAGCATACGCCGATTGTAACACGAGCTAAGTTACATGACAAGAAGAAATAAAATTGAAGGCTTGTAGTCTGTCCATACTTCTTTCACCAGAGGTTCTTTGCCATATGGTTAAAAATTAGAACACTGTCATAAACAATACTTGCTTATTGCAACTAGATTTGGTTGCAAGCCAAAAATTTTCAGTTCTGCTGGCATCGCAGGCTGAAGTGTATGCCTCCACAACAGCATTTTATGTGTCCTCAAGCTGACTCATTCTGTATGCCTGTGAAAATATTAGACTGTGTGGGTTGCGTCATTGTTACTTCTGTCATTGCTATTTGTTGGCACTGGTACGAGTTGGGACCAGAATCCAACAAGGTGTGGCAGGGACAAGCTGGTAAGTGATTTCAGCTAGGACCAGAGGTAACTGCATGGTTCCAGCTGATCAAGCTTGGAATTGTTCCATAACACTGTTCAACTGGTTCCAGCTGGAACCACCTAGAACCAGCTGTTGGAGTTTTTTCAGCCGGGTTCCTTCTTTCTCTAGTATAAAAACGAATTGCGATTCATATCATCATCATTTATCATTTACTTGACCCTTAAGGGCCCCGTAGGAGCATTTCCCCTTAGAGAACATTTCCTAAATACAAAAAACAAAGAAAATAAAAAAGTAGTACAGATACACGAGCAATACTTTTGCAGGATCCGAGAACAGACGCACAGAAAATGTACTTATACAAGTATAAAAATATGCGCGCACAAAATTTACACATACAAAAGCACAAAATACAGTGACGGTGGTAGAGTTTTAATGGGCTTCCAAGTTTACATTAAGTGTAGTAGCTGTTTGAATGCGCACGAGTCACGCTCTGAGACGACGGCTTCTGGTAAATTATTCCATTCCTCGATGGCGACTGGAAGAAATTTTTATTATTTATTTATTTATTCATACTGTTGATCCCATTAGGGATCTTTGTTCAACGAAACGGTCCTACCGAAAAGACGTTGGAGGCTTCTGGAATTAAATAGCCGGCTAGAGTAGCGGGCGGGAGAAAGTAAGAGAGAACCATGCAAGTGAGGAAAAGAATGATATAACTTATGAAATAAATAAAGTCGAGAAAATTTATGTCTGTCAGCTAGATTCTGCAAGTCTAAAGACGCCTTAATAAAAGTGATGCTTCATGAGTGAACGTAACTGGACGTAATAGACCGGGCAGCCCTATTCTGAACGGATTCCAACAGATTAATAAGATAAGTTTGGTGAAGGCTCCGAACGGAGGACGCGTATTCGAGCTTCGTACGTACGAAAGATACGTACGCAATTTTACGGACTGTAGGAGGGGATAGGCATAAAGTTCTTCGGATGTAACCAAGCTTCTTTGATGCGTCAGCTACTAAGTGTGTGATGTGATCCGACCACGTGAGAGTGTTAGAAATAAGCACGCCAAGATATCAGTAACTGTCGACATATGCCAAGTTCGTTGAGGTTAAATTGTAGACGTATTCCGAGTTAGACTGCTTGCGAGATACGCGCATGACTTTGCATTTGGAAACATTGGTCTGCATCATCCAGAGTGAACACCAGTTTTCAACTAAGGATAGGTCATTTTGTAGAATTTCGTGGTCGTCAAGGGTGGTTATTCGGCAATAAAGGACGCAATCGTCCGCAAATAATCGAATGGATGATGAAATTCCTGATGGTAGATCGTTCACATATATGAAGAAGAGTATAAGGGGCCGAGCACTGACCCCTGAGGGACACCGGATTTAACGGGAGCAGCAGTGGCAGTGAAGACCGGCAATGTCAGTGAACTGAGATCAATGTGCTATAGCATCGGATCCATGACAGGGTTAAAGGGTCCATGTTCAGGACAGCAGAGTTTGTTTATTAGTCGTTGATGAGCGACACGATCGAATGCTTTAGAGAAGTCTATGTATATGACGTCAGTTTGAAATAGAGAATCTAAGTTTAAGTGGAGGTCCGTAGTGAATCCGAAAAGCTGAGTTTCGCAGGACAAACCAGGTCGGAAGCCGTGTTGATCTTTGAAGAAAACCCTGTTATTATCGAGGTGGTGGGCAACGTGCGAATAAATAATGTGCTCGAGGATTTTGCAGGCAATGCATGTCAGCGAAATAGGACGATAATTAGATGGGTTAGAACGGTCACCTGATTTGAATACCGGGGTTACCTTGGCTACCCTCAAGTCCGCAGGTATGATACCTTCGGCAAGGGACTGAGAGAATATGATTTGCAGAATGTGGCTAGTAATAGCTCCAGTGGATTTTAGTAGCTTCGCCGGTATGTTATAAGGACCAGGGGCACCCGATGTTTTGTGCTGGCATCATGGCTCACATATGTTCGCATCTTCCTTACGGGCATGCGCCTTATCCTGGAATGCCTGAAGTACAATTAAGAGAAGAAATAGGTCCGCATACACTGCCTTCACGATGGTTGTTTTTTGTACATCCAATGCCGACAACATCGGCGCTTCTGAGCCAATAGAAGCTTTGCTTAAAAAAGGCACACTATTTCAAGCTG
The DNA here is from genome assembly GCF_013339695.2 of Rhipicephalus sanguineus. NCBI lineage: Eukaryota > Metazoa > Arthropoda > Arachnida > Ixodida > Ixodidae > Rhipicephalus > Rhipicephalus sanguineus. The sequence continues at coordinate 1,457,446 of NC_051178.1, read as the reverse complement.
CATGAATGAAACAGTGCTAACAAATAAAGCATAGTTTGTCTAAAGCACAGCACGTACTGCACAACCAAATATTGCTATGCTTGGTGTCGCAAGTGATTCAAGGGACCAACGCCAACACTCCCTTTTCCCATATTGCCTTGTACCTCTCTGCCAGAGGAGGACGTGGCACTGTGATTTATGGAAAAGTCTAGAGTTACTCTGAAAAGGTCGACTGCCGACGTTTGGCTGATCACTGGGAAACAGCCGGCAGCCGACTTCACTGGCCACCAGGTATTCGAAAAGGGTCTGCCGGAGGTGCGCTGCCAGCTACGTCGGCACTAGGTCGGCTGCACGATTCGCGCCACCGTCGCTGGCCGAGTGAACGCCGAGCGCGCCAAACGCTTATCGGGGCGACAAGTCGGCGACACGTCGTGCCAGCCTTGGTTGCTGACAGAGGATTCGAACAGCGTGTATTTATTTTAGGGCAGCATAAAATACACTGTAGGAAGTATAAACAACTCCTACAGTGTGATTTCTTAAACATTACAAAAATCACCTGTGACACACAATATACTTGTGGTCCTTGAGCTGATTACAAAAAGTGACATTATTTGTGCGAACAATCCAAATACATTATTGACTAAATAACAAAAATAATAGCGAGCCATTTAATTCGTGCATGGTTGCGCCAGGCGTGATCTACTTTAAGCGATTTTTTTCGAGACCATCATTCACCAAGTGTGCGACAGTATATATATACACGGGCGTTTAAGTATGCTTTTGTCATTGTTCCATGCTTAAAACAGATTCTTATAAAAATAAAGGTGACTGAAGCAACAATGAATTTCTACCTCAAATTTGATGGCATAAATATTAAATCGAAAGATTTCATTCCAGTTTGGATATGCACAGGGCTTAAAGTCTCCCTTCATTGGAGGGGGGACCCTCATAGAGCGGCAAGATATATATATATAATCTCGAAGATCGCCTTGCAGCGATCTTTTCGCCGCCAAACTGATGTTGCTGTGGCCTCAGCGGCTCTGCAACGCGCAGATCGTGGGTTGTTGGAACGCGATGCGAGCTAGCGTACTGAAGCGAAGAATAAACGCAGGATTTCCAGATATATCGGTCAACATCCACTTTCGCGGGTCGTATTATCAAATCTTGTGCAAAAATGTGATCATATTAAACGCATGAAAATGCACTATTTCCAAGGGATGTTGGCCGGGAATAAAACAAAAACGTATTAGGCTGAAAAACGTATTTTGCAGAAACGTAATCAAAGAGATTCCACTGTATATATGTATGCTATAGGTTAAGCGTTCAAAGAGGTGTTTGCGATGATCACAGTGCAGTGAAGCCAACTGTCTCTAGAACGGAACAAATGCTTGTGAATGCTATACAAATACATGTATTATTCCAAATGTATTTCGGGCATTTATATATTCAACGTGTCAATCCAATCAAGCATTAAATGAGATTATTTTGGGAACAATTTTTCAAAAATAACTCGTGATGTAAAGGCTTAAAGATATGTGAGCTCAAAGTAAGTGACATTAGTTGACTCACTGGATTCAGAACCTCAGCCATGACAATGCTATATTTTATTTTCACTACCACTTGCCTAATAAAGTAGGCAAAATACATGCGTCTTAGCAGTTACAGCAGACTTGTGATGCACAACTGAAAGAATGAAAATTGAGTGGCAATTACTAAACAGACCAAGGTGAACTATTACTGATTCACGAGCAGGTAGCTTCACACTCAGGTGCCTCGTGAAACAGTATGCTGTGCCAAGACGCTCTGTCGAACAGGGTGGTGATCCGTGGTTTCAGGAGGCGTTGCCAGTGGTGTTCAGTGTCTCAGTGAATTGCATTCAGCAGTACGAAGATACCTAGCTGTTTTCTTCTGTTCTGCTGACACCCCATCAACCAAACATTCGCGATTAAATCATTATTCGGAAAATTGCAGAGTGTAATTCCCCCGCACAAAGTACTACTGCCAAAAAATTCAACTCCAGCACTTGTCAAATGGGTGCCGTAGTGCCACCGTCGGACTGCCGAGGGGGGGCCGGGCCCCTCCTTAAAAAATGGAGGGGGGGGGGGCCTGACTATAAGTCCTGGATATGCATTGCAAACTCAGTGCCTACAGTTAGTCAGTCGCAGTAGGTAAGGCAGTGTAATTTGAAGGTCATAAATGTACTTTATTTAGATAGGCAGTTACAGGCACGTAGCCAGGATTTTTTTTCGGGGGGGGGGGGGGGGCCCAAGGCCTAATTATTCGAAAGGAAGTCTTTTCATGGCAAAAACAAAAAAAAAATTGCCCGGGAACATAAAAGGCTGGACGAATTTCGGGGGGGGGGGGGGGCCGGGCCCCCCGGGCCCCCCCCTTGCCTACGTGCCTGGGCAGTTATTTATTTTGATTTTTCATGCAAGTAATGTCACCCGCTTGCAATAAACCGAGCTCACGTAATGCATTTGTCATTTCTGAACTAAAACGGCCATTAAAAACTACTCTGTATAACTTAAAAGAAGCATCATCTGTATGAAGACAACATGAAGCATGAAAATTTTTGCGTGCTGCCCCAGCCGCGCTGCACCCATACCCTAGTCTGTGGATGTTTTGTTTTGTTCTAACAGCTATTCTTTTATTATGTAATTTGCTCAATGGAATGAGTAAAAGTTCTTATCTTTCGCTGACGGATAAACCTGGCGAACGAAAATACCATATATGCCATGTGAAAAAAACTCAAAAGGCGTGGCCGCAATGTCAGATTTTGGTACCAATACACGTACAATATAAACAAGAAATCTTCCTTCAAGATTCTTAGAGCGAACATATAGCAATGGCACTTTGCACTGACGACTCGTACTATGGAATAAAACGCAGTCGGTGGAAAAGTGTGGGAAAGAGCGTCCAACTAAGGAATCGCGCGCTGCTCTAGCTAGGAGAGAAAACATATTTAAAAAAAAGAAGCAAGGAAAAAAAATGGGCCACTGCGGCCCCGGAAGCTCCCTGTGGGGAGAGGGAAACTTTTTTTTTCTTTTTTTTCCCCACTGTTCTCCGGTTTTCTTTCTCAGTGTTTGCGCCGCAAGGGCAAAATGGTGGAGCCGCCTCCTCTTTCGAAGAAGCCGCACATCTGCAGACACGCCGTCAGTGCCCAGCAGTACCTTTGCCGCCAAGATAAGAAAAAATTATGGGACACATGTCCAAAACAGCACCACACTTGCGTTTGCCAAAATTTACGTGTATACGTAGCAACAAATCTTCCTTGTATATGTTTGCGACATTGATCATTTTAGCACAGCATTTCTAATAAAAATCAGCCCTCGTTTTTAATAATAAAAGACAAAGCAGGTACACACAGTAACCTACATTATAAAGAAGTTAAAATACTGCACATTTAGGATATCATAATGATGCACTGCCTCAAGATACGAAATAATGCCAGTCATAAATCGCACTGTGATCATTTAGATATAAGCAAGCGCATAGAAATGCATCAGAAACATTCCGCGGATTTGTCTAATCTTCTGACTCATACGTATAAAAGAATCGCATAATTTGCAGCGAGTAATGCGCAACGCCCACTGCTGTTCTGTTGGATCAGTGTTAATAAAATGTTTACGAGTTTCATTATTTCACAGAATGATAAATATGCCAGTCATAAATCGCACTGTGATCATTTAGATAAGCAAGCGCATAGAAATGCATCAGAAACATTCCGCGGATTTGTCTAATCTTCTGACTCATACGTATAAAAGAATCGCATAATGGAGCATTTGCAGCGAGTAATGCGCAACGCCCACTGCTGTTCTGTTGGATCAGTGTTAATAAAATGTTTACGAGTTTCGTTATTTCACAGAATGATAAATATCAATGGGAGCAACTTACACGTGCTTAAAACTGGACGCTTTATATTTCTATGACTGAAATCAGGAGGCGTAAGACAAATGCATAGCTTGTGCCTGGCGGTAATCTGCCGTCGTCGGTGCTTCTCGCATATAAACGAAAAAAAGTAATAAAGTTACATTGCCAATAGTAGAAGCTTCACGTGCCGTTGCCGATGTGTGTGGCTGAATGGAGTATATAGAGGCTGCGCAACGGAGCTCACCGTACGAAATTTCTACACATATGAGAGCTTAATTATTGTCCCTTGCTGACGCACCATATGGGACCATGTGCACTGCTCGACACTGTTATATTGATTCATATATTTGTCCAGCGTTACATCGGCTGTATAGAGTGATGAGGATTTGTCAGCAGAGCTCATCAATCTAACGCTGTTGTTATCGAAAACAGAGCAAAATAACGCAACGTGGTGAAAAGTATTCGTCTCTGATCGAGTGACAAGTTGAACGCTGGACAATTTTACTTTGAAATTCAACATTTAGATTTCAAGCTAACAAGCGTAGCGCGTTCGGGCAGTATATGTTGAGGAATAAGTCATGTAGTGTAGCTACAAACGCGATGACGGCGTTTGGTCAAACAAGGAAAACAGCGATGACCGTCAACCACAGACGTAAGAGAAATTTCCTCGGATGACTGTCAACTTACGGCTAAGGAATAACATCGAGTTTTGCTCTGAACTGACTGAAGTTAAGCTATTAATTGGATGCTGGCTACACATTCAATGGCCACAGTGATGAGCGCATGCATTGGCATCAATATGGAAGTTGGAGTTCTTCGGCGCTGTGAATTAAGTTATTCGAGAAGCCAACCGGGACGCACCCATTACGTATAACGACATCACAAAACACTTTTACCTTGGACGCCGCATTTTTCCGCCCCCGCATCCGAAACTTAACAGGCCGCAGGCGCTAACCCTACGCTTACTGCAAACGCACACATATCCAAACCTCGCCAAGCTTCATGTTTTCTATCCCGACGCGTACCCCAGCGACACGTGCCCCTCGTGCGGACACACGGCGACACTCACACACATGCTCTGGGAGTGTAGAAACGCTCATCCCGGCTCTACCTCACACAAGTGGGAGACGTCCCTCAGAAGCTCGCTTCTCGCCGACCAGCAATGGGCTGTCCAGCAGGCCCACGAGGCGGCCGCCAGGTATTCTCTGTCGGTCCCTACGTGGGAGACGCCCGCTACGCGCTGAGCGCGTTCTGCAGGACGTAAATAAAGTTTTTCCAATCCAATCCAATCAGAGACATATATCGTTAAAATATTTTTATAACCTTGAGAAATCGCAAGATTTGAACTCTGGAGATCAATGTATTTGCCACCAGGAAGTACATAACGGATAGGAAAGTGAAATCCGTTGTGCTGCGGTGAGAATTGACTGAAATAGTTCGCAAATGGCACGTTGATTGTAAGCGACCACGTACATTAAACCATCTATTGCTAATAAACTTTATTGAAAATGAATTAATGCAATTTTTCTCCCACCGGAAAGGTTTTGACGGCATTATAGCGAGCCTAAAAACTATTAATTTCGTCACACGAAACGTGCAAAATAGAGTTCTCGCGGACTGTACAACTTTGGTAGAAAACTTCAGCTGCGCGTGTTTCAGGGGTGCGACAGCTCTAACTGATTATTTGCAAAGCTGAATTGCGAAGTGATCCCTAAATCTGGCGTTCTTGCGGCTTATTACACGTCCATTTGTCTAAGAATGATGTCGCATTTACAGTTCTGCTCCAATCAATAACCCCAGCACTAAAGTTATACTTGCTGTGCCTCAGTTTCCCGAATCCAGCTGAATATTTCTGATGTGCACGTTAAGTATTTGACTAGAAAAAGGTACAATTACGGAGTTGGCTAGGATGCGGAATTTAAATGTAGAAGTTTTTCACCTGTTTCGCAAAAAACTTCACAACCTTTAGCGATCGGGCCGCCGAGAATCCCCCGCCGCATTGTCATGAATACCGATCAAACCTTACCTCTTATGATGAAGGACTTGTATGCTCAATGTACAGTGGTACGACATGAGTGTTTTTCAAATGTACTGAGCGTTTACGGTTTGTGCTCGAAGCTCAAGAAAGCGTACCGCCTTAGCATGCACAAAGCACTTGAGTTCAGCAATAAATGGGAATAAATGCGAGTGCCGAGCAGAAATATAATTTTGATCGTGATACTATAGCACTCTAGGCTCTATTAAATTATGTACGATTTCGAACTGTCGACCAAAATTTATGATCCCCGCCTCCGCCTTGTCTATGAGCTTAAGTGGAACAGTTCGGCACTTCTGGAACGCTAGCACGGTGCTCACGCTTTAGCACAGTCGTGAATATTAATATATGATTGATGTGATCGAGCCGCATGACAAAGGGAGGACATCAGATATAATGGTTACATATAGAAGTGTGCGAATATTAAACATTTGGAATATCGAATCGAATATCGTCATACTTGATTCGGTCTTCGGATGGAATAGCCCCTATGCGTTAATACTAATACAGTAAAACCTCGTTAATTCAAAGTCACTGGGACTGTGAAAAACTTTCGAATTAAGCGGGTTTTCGGATTAACGAAACATACAAAAAGCGGGATGCAAGGAACTTTGAATTACTGAAAGTAACCAGAGGTGGTCGTTTGGCCTTCTAGTTTGCGGCTCCAAGGGTTGTTTTCCAGCAATACCTGGTCCCATTTTTGCCGCGAACTCGGGAAAACGGCAGGCCTCGCTGCTATCAGCGCAAAAAAAAAGAAAAAAGAAAAGAAGAAGTCTCGTGGTCAGCTGAAATGCGTGCCTGCGGAAAAGAATGCGTGCTTCACTGCAGCACAGTGGTGACACGCGGGCAGCACGTCACCTGCTCCTCGCAGCCTCAGCGCGTCATGATGCGACCATTCGCCCATTCTTTCTGGTAAAATAAAGAATATGATAATGGCCAGTGTGACGGAATCCGCAATGTGTTCTGGCTGGAAAACATGATCATTGAAGTTTTCACTGAGTTTTCGAAGTAGGCGTTACAGGCAAGAACTCCGCCAGCATTGCAAGTGCGGAAATTGCCGAAGCAACCGCCAATCGTAGGTTAGCATACATCATGAAATACATCAGACCATCCTTTATTATCTTTTCTTTTTCCCCCAAAAGATGGGTAAACCATGACGCGCCGACGTTGCGAGAAGCATGCGATATGCTGCCCGCGTGTCACCGCTGCGTTGCAGTGAAGCACGTCTTTTTTTCCGCAGGCGCACGTTTTTGGTTGACCACGAGACCGTGTTTTCTTTTTTTTTTTTTCGCTAGCAGCAGCGAGGCTGGGTTGCTTCAACTGTCACTCATTAATATCGCTACACTGCATTGCCCTGTGGCCCCTAAGGGCCGTCGCTTCCGCGGATTTGCGGCGAAATCGGGATCGGGAATTGGCACATATGGCGCCCAAAGTTTTAGAATTAACCGGGCTGGTGCTGACTGCCGCTTCAAATTATCCACTCAGATTTACATTGCAAAATACGGGACCACAGAAACCCTTTGAATTATGCGGGGTTTCAAAATAACCAAGTTCGAATTAACGAGGTTTTACTATATATCAGAATATCATCTATGTCCAAATAAACACGAAATTTGCGCAAAAATACGATAATTTCTACGGTCATAAGCTATACGTCGCTTGCAGAGCCAGAATTCGATAGTCCACACACTCTGAAGAGTTATACTGCGTGCAAAGAACATGCTTAAAATTCGTACTTGATGCTCAGTTTTTGGTTTTCTTGTTAATTTTTTTTAATGTTGGGGTGCCAATGATATTTTGTGTTAACAACGAAAACGGTTCAGTTCAAATTCGATTCGCTACTTGGACGCATTAGCGCTGCCCTAAAATGTTTAGGAATGTTCTTCAGTGGAAATTTCGCGCGCGTTTTATTTTTTCTCACCGGACAGAGCTGATACAACACGTGCATTCCTCCGAAAAAAAAAAACAAAAAACTGGTGAGATGGGGTCTTGTGGTTTCGGCTTTCGAGAGAGGGCACACGCCAAAGCACACGCTACATGCATCACATCCCTCTCCCAGAAAGAATGACAAGACCTGAAAGGAGGAACGGAATATGCCGGTCTGTATGTATGTGCCATCTGTATGTCTTAGTCATAACAAATTTCATCATATATCATGCGTTACTGCTCACCTATATTCTTCAATTAGCTGTTGACTTGTTCACATGTGATTTCTTTCATAACGCATGCTACTTCTGGGTGACTTTAGTCTTCCAGAAATAACCTGGAATGATACTCCATCTTTGCTTTCTTTTTTCAGTCATAAGGTAAAAAGACTAGTACTGAGTTTTTTCATTATCACGCACGCAGTAACACAAACAGCACGTGTATCTTCTAATTTTGCATGTATACGCCCAGCCTTGACCATGTTGACATCGTACCGTGACAAATGGTTGGAATTTATGTACCTACCTATAATAATTATTATAGGTAGGTACATAAATTCCAACCATTTGTCACGGTACGATGTCAACATGGTCAAGGCTGGGCGTATATACATGCAAAATTAGAAGATACACGTGCTGATTTGTGTTACTGTGTGCGTGATAATGAAAAAACTCAGTACTAGTCTTAAGTGAGACTGCTTATCTGCATTTTCATTCATTTATTCACCTATTTAGTCATGACACCACAAAGGTTCTGATGTGGGACATTGCATGAGAGTTGGGCAGACAGAAAAAAGGGCCAGACATGTAAGATTTTGCAACTTTACAGATGATCTTCAAAAATAGCATAGAAATGGGAAACATTATATTGCCGATTAGGGCACTGTCAGGGAGGGCATGGCATTGTCGGGCACTATGTAAAAATAACTAATGAGCATTGATAAGTAGAAGAATGGGCACATGGCACATACGCAGCATTTTGATGCATGTGGTGAGAGAAACGACGTGCTGAGATGATGAGCTAGATTCCTGGTGCAAAGAATAAGAAATCTGAAGAAAAAAATTGTCGAGCACTTTTGCAGCCAGAAGCCTGTGAGAAAAGGCTCAACCTATAGGTTTTCGAGCAGAAGTGCTTCAATTGTAGGAGCACGTACAGTCCAGAAGATTGAATCTGGCACGTTTGTTCGGGACTGATTCTAGAGAATGAATTATGTTAATTTATGGTTGTCATACATAGCAAAGGCATATTCTACTTAAGGTTGACTTAAGGTTTATATTAGAGCTGTGCGAATAGCAAAATTTTGGGTGCGAAGCGAATTCGAATAATAAAGATTGAGTGCGAATCGAATCGAATAATTTTCGAATAATTTTCGAATATTTCTCAAACATTTTTCGAATACTTCGAAGTGAAATTACAGAAAAAAGTTCCAGAGAATCCCTAAGTATGTTATCATCAGATAGCAACATGATCGAAAGTGTTTCTTTTTGCTAGGTTGATGAAGCGCTGGCGGGGTGGTGTTTCATAGTTGTCTTATCAAGAATGAGGCAATGTAGAGGCCGAATTGTATTTATGTACATGATTTGGTGCAACCAAAGTGTTGCCGACAACACTTTACACGTGATAGGCAAAGATGCCATTTTTTCAGCCTCTCCTCCTCTTTCAACTTCTGTAGAAGCCCAACTGATGTGGCGGACAAGGGTGTGCTCCCTTCAAGTCCGGAGTTCCAAATCTGCCTCGTAGACGTTGATATATAAGAACGTCTGAAATTTTGAATGCTAAAAAGCTTTGGCGTCCGATTTTTCGGACTTCCTGCCCAAATTTCAGGCCCAAAACAGCATTAATTGAGCCCCCAACTCTGCCACATCTTTCATCTCCATATTGGAACCAGCGTTTTCTTGAGTTAATACATTTGCGACCGTAGCGGAACTTAAAAGGCAGCTTTGCCGCAATACGGGGGTGTGATGAGGTGAAGCGTACTGAAAATCTAGGGACCATTTCCAATCGGACGTTGACTGCCTCTTGGCACAAAGTTCGACAGTAGCGGAGCTTGAAAGGCAGCTTTGCCGCAATACCGGGGTGTGATGAGGTGAAGCATACTAAAAATCTAGGGACCACTTCCAATCAGACGTTGACCCTCTCTTGGCAAAGTTCAACTGTAGCGGAGCTTGAAAGGCAGCTTTGCCGCAAAGCGGAGGTATGATGAGGTGAAGCATATTGAAAATCTAGGGACCACTTCTAATCTGACGGTGACTGCGTCTTGGCTAAGTTCGACCGCAACGGAGCTTGAAAGACAGCTTTGCCGCAACACGAGAGTGTAATGAGGTGAAGCATATTAAAAATCTGAAGGGGTCACTTTTAATCGGACGTTGACTGCATTTGTTTTTGGGAAGTTCGAATAGTTCGAATAGTAAAATTCCAGTGCGAATCGAATCGAATAGAAAACACTATTCGAAAAATATTCGAAATTTCGAATATTCGCACACCCCTAGTTTATATTCAGTTCATCTGACTGCGGGGGATGCAGAGGACAAGTTTCGGCATAGATTACCACGTAACCATTTGCAGGAATTTGTTAACTCATTAATATGATATTGCCAGGACAAGTCACTAAATACATTCACTCCTAGATATTTAGATGCCTTCCACTGAGCTAAAATGTAGTTCCTAATTAAGTAGGAAGGCACTACATAATACGATGGTGATGAAAAGACAGGTACGAGTGAGCACTTATTCACACTGAAGGACCAGCACGATTTGCTGCACCATGCCTGGATTAAAAGGAGGTGTTGCTGGAGAGTAGAGCAGTCTTTTCAATTTCGTTATTGGTTGGTGAAAACACGATCATCTGCAAGAAGGCATATATTGGACAACAGAGGAAGGTCTTTAATATATATGTGAAACAGAAGCAGCCCAAGGCCAGAGCCTTGGGCTGCTTCTGAATTATTTCAACCTCCAGAGTAGACAAACTTAAGAAACTGCACATATTTATAAAAATGTCAACTTTATTGCCATATATAGCCAAACTAACTGCATTTTTCTACCCTGATTTTTCAAATTTTTGCTCCAGCAGAATTGAGACATGCTTGGCAGGGGCACAGGCAGAAATGTTTTTCAGGGGTGGGGGTCTCCTTGATCTGAAGTGGGGGCCAGGCCAGACAGTGTGGTAAAAAAAGATTCAGGGGTTTGGGGCAAGGGTTTGGAGTGCCACCCCATGCTACGGCACTGATGTTTGCCACTGAGGTTCCAAGAACTAACGAAAAAGTACATTCAATCTTGCTTCATTGTCTCAAATTCTGATGCTCCTAGGTACCGTGCCGATCTAAAGTGGCTAACTATAAAAAATGCCTGTATCACTCCACAAAACACTTGTCAATAGCTTATAAGCGTGCATTCAGCCACACGTAATGTCACTAAAGAGCTCCAGATCGAAGTTTTCTTAATGTCTTATGTTGAAAAACTTTGGACTATGATCAACCCCTGAGTGATGAATATATAATTCTGGAAAAACCACTGGTATCGATGTACCTAATGAAGAATGCACTGCACCTCTCATCATGACACATTTGTGAAAAATTTCTGTCTCCTGCCATGATGACCTATATCCTACTTGTCAGAATGGTTATGTAGTCACGACTCCAGTGATTGTTGATGTGGCTGTTGTCACAAAACTAATTTATTTGCTGAAACACAACACTCATATCGTAGTTCTTAAATTTATGAACAAAATACCACTGCCATTGTAATATTCTGACAAAGAGTTTTCAGCAGTCAATGAATACGTCTACATTGGCCAATACTGCACACTACACTATACATAGTATGGATTTAAAAATGTGCTTCAAAGTGAAACTCAGCTTAATTTTTATAATCTTTACTCATAAATTACATCATACTCTCAACGCAATTGTTTAGAATTTGCTAACGCATTTCATAAGGCCCGTGATAAACATTTACTTTAGAGCTAAGTCATCTGGACCTTGGCACTAACATCGTCATGTGGATTGGATGCTTCCTATCAATCTGCACTCACTTCGTAATTACAAATGGCCATTACTCACCACTTTGAAGCATCAGTTTGGGTATACTGCAAGGTTCAGTACTGAGCTAGGCGCAGTTTGTTCCTCATTTGTACTAACAACTTCCCTTCCTTGCTATGACCGAACATTCACTCATTTGCTAATAGTGGTGTTGTCATTTGTGAAATAACTAATGCAGACAATTTCAACCACCTGCCATAATTAATGTAGCTAACTGTTGTGAACATTGCTAAAATAAAGTAGGTGTTAGTGAATGTAAAGCCATGCATGTGTCCTGAATCACTCGCAAGGAAAAATAACGCTTAATGAACAGGTACACAAGAAGAGGACAAAACACGTGCTCTAAATTTCAACATAATGTTTATTTCCTCGCTCACTTACATATATCGCCCGAGGAAAAGCGTCACATCATGACATGTGCAAAAAAATTAAATTCTTAGAAACAACAGTTCTTGGTCGCTTAGAAGAAGTGATGGAATGCCGATACACAAGGAACCCAGGGATGAGATAGCCTCAGCCTCAAAAATCTCTCTCATAAGCTTGTCACATGTTCTCTTGATTACTGTACATGCGTTGAAGAGCTGTGCTCAGCCGCAGAATTTACAATGAATGGCTAGTCATCCACCCTGCCAATATTTTTTTGCCGTTACAATGTTCCCTTAATCAATCATTAAAGCAACGGCTCATCTGTCTGATATATTGCTTGTCACAGGAAAGCAGGATGCGATACACAACGCCTAGTGCACAACAAACAAATGCAGATTGATGCTTCTTAACCTTTTGAGGCTTCATCTATATTTTTCACATGATAACAAAAAATATGCCTGTGGAATATCTAAATAACGTGCTTAGAAATGGTATGAAGCACCTTTCATCAAAATATGACCATTAGTTTACGAGAAAAAAGTGGGACGTATGTGTCCCCTTGACCCATGATGTAACAGACTGTGTGCACTAAGGTGTGCGGCCTATGTCAATGGGTCGAATGCTTTAAACCAGGAGCAACTATGCGCGTGAAACTTTTCTGAAGTTGTGATGCACCCACACATGGTCTTAGAGGAATACGCGCAGTAATGTGTGTGCCTTTTATAATGGATGGTTGGCTTTAAACACCAACTCTGTCTGAACGCTTTGTAATGGGCGAGCTTTTAAAACATTGACTCGTTGCGCAATTCACATTTGTTGACGCCTGACGCAATTCTACGCATTCTGCCACGCAATATTAGATGCGCTAAGAGACCCCTCTCACTACATGACATTTATGCAGTGTATTTTTACGTAACAGTTTCGAGCAACACTGTAGCTCAAATACCGTAAAAGAAAGAAAAAAGCAACACCGTGGCTTTGTGGTAGAACACTTGCTTCCCACGCAGACAGCCTGAGTTAGATTCTCGCTCAGACCAAAGTTTTTGATTATTTATTTTATTTGCAGCTTTCGCGATTTTTCGGTCACGGACAAGATGATGATTTTTCGCTCCCAACCAACGGCGCCGACACCGACTCGAAGCAAGTAGTACATAGGGGCACTTCAGAAGCTGTACAAAAAGAAAAATTCTGGCGCAACTCAATTCTTGTGGTGGTACACAATGTGCACCAGCGCCAGTCGTGCTGTGCCAGCGGCTCTGTCTGACCTAGCTCTTCACATACACTCACCATTTTAACTCCTTCCCGTCTCTTCTGTTGTTGTAGATAAGGACAAGCACCTCAGTTTTTTCTGAATTTCTGCCCATATATCAAATTGCAGCTGTGAATTAAGGCAAACCACATAATTGGGGTGCACTGATACCTTTAAACGCATTCGTGAAATCCATTCAGCTATGTATGAGGTATTAGCTGTTCTCCTAGATATTGTAAACTCGGTGTTCTCTGTCACTTCCTCACTGTCTAGAGCATCGATCTCACCATTCTTTTCTTTGGCCCTCAATGTCAGGAACGTCCTAGCCACAGTTTTTACTTTTATTCCCACTGGTAGCGAAGCGGTCATAAAGGACAAAAAAGAATTTCAGGGCCTTCTCCGTTATAAGGTGTCTCATGATGTAATAGTGCCCCTCAATCTTGAAAACACATTTATGCGTACCTGTTATGTAGTTAGGATTAGCAAGGAACTGCTTCATTTTTCGTTAAAGTACGCTTCGACATGATTATTGCCCAATTTACTGCTCCAATTTTCAAACAAAATCCATAGTTCGATGCTGAAACTTGTTCTCTCAAAATTCAGAAAAGGAGAAACATTCCATAAATCTAGAACTTCAGTTATCTTGCATGCAATGGAACGAAAATTTAAGAAAATTTCTACAAAACAAAACGAATTTAAATTCTACGCACCACCGATACCACGTGTTGTAAACATGTGAAATATTTTTTCCTGATTTTCTACATGCTTCTGACCGACAGCAGCACAAAATCTCCGATGGCAACACGCAGCCGCGGAGCAAGCTTTTACTGAAGAAGTGGGAGAGATTCGTCCTATTATCCCTCAAAGGTCATGATTTGGGTTTGCCATTGTGGTAATGAAGGCAACAAGGGCTAGTGAAAGTGCAAAATATGGAGTACCACCGGATTCTATCACAGGTACTTTGCACTTATTTAAAGGGGCCATGCAACAATTTTGAATTATTTCTCCAATGAACCAGAAGCTTACTGCCTTGCCAATAGCTCGCCACAAAATGTTTTTTACAGGGTACATTGTTATAGGCTCATTTCAAAGGCTGAAGTTGGTGGCGGTGCTGTCCGCCGCATCGCCACAAATGAAGCAGGGGACGGTGCGTGTATAATTAAGGCACACACTAGTCCTAATGACAGTGCTGCATTTCCATTTTGCACACACACACGCGCGTACTCATTTGTAGGCACCTATTTAAACACATGCTGCTTAGAAAACATTTCTTCGTCATCATCGATGACAGCATAAGCTACACGGACAATATGTCAGGTGAACGCATTGTATATCCCGCCGCTTCAAACTCATTGTGCATTCCGTATCTGTCTCGCACAGTTACGCAAGACGGAACTTAAATAAATGTGATGGTTCAAGTACACTTCGCCCAAATGACTTTCCAACTGTAAGCGATCGATCCAGCACGCACTTACCACACATACACGTACGCCACAGTACAAGCTGTGCGTCCAACAGACATTCACAAATCGCGTAACACATGGCCTTTATCTCATGCTCGTACAGCTCGTTATCGTTGCTTATAGATTTGGCGGCGGTCCACTGAACACGGGGACATCACAGAAACAAAAGCGGCAACGACTTGCACATGAATCACTTTCTACTACACTCTACACAACGCGACCACGTTACACCACGGCCAGAGGCGGTTCTCGCTAATGCACACAGTTCACGGGTTCACACTCAAACTACGACTACTACTACTATACTCAAAACAAACACCAGTAGTGCCTTCTCTGCGAACACTCACCACTCAGAAATAAACAATGGCCTGAACGCTACTCTGCCGCCACCTATTTAAACACTTCAAGCCAAGTCAAGCCGGTTTTAAGCGGCTATATGGGTGCACCTAACGTTTTGCCCCACCTACTGTCTGCGTCCACCCGGTCGCTGCAGACACTGACTAACGCACTATAAGACTACCCAATGCCCAGAGCCGCAGGCACAATGTGTTGTTCAATCCGGTGTTTCTAAAGAAACGTCAAAAACACCGTTATGGCGACTAGCGCTGAGGTCCCTGTAGGCCAGCGCCCCAGAATTTTTCTCTTCTGTGAGTGGGCAGTCGATTAGGTGTGCGGCTCAAGGGCTTCGGACTTGTTGGCTAAAACGAGAAAACTCACCGAGAAAAAACAATCTCAAAAGAAACAGCGCACTTGAACGCGATACAAAGCAGTGTAATGTTAGTGCCAAAATGTGTCACGAAACGCACAAGCCGTATGATATTGCAGCAATATGCTTAGAGTTCAAAGTCCCGAACCAGGCTTCGACCAAGCTCCCAGGACCTTGCTAAACTGGACAATCGCCTCTTGGCCGAATAACACGGATGATCACAAGAAGGTGCAGGCTTTGAGTGAATAATTGGTTATTATCAGTATTGCGGGAGATTTCAACTTACCAGGAATAGATTGGGCTGATCTTACAGTGGGTTCAACCGATGTTACACATTGTGAAGCCTTGATTAACCTCTCTTTCAGTTACGACCTCACGCAAATTGTTCGGGATAACACTAGGATTTCACCGACCTCAGAGTCGTTACTTGACCTTGTACTCATTTCAAGTAATGTAACAGAATGTAGTGTTTCTGTCAAAGACGGATTATCAGATCATAAATTGGTTTTGCTTTCTATTAAGGAAGCACTACCCATGAAGGATTCAAAGAAGTCTACTATCTGTATAAGAGATTATAGTAACGCAGATGATGTTAGCATTTTGGACTGTCTTGAGTTGTCATTGGATTCTTTCGATGGGGCAACTGACGTCAACACTTTGTGGAATAGATTTAAGAACATGGTAAATAGTTGTCTGGACGAGTACGTTCCAAAACGAACCAAGGCAGTAAAAAAGCGCAATCCTTGGATTAACCGCAAAATAATTCAGCTTAAACGTAAAATAAGACGCAAAAGTCGAAACAAAGAAAAAAACAAAACGGAGATTTCGCAGCTTTCCCGAACACTTAAGCATATGATCGAGACTGCGAAAGATCACTTTTATTCGCAGACATTACCTACTTTTATGAGAGATTCACCACAATGTTTCTGGCGTCACCTTGCCCCTTCGCGCGAACAGATACAGTATGTGTGTGTCGACGGCAATATTATTAACGATTGTACCGAAATTGCTGAAAAATACAATGAATACTTTCATTCTGTGTTCGTCCCACCGGAGCCAATGTCCACTGATATTGCTGAGACTCGCACCGATGGTATGTTGCATGTGCCTGACATTGTTTTTACAGAGGAGGGAATACTGGCATTACTGCTTAACCTTGACACTAAAAAATCGGCTGGTCCTGATGGTATCCCAAATGAATTTTTAAAACGATATGCGGAATGGGTAACTAAGTATCTCTGTATCATTTTTAAGGCGTCACTAGACCAGCACAACCTACCATCTGATTGGTTGACTGCCAGAATTATTCCTGTTCATAAATCCGGTGACAGACACACCATTGGAAATTATAGACCTATTTCAATTACATCCACATGCTGCAAAATTATGGAACATGTGATATCAAAAAGCTTGTTTAATTACTTTGAAAATGCTAATATTTTTTTTCCGAACCAACATGGATTCAGGCAAAAACTGTCTACAGTTACACAGCTCATTGAAACTATACATGATTTTTCTAGCGTATTAAACGAGAAAGGTCAATTAGATGCTGTCTGCCTAGATTTCTCGAAAGCGTTTGACCGTGTTCCGCACCTTCAACTTCTTGATAAATTGTTCAGTCTTGGTGTGAATATCAATATAATCAAGTGGATTAAATCATATTTAGTAAGAACACAGTTTGTACAGGTAAATGGTGCGAAATCCCGACTGTTGCCTGTAACGTCAGGAGTCCCTCGGGGATCGGTGCTAGGCCCTGTCATTTTTCTCAGTTGTATAAATGATATTGCTGACCAGATTAACCCCAATATTAAGGTTCGACTTTTTGCAGACGACTGCCTGATTTACACCACTGTAATCAGCCGCAGTGACCAAATCGCTTTAAATTCTGCATTAAAAATTATTAGTGGCTGGTGCGATACGTGGAAAATGAAAATAAACTACAGTAAGACTATGTATATAACGATAACCAATAAAATTAAAAATATACACTCCTTCGAATACGAGATGGATGGCAAGGCTCTAAGCCGTGTAAACCATTTTAAGTACCTCGGACTTACCATATCGCATGATCTACACTGGAAAACGCACATAGACAACATATGCTCCTCGGCTGAAAAAAAGCTCTGGTACTTGAGGCGAAAGTTAAAACTTGCTCCAGAACAAACTAAATTAACTGCGTACTTAACGCTTGTTCGTCCTACACTAGAGTACGCGAGCGTCGTCTGGGACCCCTTTAAAAACAACCTGATAGAAAGAATTGAAAAAATCCAAAGAAGAGCCGCAAGATTCATCTTATCAAAATACCGATCAACTGATTCCGTAATTGAGATGATTAACAAACTAAACTTGCCTTTACTTACTCAACGCAGGAGGATAGCTAGATTGAAAATTCTGTATCTGATTCATCGTAACTGGTTTAATTTCAATGCCCAAAAATATATAAAACAGCGAGTGTCCCGAACAGTCAGAAGCAGCCACCAAGAACATATTCTACCAATTGCAGCACGAATAGATGTACATAAATATTCGTTTTTCCCCAGAACAATAGAGGAGTGGAACTCACTGCCACATGAACTACTGACAGCAGACAATGTAAGCAAGTTTGAAACCGGGATAACTAAACTTTTCACTGCGACTGTAGACACATAGCTTTTACCTTGCGGATTCAGTTGACCTAAAGAAAACTCTCGTTTCTTGTATAAGAACTGATTCATCCAGAGACCGCGGCAAATTTGATGGTACCAGAATTTAATAGTGTCTACAGCTCTTGTTGCTTGCATTGTACCTCATTGTATTACGTGTACTACTGAATTGTGCCTTTTGCGTGTACTGTACCTTGAGTCTGTCCTCGAGCGCGACTGCATTTTCTTTTCTTTCCTTTTTTTTCATATCATGTAGCGCAACCACCCTGTAACGGCCTTCGGCCAACAGTATTGATAAATAAATAAATAAATAATGCGGGTTGAGCAAGGAATTCCACTGAGGTCATTGTTTTGTAAATGATACGCGTCATCGCGAGGGCACTGACGCGAACAAGGCGATTTGTCGAAATGTTGAACAGAGCGAAATTACTTGCTCTGTTACTTACCTCTGACCTCTGTTACTTAAGCAATGCGTAGACAGCACTAGGACTTCAATCGCTGCTCTATCCTTATCCTAGAGGTACCTACGCTTTCAATTTAAATTAGGAAGATTTACTGTTGAACAATTTCTGCACAAGTTTCCCTACGTCTTCATTACCGCAGCATAGGCAGGTACAGTAGGCCTGGGATAGGAGAATGCCGAGTGCTTCTGAAAGAATGCCACACCTCTTCGAGTGTTTTACCGCGGTGTGCGAGCCTTTTGGAGACCCAAGTAACATAGCCCGCGGTCATTGCTTAGCTTGCGCCACTCGCTGGGTGACTTCCTTGGTAAGCTTGGTGTACGAGCTTTCGCGAATGCCGCCGGCAATGCTGGGTCACGTTCTTCAGCCATTAGTGGTCCCTGCAAGTCGTCTCTGAGGCAACGGCAGCGCTTACGCCATTCCTAACTTCGACATTACGAAGCTTAGCGTGGGTCGTATAGCTGCGGCACCGTTTAACTCTGCAAGGTAATGAATTGCTCGCGCATGGCTGCAGTCTACAGTTTTCTGTGTCAACAGAAAAAAAAATACAGTGTGTTTCACCATTTGGCAATGTTTTTAACCAAGACACGATGAGGCAACCATGCCTGCCACACGCGAGGGTTGTATTTTAGCAGAACAGACTGTTCGGCTAGTTGGCTATCCAAGGACACTGAAAGAATCAGCGCTAAAAATTGACGAGCACAGAAAGGAGAGCAAACAAAGGACCTGTTAGCAGCGCCAGTCCTTTTTCTGCTCTCCTTTTTGTGATCGTCAATTCTTAGCGCTTATTCCTTCAGTGTTTGAGGGTTGTATGCTTAGGCACGGCATCGAAGATTTTTTTCTTTTTCAGTTGCACGTAACTATAGAACAGAAAAGTAAACGTGTGACCTGCTTTAGCAATCACTATTAACAGTATAGGGGCTGCTTGTTTCCGCCGACGTGCGTAGAGATGCGAAGAATAATCGCTAAACCTGTCTATATATTACTGAGTCCAAGAAAGGATGTTCGCCCATAAACATGGCGCAGTCTCCATCTGCAGGCGACAACACATTTTCCCCGCATGTTCGCATCATTCACAAAAACGCACATGCATGGGGTGTTTGCTGAAGTGAGGTGTGGTAGAATGGGTACCTACAGCTGTATACAACACTCGTGGCTTCTGAAAATCTGCAGGGACACATTAGGTAAGGTCTGGTTAGTTTAGTTTAGTTTAGGTTATGTTAGCGGCCGTGACCATAGGCGTGCGCACAGGGGGGGGGGGGGGCAGGCGGGGGCGGCCGCCCCCCTAATCACCTAAGAGGGGGGGGGCGCAAAATCTGCCCCATACATTGACCTCACTATAGTCACCTAAGAGGGGAGGGGAGGGCGCTGCGATGAACCTTCGCCCCCCCCTGATGGGGAACGCTGCGCACGCCTATGGCCGTGACAACATGCGCCAACTTTCCGAAAGATTGAATGCCTTCTCTTTCCGTAAGGTGCACCTGTAGGTCATAGAAATGGAAAGAGCATGAGGTGGCTTGACTAATTTTTTACGCGTATTATTTTCATTCAGTAGCGCCGCAGTGTAGCGAGAAGTATGTTTCCGTACTCGCTGAAATGTGCGCAGCTCTTGCGTGTGCGCTTCGCTTTCACGTAGCACGAGAGAGAACAGAATCAAAAAGGAAAAGAAAGAGGTATTCACTTCCAACCAGGGTGTTCACTTCCAAACAGCACACTCTTTGCGCTATTAGCATTGTTTGATGACTGGTTGTTATTTTAGTCTTCCGCCACGCTATATTACATATATTAACACGATTCCTTGCCCGACATGACGCCTGTATAAAGTATTTTTGCGAAGGAGTTACAAGCACCAGCCTGGCACTGTGGTGGAAGACCCGACTGCCACGCAGAGGGCGCGGGTGGAAATCCCATCCGATCCTAGAAATTTGTTTCTCATTTGATTTTTTCTTATAACACGCGATAGCGGTCACGGACACCGGCGGCGGCGGACAACTATGGCGCCAAAGTCAGCTGTTGTGATCTCATAACAGCTTTCGCTGTAACAAACTTCAGCGCCGACAATGCCCTCTCTGCGCTGGCCTGCGTGACAGGCGCGCCAAAGTCCACTT
Source organism: Rhipicephalus sanguineus (assembly GCF_013339695.2). Taxonomy (NCBI): domain Eukaryota; kingdom Metazoa; phylum Arthropoda; class Arachnida; order Ixodida; family Ixodidae; genus Rhipicephalus; species Rhipicephalus sanguineus. The sequence continues at coordinate 1,436,604 of NC_051178.1, read as the reverse complement.
GCGTTAATATAAACATCTGTGGTTGCCACTCTTTTCGTTTTTCGCACAGTTCCAACGTATCTTTGCTTTGGAATTCCTGCCTGAGGTACGCGCTAATACTAACATATGAGATAGGCTCACATTGCATGAGCTGAGTTGCTCCTGGTTGCGAATTTTTCTCGTGAACCGAAAAACGATTGAAAAAATTTCGGTTTCCCTCCGGAACGAAATAATAGATAAAGTTTCGGTTACGTTTTCGTTCCGGTCGAAAATATCGTTTCTTTTTTCATTTTTCGTTTTCGGTTCTCGCTCCGTTCCGACACCCAGGAGCACAGCGTAGCAAGGACAGTCGCAGAATATATTCTGCAATGTCTCCTCAGTAATGTAGACGTCGCAAAGAGCGTCGTCGGCCATCCCTATACGAAACGAAAATGACTTTGTTGAAGTCACTCCCATAGCCATAATCGGCATAGCAGAGTGGCCTCTCTTCGACGGAGTGCAGTTGGTATTCAAAACCGCACCAACGCATTCAGGTAGTGTTGCCGATAGTTTTGGCTACGATCTGCAGTATACAGTCCGCTACGCGTGCCAGCGAACAAACCTATTCAGTATTTGTTAGAAAACCTCTACCTCTCGAAGCAGTGGCATAGCCAGAAATTTCTTCCTGAGGAGGGGGGAGGGGGGGTTCAACCACTGTTTATGCAGTTTCGTGCGTGCGTTTCTATTTGCGCATGTATATGTTCTCATGCAAAATTGAAACATTGCGGGAGTTAGAACCTCCCAACACCCCCTCGCACCACTCAATGTGTCGCCCAGTGTGTCGCTACGCCAGTGTGTCGAAGTTATAGGGCTTATTTTTTAGGTTTACGCCTTTTCTATTCTAACGGTTCTTTCTCACTTTCCATCGCTACAGCAGAGAATTAAATAACCAACGATAACCTTTGTAATCAAAACGTAACGCGATGCGAGCCGGCATCGAAAGAATGATAAACGCGCCTTATAACGCACGCGAAATAATACGGTAACCCCACCGCTGCACGCCTCATTGACCTGACCAAGGAAGGTGCTGCGACGCCCGGCTCCCACGATAGCGTATCTGCCGACTCGGCTTGCACCGGCGCGCCAATCTGACAAGGTGCCGAAGTTGCGCGCGCGCGCCGCTCTCTCGGCCTTGTTACGCGGCCATCGAATCAATCTGGAGCCCACACTTGAGTTGTTCACCCCCGGTTTCAAACCGAGGCACACACAAACAGGAAAGCAAGGCAAAAGCTCTTTCCGGCGTCAGGAATTCAAAGGCCCGAGTCACTTAGGCCGTCAAGCTTATAGCAGCCGTTGTACCGTTTGGTCCGGGGCAGCAGCGGTATGTAGTTCGCTCCGCTGTCTCGCTTGAAATGCGATTATACTGTCAAATGGGCTGTCGGTATCACCGAAGGTATGTTATAAACGGAGGCGCCTGTGACCACGTTTATATAAACGCTTGACATGTATTCGAAAGAGAATAAATTAGCCTTTAAATGAGAACCATGTGACAGGCCATGTACTGAACTGTGGCTTCGGCACTCGCGCTTTTCACGCGTGAAACATAATGCATGTATGTGCGCTGCAAATGCGCTAAATTTTATAGAAATCTAACTCGCTAAATGCTTTACGCTGAGTTCGGTAAACCTCCACTAGTACGTTCTGTCTGCTATACGCACAAAACCCGCAAAATTGTGCATTCGAGCAGGAACCCGTTAGACTTTAGTGTGCGTGTTCTCGCAGTGTCTCGCAATATGCCGTTTGCGAATTGTCCTTAAGTAGCAAATAAAAGCGAAATTAACTGATTTAAATGCTGTCCAAGACCGCCAACAAACTTGGTGCTCTTCGATTACGAAAGCGTTGTTCTCTCCTAAGTATGTGCGCTGGCTGTTTTTATTTTATTTTATTATTGCAATACCAATTATATAGACATTCCCAAAGCGTTTTTGCCGTCGCCGTCGGCGCTGTCGTGATCTTCCGTATAAAGTTCAAATGAATAACATCGCTCCGCCCATCGTATGTTCTATGTGCGAGTATGTTCAATACATCCACTTAGAGAAAAAAGAAGACTTTCATCTTCGAGTCGTCTTAGGCGAATACGTAAGGGACACTGTTAGCTTTTATCGCAAGCACAATGTGCGAACCCTGCTTGAAAACTGAGATATGTAGGTCAACTTAACGTGATTTAGTTCCTTTAACGTCCTGCTGCGCCCAACACTTACGCTTCATCTCACCTACACAGAGGTGCTGTGCCCTTTTCCTTCCCGCTAAGTTGTCGCGCGGTAAAAGGCCGACGACCGCGAAAACCAAAGGCGTCGAGCGACCTTTACGACGGAGTCCGAAGAAACGTGTTGTTTGCTGTGCAGTTGTCGTTCCTCAAGTGTGAAAATGGATGAGAAAAAGCGGGGAGGGAAACGACGCAGCTGCCGTGAGACGCGATTGCCAGCTTCACTGGCACAACGCGCTAATAGAACGTACGCTCACAAGATGCGTCGTTGGTCACAACCGCGTGAGAAAAACGTGGAAGGCAGACAACGAGGCGTCTTAACGCTCTGTCCCTATAAAGTACAAGTACTGCACTTTGAACGAGTTAGGCTTCAACCACAACAATATCGAAACAAGAGATTCGCATTAACACATGAACATTTCATATGATAAATCGCATGTGCCTTTACATCATACAGGAAATCCTCTCCGACATTCTCTCCCTTCGATCTCTCTTACTAGAATGATTGAAAAAACAGAATATCTAAAAAAGCAGACCTGCGCAACACTGCAGAACCGCTGATCAATTTCCAGGGAAGCTTCTTAACAGCGGAGCAGTTTGTGCCGAGCATTGGTCCGTGAACAGAAATGGTCCTCATCTTCATGAACCGGCATCATAGTACTCGGCTATCCAGGCACGCTAGCAGAGCACAGTATAGCCTTGTATTTTACAGTATAGTATAGCAAGGGAGGGGAAAATGAAGCGAGCAGGAGGGAAAGGATGAGGTGACAGAGTTATGCATAGCATATAAAGAAAGAGAAAGAGAGAAATAGAGAGACAGACAGAATCACAGAAAGAAAGAACGAGAGGAAGAAAGAGAGAAAAAAACTAACGAGAAACAAACAAGGCCGCTGCTCAGGCTTGGCACCATTAGTGCGAAGCTGCGTAATTTTTGTTTTCTTTTTAGAGTCTTTTTCCAGCGCTGTATTAAGAACTTGAGTGGGCTGTATTTAATCTGTGCACTTGAAGGACTTGGATGCCTGGTGCAGGGTGGCATTCGCGTTCGTGTGCTATGGTGTATTTAGGTTAACATCATGCCAAAACTAGGATATGATTATGACAGACGCCGTAGTGGAGGGCTTCAGATATTTAGACCACCCGGAGTTCTTTAACCTGCACCTAAATCTGAGGACACAGGGCACAACCACTATGGTTAACTCAACAAACAGTTGAGGTTCGCAAGTACAAAATACCAGTGCTGAACATGCATTAATGAACGTTTACTAACTGGTCAGTATGGAAGCTCGATTTACTTCGCAAGGGTTGTTCGCCTCTTCCGGTAATCCAGCTCAAGGACTGCACAGAAATGTGTCATTTACCGCGTTATTGGAATTTATCGGTTGCATAAATACCTCGTTTCTCTTTGTCTGTAAATGTTTACATGTTTGCACATAAATATATTTCCATAACAACAAATCATAATAATGTTACAACAGACGGCGTTCCTATTTTTGTATTGAAGGAACGAAAACGAAGAAGAATGAGAAGAAAGAAAAGTGTTTAAGCCGTCTATAGCCCTTTTCGCTTGCCAACAACCACCCGATCAGGCAGCGCAGCCGATGGTAAACGGGGGCAGCGTTGTATTGCTTGCACCGACGTGCAACATTGATTCTGTTACTCGACGCCGGGAACTCCACAAAGCGTGCTGCGGAACAGGCTCTCGCTCCGAACACGAAGGAAACGAACTATCCTGGAACACGGAAAAAAAAAGAAAAAGTCCTTCCCCACGCTATCTGAGCGCCCGAGCTTTACGACTGAAAAGAGCAAAGCGCCTTAATAGAAAGCAGCCAAGATGGAGTTGTTTGGAAGGGCGAAATACTCTACCACGTAGACGCCGCTCTTTCCACCTTTCTTTTCGTTTCTTTCCTTCTTTCTCAAGTGAAACTTTTAAGTTTGTGTGCGGGATAGGGTTTTTTCCTTTCTTTCTTTTTGTCTTTTTTAGCTTCCAAGTCAGCTTTTCGAGCCTAGGGGTCGCTGATTGCCGGCATACTACTGCGTCTTCGTGTCTCGGCGTTTTAAGCTGCTTTCGTCGTCTCGGTCAGCGCCCTCTCTTTTTGTTTGTCTGTGCGACGGCCGCCCCCTCTAGCGGCGGCGAGATCATTTCTGAGCCGTGTCTCGCGGTCGGTGCTCGCGGATTCCGGTGCGCCCCGGCTGACAAAAGCTTCAGAGGACTCAATAATTGGTTTTTCAGGCTCGATCCGCTTTCGTAGTGATCCTCTCCCTGTCCCCTCTGACTTGATTCTTTTTCCCTTATTTTCTCACCAAGTTGCCTTCTGGGGATTAAGTGCCAGATTTACTTCCTCTACTTCTACACTTTTTTTACACGCTCGTCCCAATTCCACGGTCCTCTTAAGCAGAATGCTTTTTTTCTCCTCTTCGTAGACCGCAGGCTTCGTTTGTTCATTTGTATCGTTTTGGAGATTGACTCTAACCGCGCAAGAACCTGCCGGCACGACCCGGGACTCGAGTACAGCAACTCAGCCGAAGTAATATAGATCGTCAACGTGAGAATCTTTTTGCTTTTAGTTTCCAATTTTTAGTTTCCCATAAATTTAGTTTCCAATAGCCCATGCCCACGACAGTGCACGAGGCAACCACTCAAACCACTCGGACACTCTGATTGAAAGTTTAATGACTACCTTCGAAGGCACCGCCTGTGTGTATAAGTTCTGAATAGCGGTGAGTCTGTGTAACGACACAGTCCGTGGGTACTTTTGAACTAGTTCTGAATAGCGGTGAGTCTGTGTAACGACACAGTCCGTGGGTACTTTTGAACTAGTTCTTTTTGGTTCTATTCAGCCAGCTACGAAGGTGGTCATTCTTCACACGAGGATAACGGTATGCATGATCCTGCTCACTGGCAAAATCAAAAAGAGCACGGAACCCTTCGCATAATCACAGAGCCTTTCGTTTCGGCAACACAAAAAGTCGTGATTGGGCCACGTGATCAATCCTTCTGGTATCGATCGCAATCATTGCCAATGCACCGGGCAAATTACAAGTGGTCCCATAAAAAAATCACAGCATATCTACGGAGTGAATGATGATGAGTGGGCGAAGCTGCGGAGGTTCATCGGTAAACCGTGAATCTTCCGTGAATTCTGCCCAGTACATCATCGCCGACGTGAGATCGGGCGCGTTTATACTAAAGGTTCGATGAGAGTTATGACGACTTGCAGCTCACTTTAATTTTACATGTACGCTGTGAATTTTCATTGTTTAGAAAACCATTGCTTTAGAAAACATCTGGGTCTTTCGTTAAGCAGCTGGCGTCTTTTCGTTTTGCTTTAGAAACATCTGGCGTTCTTTCGTTTTGCTTTTAGAAAACATCTGGCGTCTTTCGTTGGTTTATTTCATCAATCAACGGCGTTTTGAACAAAATTTTTATTGTTTAATCACGCACAGAGAAATCTCACCAGGCACTACCTTGGAGGTAAACAATGGCTGCTAATGGGAATGAGAGACAGAAGAAGTCGGCTTTTAGCTAACACTTACACTTCTACTTCTACTAACGTTTCCTACTGGAACATGCCAATGGCTGCTAATGGGGAATGAGAGACAGAAGAATTCGGCTTTTAGTTAACGCGCACGCTGCGAATTTTTTATTGTTCAACAACGCACAGGAAAAATCTCCCACCGGCACCACCTTGGAGGTCAAGATCTTCTACTAGCGTTACGACTGGTTACGCACTACGACTACGAGGGACGAACGGGTGCCGCTTTAAGGAGCTTCGCCCCTAAAAAACGCAGCCTGCAATGAAACCGTCTGTGAGCTCACTCCTCAAAGCGATACCTCGAACAATGAATTCATTGAGAGGTGCGCGAGGGCTTGCGACGGCAAGAGCCCGACGCCCTACCGAGTAGGCTAACTCGGGAGATGCTAGACACGGCGCGAACGCGCCTTATATCTTTCACACATTCTCTTTCACGGCGGGCGGAGCGGGGCGGTGCCGCCGTCTGTGAGATGCGAAAAGAAGTAATGCTTCACGATCGACACTTACTAGCGCTTACTCCGAGATCGCACGCGATATCGGAGGTAATGGTTAAAGCGTCTCGATACCAGAGAGGTAGACTGGCCGCGCTGGCATCGCCGAGGCACCCTTGACGCAGTTACGTTCATTGCCTTTGGCTTCGTGTTAGCGTGCGTCGGCTCATCGCAGTAGTGCAGATTCCACCTGCACCAACGGGATTTCTCCGCGGCCGACTGCTTCAGTTGCGAGAGCACCGACTAACAAAACTGCTGCAATATGCGTTGCAGAAAGGACGCGATTTCGACGGGCGAATGTCGTGCCTTGGTGGAGCGAGAGCCGCGCCTGCGAGACAGAGGCCAGCGGGACGCACGCGTTTGCGGCTCAGGCTACGAACCTCTACCTCCCGTGTTGCTGAAGCGCAGTGTGTGTTATGTATGCATGAGCACAGGCGTCGGCTACCCATTACTAGAAAGCGCACACCGTGCCGTTTCTCTCCTTAATTGACGACGCTTTGAAGAAGGTGCATACCGGGTACCAATGTTGATTATGAGCTTGTTGATATCATCCTTACGCGAGATTCACGATTCGCTCTGTCCAAATATATGTTCACACCGTCAGCTACCACAACGGTTTAATAATGATCATGGGCGTTAGTCGTCGCGATAGAGACATGCTGTCAACATGGGTGCATCCACGTCAAACGGTGCTATAGGTGCCAAACACGAATAGACATTGTACAAGCTCTCATATATGACTACACAATAAGCACTACTTCTGTGAATACACGTTTCACTTTCGTGTTATACCGATTCCTATGACGGAGGGATCAGCCATATTTTTTTTCACTTACATAAAGTCGTCATTACGAGGGAATCAAGTGTGAAGTTAACATGAATGACCTAGCACAAGGTCGATTTGCTTGGATATCCACGCAACTTTCAGCAGGTAGACGTAATGTGGAGTACGTTGTTTATGCAGATGCGGGCCCGGTGCGCGCGTTCACAAAGCAGCTCTTATGCTAAGGTTGTTGGATCAAAAAGAACATTAGACTAAGTGACCGGCCAATGGCAAAAAAAAGAAGAAAAACACACGAGCAAGAACTTGTACGGATTCGGCTTCTGATTATTTTTATTGATTACGACAATAAGTAAAGAGACAAATGCAGGAGCCCTTGCCCTTTCGGTAAAATGCGGCTAGCGAAGCTTGGCGAGTGCGTTCATGACGTACTACGTTTCTTTCTTTCTTTCTTTCTTTCTTTCTTTCTTTCTTTCTTTCTTTCTTTCTTTCTTTCTTTCTTTCTTTCTTTCTTTCTATCGCATTGCGAAATGCTCCCTCCTAACTGTTTCCTGTGACGGGAATCTAGCCACGTGCTTGACAGCGCAACACTTTACTCGCTACAGGAAACAACGACGGTTCGTATGCAGGCAACAGTGAACTGACAAGTGACCTCGATCAGAGATCGCGATCGAGAGGGCACCGCCTATTGGAAATACAAAAGCGCGCGCGACCTTCGAGTGCCGCATTTCTGTACGCTCGCCGTGCTTCTCGCGTACGACGCCGCCACCGAAATGTGTGAATTATAAAAGCTTGGCTTAAAAATGAGTGTTCTCGAAGGAGTGAGCGGTGAGCGAGAGCATTCTGAAGGAAGTGGACGGTTACGAGAGGGTGACGAAGGGTGCCATTAGTCAAACGGAGAGACAGTATTGCGATCTGCACAATGAGTAACGAGCGCCTATCACCCGTCGAATAAAGTGCCTCGGTGTGTCGCATCGAGTTTTTCCCGCGTATCAGCCGACTGTCACGTCGCGTTCTCGTATGCGCGGGTCGGACAATGGCAGATGGTCGGCGATAGATCGAGAATGGCTGTCTCTAGCGCAACACCACTTATCCACCATCGCACTGACAGCATCTCGACGTCGGCTCAGAGATCAACACAGAATACTGCAATATACTTCAGTTGGGGTACTTATATCTGTTGCCATATGGAAACAAGGGCTTCGAGCTCTGTGTACGATTACATCGATTACATTTATATTTACCGTCATTTTATTGATGGCAACTACTTTTTATTTATCGTGTATTGTCTATTTGTAGACCTTTGCTATTGCTTGCACCGGCGGTTATAGACTAACGGCGACATTGTGACAACGCTGGAAGCAGGGAACTATTGTTCTAATTCCAAAACCAGGCAAGCCCCGGGACTTGAAGAATCTAAGGCCGATATCCCTTACCTCGTGTCTAGGAAAGCTCTTTGAGAGAGTCATCCTCACGCGCCTAGAACACCATATAGAGCGACACGGCCTCCTGCCAGACTCTATGGTGGGTTTTCAGAAAGGCATCTCCACCCACGATGTCTTCCTCATGCTTAGAGAGGACGTCCTCAATCCTCCACCGGGTAGTCTGGACAGGATCCTACTAGCGCTAGACATTAATAAGGCTTTTGACAGAGTCTCTCATGGAGCAGTCCTGGAAGGCCTTTGAGATATCGGATGCGGGGAACGCATGCATTTACAAATACATACGAGACTTTCTGACTGGCCGTACCGCAAGTATTGGTTTGGGCACAACACGCTCCCCACTATATAGCCTTCCAGACAGGGGAACCCCGCAAGGCTCCATCCTTTCCCCACTTCTCTTTAATCTCGCCATGAGAAGAATGGTTCTTGACTTACAGGAGGATCCCGACTTGGGCTTGGCCATTTATGCAGACGACATTACATGCTGGGCTAATAAGGGCTCGTACGGAAGCAGGCAAGACGTACTGCAGAGGGCCATTGACGTTATAGACTGTCACATAAAGAAAATGAACATGACTTGCTCACCGGAGAAATCGGCATACATCCATGTGAGACCGAAGTACACCCGGGCTGACAGATCCCCAGAGCTCCAATTAATACTTGCAGGCAAGACGATCAGGAGAGTAGCGCAGCTTCCAATTCTGGGTATACACGTCCAGAAAACGGGGAGCACCGCGCACACCCTTGCGAATCTCAAGCGCACGGTCAGGGGTATAACCAGTCTGTTGGGTCGCATCGCTTGCAGTAGAAAAGGAATGCGCGAAGCTGACACCTTACGGCTAGTGCACGCCTTCGTAGTCAGCCGTATTACCTATGCACTGCCTTATCCAGCAACTCGTAGGGCAGACATCGAGCAAGCGGACCGACTCCTTCGAATCACCTGCGAGGCAGCCCTAGGGCTGCCTCAAAACGCCAGCAACGCAGCTCTTTCTCCGCTCGGGATGCTCAACACATATGAAGAATATGCAACTGATACGCTCCTTGCGCAGCGGGAACGGCTAAACACCACGCCACAAGGACGGGCTATACTGACCAAGCTTGGCTTTCCTCTTGCCCCGCAGTACAGTGGAGATAGCACAGAATTAATCCCCCCGACTATACGTTCACAGATACACGTGGCACCAATACCACGTCACATGCACCTGGACTTCCACAGCGCGCGACGCCAAGCTCGCGAACGAAAGCTTCGCAACTACGGCACTGATCCTGACGTGTACTACACGGACGCCTGCCCCTACGGCCCCACTCCAAGTGGGTCCCGCACGTACCCGGCAGTGGCAAGTAATAGAGGACAACTGGTGGCAGCGGCGACGATACGCACATCTTCCGTGGCAACAGCGGAGGCCGCTGCAATCGCCCTGGCCATCACAGATGCAGACAAGCGAGGAACAAACTCCACCGTCCTCACGGATTCACAAAGGGCATGTCGACTTTACATACATGGCATACTACCCCGAACTGTTCTCAGAATCCTAGGCTCGCACATCGCATCTGACCACGGCATCATTTGGTGCCCGGCACATATAGGTGTTCCCGGGAAAGAACGGGCCGACCGACTCGCTCGCGCAAGTACATACCGAGCGACGGACGCCCGTGTCGACGAAACCATAGTCCCTGACGACGACGAGCGACCAAGCGGTCGAGCCGACATCCTCGAAGCTCAACAGCTCGAGCGACGCACAATGGCACCACCTCACCCGAAACTGAACAGAGAGCAATCGAGAGACTAGCGCCGACTGCAGACGAACACGTACCCCAACCTACACACACTTTCTAAGATACCCCCCTCCGAATATCGAGATGAGTGCCCCTGGTGCGGAGGGATACCAACACTGACACACATTACATACAGCTGTACCTCGCGTCCTGTTGCGGCAAACTCCGCGCTCATAAAAACACACACATTACCACACTGGTCGTGGGAGGCGCGAATCTCGGATCAGGCCTCGGGAAGCCAACTGGCAATCCTGGACCAGGCCCGGCGAGCTGTAATAGCCAGTGGAGCACTGGACGAAGGGCCCCACCCACTTTAGTTGCTAATAGGATGTTAATAAACGTTTTAGATGTGAAGCATCTTATGGCAGAGTTCAATCCGGTGGTGGTGGTGTGCGGCGTGACCACCCTTACTGCGCATGCGCAAGCCCTCTCCCCACACCTCCTCTCCCCATTTCCCCTCTCCAATCCTCCTCTCCATTTCCCCCTCTTCATTCCCATTCCCACTTCCCCTCTCAACTTCTCCTCCCCGCCCTCTCCACTTCCCCTTTCCCTCTCTCCACTTCCCCTTTCCCTCTCTCCACTATCCCTCTCCACTCCCATTCCCACTTCCCCTCTCAACTTCTCCACCCCGCCCTCTCCACTTCCCCTTTCCCTCTCTCCACTTTCCCTCTCCACCCCCTCCACTCACCCTCTCCCTCCCCTTTCCACTTTCCCTCTCCATTCCCCTCTCCCCTCCCCCCTCTGAAACGCGGGCTCGACATGCCGAAACGCTGCTTCGCATCGCCTCATGGTCCCCTTTAGCGGGAGATGGTGAGCTTATTCTCTCTCTCTCTCGTTTTTACTTAACGTGTATTGTCTATTTCTAGACCTTTGCTATTTCTTGCACCGGCGGTTGCAGACTAATGGTGATATTGTTACTAGTTTTTGCTTATCGTACATTGTCTATTTGTAAATCTTTGCGACTTCTTGCACCGGCGGTGATAGACTAATGGTGACATTGTGACTTGTTTTTACTTATCGTATATACATCTATAAACTTTGCTATTGCTTGCACCGGCGGTTATAGAATAGTGGCGATATTGTGACTGAGGAGTCTGACTCTGTGCGTGTGTGCTGGCCCCCATCTCCATCTTTCTCTCTACCTCTAACTTTCAAACTCCAGTATCTATTTTCCCAGTATGTAGGGTAGCATAGTGGTTTTTCTAGACAGGCTAACAACCCTGCTTTTCTCTCTCTCTCTCCCTTTCCTTCCTTCGCTATTTCTGTGTTGACCTTTTGCAAGGCCCACCTTCTATGATCTCGTTTGAGAGCAGCAGTATTCAAAATAATAATAATGCTGCCAAATTTATGTGCCAGGGGAAATATTATTAGTTGGTCCACAAAAACATATTCAGTGGACGCAGAGGTACACGAGGGAAGCAGCAGGATGGAAAGTCCGAATTAATATATTATTTACCTTCAACCGTCTAGCAGCATAATTACCCTACAGAATGTTATGAAAAAATCCTCTAGCTACTTGGCTAATCCCATATATTGGGCGTGAGCCATCTTCTGAGGTTAAGAAGAAGGGTCGTACAAAGATTACGCTTGCCAACATTACTATTCAGAAAGGAGGGGCAGGAAAAAAGGTTTCAAAAGGGGAAAGTAACAGTAAAGACGTAATAAAAAAATGACAGGTCACAAAGACTTCAGAAGAAAATAACTTATTTTCTTCACAAGTCTTTCACTCTCATAACAATACCATTTTGTCGGCGACAAAATGGTATTGTTACGAGAGTGAAACGCTGACGTTCTTTAAAACGACTGACAGCGTTCGCGGAGCAACAGCTGTTTCCGGAACGAATGACGTAGACAAGATGCACGCTTTCACACCTCGGGCTTTGCGTGTTCTTGACGCTGAAAAACAAGTCAAGGTCCAGTGCTCGTTTCGCTCCCGCGACAAACAGTTCAAGGCCGAGTAGCTGCGGCAATCTAAAGAGCTACTTCTTCTTATCGTTGTCCGTTGCTCTTTGAGCCTTCTCAGTGAACAGTTGGTACGCAATGAACGCAATAGTGGATAGATTGAAAACGCGCATTGATTAAGGTATGATGATCAGTATGGACAGGTGAGGAAGATAGTGGGCGTCCGTCCGTCCGTCCGTCTATCTATCTATCTATCTATCTATCTATCTATCTATCTATCTATCTAACTATCTATCTATCTATCTATCTATCTATCTATCTATCTATCTATCTATCTATCTATCTATCTATCTATCTATCTATCTATCTATCTATCTATCTATCTATCTATCTATCTCATGAGTGACTTAGTGCATTCAACAAATGTGCGCACATTAAACCACTAGTTTTCATGCAGTTGTAAGCGTCCTCAAGGCGTTTACGAATCGGCGCTCTTCGGACGCCGCTCTCGCACTTCACGCTGTCACTGCAACGGGCGTTTCATATAGGATTTGTTTTTCTTTTCCTATTTTGTCACAGTCAGGAGGGTTTCCAGCCAGGCGCCCTGACGAGGACGCAGGAAGAAGGACGACAGACCGTCGGTGTGTCGTCTTTCCCTATGCGTGTTCGCCAGCGCATGTGGCTGGAAACCCTCCTGACTATGCGTAACAAACCCTAGTGTAACTAACGAGCCCAGGCAAGCGTTATTTTTTTTGTCAAGTGCTGAAATTTTATTTAATCTCTTCCGAACTGCGCCCCTGTAGCGATAAAAGTATACACCTTCTGTCCTCATTATGAGCGCCGAAAGGGGAGAAACTTGAACCTAGCGAAATATGATCTTTTTTATGTATTTAGATATTTTCTATAAGAAAATAAAAAAAACGTGACTTCAAATAAGAAAGCTGAAATAAAATCGGGGGACTCTTAAGCTTCGCCTTGAAGAGTAGAGCAGGAAAGTGTTATCTTACGCTCCGTCACAGTTGCGAAGTTCCCACTACATTTCTGCACCTCAACACGCGCAGCTGCGCCGGAGGCAGGTTTCGTTGAATTGAATTGATTTTATTTGCAATTTAATTGCGAGGATGAACACGCAATAAAAGCTGCAATTAGCGGCTTGGCCACCACATACTCAGGGCAGCTCCACATCAGGGTAATAAACAGACTAACGCATTACAACACGCACAAGCAGTTAATGTTCAAACAACGAACAGCATTAAAAAGAGACACATTTTGTAAAAGCGTAACAAAGGGGGTTCATCAAACGAACATGAACCTCTTACACGAGTGTTTTCAGTCACACAGATATATGGCGTAGATCCTTCAAAGGCAGAACAGATATATTTAGACTATATTCTTTTTGTATCTGATTTAATTGTCTCGGTAAAAAAAAGTCACAGTTTCACCGCAACGGCGAAGCAATGAATGCGATAGCAATAAATTGGAATGTAACGCGGAGAACGGAAAGCAGCTCGAAATTGCCAGCGCGTCGCTCGAGCCCAAAGGACGCACGAAAAGAACGCACACAGGACGAGCGCGAACTAATGCGTCACAGCTCGACACTTGAAGCGCACTGCTCAAACATAAAGCAGGACGTACGAAACGAACGAACAGGTACACACAAGACGAGCGCGAACTAATTGTCACAGTTGTTACTTATTTCTGTTTGAACAGCGCGCTCCTTTCGCGAACGCGGCCGCTGCAACGAGCGAAGCGAAGCACCCCACCGGCCACCCCTTCTTTCCTCGAGATAAGCGCACGAAAGCGACCACGCCCTGTAGGGCGAAGAGCAGCGGCGTTCGCAGGAGCGGGGCGACGATCTTTAAAGCGCACCACACGCGCGCACATCGCGCCATCTATGTGGCCACTAACAAAGCATGCTGAAGTACATGGTGTATATAAATAGCTCGCCGTTAGCAGGCTGCAGCCTGCTAACGGCGAGCTATCGGCGAGCTAACGGCGAGGCCACGACAGCACCGTCTTTCATCACCGTCTTTCATGAAAGACAGTGCAGTCGTGACCTAACGTCTAACGCGGCGGGCTGCAAAGCGAGAGGTCGCCCGTTCGATTGCGGGCGTCGGAAAGTATTTCTGAATTAATTTTCTTTGTGGCTTTTCTATATATATACATACTTACACATATACGGTGAATGACGGCGGCGACGGGGACGGACATTTTCCAGCCGAGACTGTCCATATAATTGCTATCGCAATAAAACTTGCAGGACGCTTGAGCTTCGCCTTCAAGAGTAGATAACGCGCTAGTGTAATCGCGCCCCGTGCGCATCTCCTTATTAATTGCTAATCTAGCTTCGGTTCTCGATGCATGCATCAACCGTGCCGTAAGGAAACGAACGACTGTGCGCGTAACATTGGCCGTTTCAAACTATCCTAGAATGCCTACTACAAGTACAGTTGTTAAGTGCTCACTACGCCATCATTATTCCTTTTGCGAATTAGCGAAGGGCCCACTACGCGTCCGTAAGGCAACATGCGAACCTACGCAGAGGCTCGCTTTGTCGATGCTTTTGCTGCTGATGATAATTAAATATGTCTGAGCGATTTGGAACGGGTGGGCCTTTAAAACACCCACTCGTTGCTCAATTCACGTATTTTGACGCCTGGCGCAATTATACACTTCTGTCACGCAATATTACATGCGTTAAGGAGACTCCTTCCACTACATGACAGTCATATAGTGTTTTTTTTTTTCGAAGAAGTTTCAAGCAATAGCGTAGCTCTCCTCAAGCTGTGTACACTAAGCGTTGCACAGAAAAGAAGTTTCAAATGTATAGGTGCCCTTGAGTATTTTGTTCGCTATGATGTACATTGCGTACATTTGTAATAAATACCATGAAAAAAAAAGCAATAGCGTAGCGAGGGGAGAACCCTTGACAGTGCTCAAGGAATTTTAAAATTGATGTCCGTCCCGTAGGACTGACACTACTTGTTATTACCTCTATGTGCTTGTTGATGTAATTCGTGTCTAGAAACAGACACTAAAGAAAAAAAATAGCGTAGCTCTGTGGTAGAACACCTGCTTGCGACGCAGACGGCCTGGGTTCGATTG
Source organism: Rhipicephalus sanguineus (assembly GCF_013339695.2). NCBI lineage: Eukaryota > Metazoa > Arthropoda > Arachnida > Ixodida > Ixodidae > Rhipicephalus > Rhipicephalus sanguineus. Next base: position 1,421,350 of record NC_051178.1, on the reverse strand, counting down.
TCGGTCGCACCAAAGATTTTTTTATTATTTATTTTATTTGCATCTTTCTTGATATTTTGGTCACAGACAAGATGATTTTTCGCTCACAACCAACGACACCGACGCCGACGCAGGAATTTCTGCGAAACGAGCTCTTTAACGCTATCGCGTTAATAAAACTGCAGCATTTGATCGCCGTAGGTAGATCTACTCCTGTTAACGTTCCAGCTTTCTGGTTGACGTACGTTATACAAGTGGATACGATGCTGTAAGGAAGCCAGTTTGGTTATAGTGTTCTCATTCTTCATTTTTGTCAATTCTGTATAAGCGACAAAGAATATATTGGTAAAAAAGTTGTATTTTTATAATTTCGAGATTTGAAAACAAAGGACCGGTGTGACAAAGATATGGTGCCTCGGATACAAGGCGTATTGCCCTTTTTGATACTATGCCTCACGATGATTGTGATGTGTTATTGCTGAGCCCTTTGTATTGAGTGAGCTGCTTTAAATCACCCACTAGTTACGCAATACACATGGTGTGACGCCTGATGTGTGAAAAAGTTTTTACACATCAAAATTCTACACATCGGTCGTCACACCATGTGAATTGCGCAACGTTTCCTGGTGTGTGTGTGTTTTTTTTTTTTTTTTTGCATGCCGGCTTTATATCTTGTCCTAGAAAGGACTTCTATGCAACTACGACAAAATTCAGCGAAGCCTTCGTAGAAAGCGTTCTCCTTCTTCATTTGTTTTGCACCGCGGGTACGGCGTATTCACGTGGTTCAGATACATTCACGTCAGGAAAGCATGGGCGTGTCTCACAGTGGTCAAGACACTCGCTTTGGGAGCGCGGAGGCGCCGATTCAAATCCAGCCAGGCGAAAAAACAATATTTTGTTTTATTCATTAATTTCTTTATGGCAACGATCGTCTTACGTGACAGAGTGACAGACAGACGGACGGACAGTGTATTCGTTGAATCGGCTTAGAAATGCTTACTCATTTAAAAAAGTGAGCAGTGCATGTCGTCGCTAGCCGAAGAAAACGAAGAGCGAGTCCGATTCGGCATTACCAATAATTGATACATCAATTCATTTTATTAGTTATTAATAGCTTAAGCGACACCCTTAAGATAATATCAGCAAAATTGACCCTCAACTCGGCCAATCCCCTGCATTGGGTATGAGCCATGCACAGAGGACAACAACTGCGAATAACGAAATGCATTTAAATCCGCACTTAAAATTTCCATAGAAACCTCCGTGTAGTCCATCTAGATGATCGGAGGGTATGATAACCATATTTCGATGCCGTGTCCCCCCATTAAAATTATATTCACACAGGGCTGGTCTGGCGACATCGCCTCTCTTTTATTTCTCTCAAGAAATAGAAACTGTTGAATGTGATTTTTTTCTGTCACGTCGCCGGCATTTATGACTTAGAAAACGACTTCTAGTTATTCCATTTTCAAAAATTGATTTAAGTTTATCTGCAGAAATAGTGCTGAGCTTCTGTATTGGGACATTGCCGCAGGGATGTATTCGGTGCGGTGTGTAATTTTATTCAAGCTACAAAACGTATCCCATTTTAATCTCTACTTTAATAAATATTCTTACAGTAATTAAAAATGTGTTGAAATCTAACAATCTAAATTGAAATCAATTCTAACTTGTTCGGGTCAGAGGAATAGAGCTGTTTGCTCTGCTCAAAACTGCACAATTTTTTAATACATTAGCTATCATTTGCTTTATTTTTTCCATCTTTTTCTTTAATCTATTATTATTATTATTATTATTATTATTATTATTATTATTATTATTATTATTATTATTATTATTATTATTATTATTATTATTATTATTATTATTATTATTACGCATTCTTGAAGTTATCAGAGAAAAGCTACGATACGCAGCCTTGGCCAATCCCCCAGAGTGGGTAAGTGCCATAATTTTGAGGAAACAAACAAACAAAACAAACAAAGCGATACTCATGCCAACAGCGCAGTTTCTTCTCCTAATCTGTCTAGTAATGTGCTCCGGGCACGTCGCGAACGGCCACGCACGTAACAGTGCTACGCAGCGTTCCTAAAAAAAAAACTTGAGGAGGGCAGCTTTATAAGAAATCGGGTAATGTACAGATGATTTTATAAGTGGACGAGATAAGCTCCAAAAATTATTAGACACTAATTGCCACGTGGCCGGCTTTGACAAAAAGATATAGGTGGACCTATCGAAACGTCGTCCAGCGTGTTTGAGGCACTTGGGTTCATGTGATTGTAGTATGTTTAATATATCGTGAACGCGATATATACAAACACATCACGCATTCACAGCCGTAAGTACTTCCCGCTTCATTGTCCGGTATGAAAAGGAGCGGTTAACTCCCGACCACATTTTGTCGATGGCCGAGCCATTGACTATTGTCGTGTCCGAATGCATGGCGACACATGCAAATGGGAAGTCGTGGCCAGATGAAATGGCATGCCGCGCAAAGCGAGTGAATTGAATGCTGGCGCTGTGCACGACAGTTGGGCCGGCTGAATGTACTATAGTGATAATAGCCTGATGACGTATTATTATTATTATTATTAATTATTATTATTATTATTATTATTATTATTATTATTATTATTATTATTATTATTATTATTATTATTATTATTATTATTATTATTATTATTATTATTATTATTATCATCATCCCTTCTAGCGGTGGTGGTCGTCTCACTGGCTTGGTTGGCTCAGAATAGCTATTGTGCCCTGTTAGTGACGAAGTCGTGGGTTCGATATCTGGAAGTGGTCTCTCAATTATTACGAATGCGAAGGAAAAGGCGCTCGTGCGCAAAGGCACCATAAACACATCAATATTTTATGAAGGCGCTTCGATCTCTCTCTTGCAGTGCGTGGGTTGCTTTCAGAAGTTAAATCCCACAGATAATTTATTTTTGCTTTAGTAGTAGTAGTAGTCGTAGTAGTAGTAGTCGTAGTAGTAGTAGTAGTAGTAGTAGTAGTAGTAGTAGTAGTAGCAATTAAAGGGTGGCTATAAATTTTAGTAAGGTGGCTTTGTACGTCACGTATGTTGATCATTGAATGCGTTCCGCCCTTACTCCAAGTACCTCGTGCACCTGAACCTAATGCAACCATCTTTTTGATGACCATGAGTCCATTCACGCGCGAAGTGGTGGAGATCATAATGCACAATGCTCGCAGCCACACAATGGCATGTTCGCATTCCAAACCAACATCCATATTTACATAAATTTAAAAACACCGAACACTAACAGATTACAGTGTAACGCGTCAACACGCCTTGTGTTGGCGGAGAGAGGGAGATAAGAGGGAGAGCGAAGCTTCAAGGAAGAGACAGATAGATTATCTAGGCTGAGCCCGATTGTCTGTCCAGAACTGTATGTAGAAAGCGCACTGAAGAAGTTGAAGAAGTTGAATAAGAGTATCAAATTTGTAAGAGAGATATATAAAAGCGAAGGAAAGGCAGGGAGGTTAACCAGGTTGTACCCGGTTTGCTACCCTACACGGGGGGAGGGGGAAGGGGAGAAAAAAGAATAGAGAAAGGAAAGAGGGAACAAGTAATACGCGCACACACATCCGTGTTCACTGCTCACTGCCCACCTCCTCCTCTCTCTTACGAACATGGAACTTAACGGTAAGCCGATCACCATCAAGCCATATGCACCCAATCCTCCCATCTCATGCCTCGTTGTCATACACAACGTCTGTGGTCATTTCACATCAGCTCAGCTCTCGCATGACCTCGAATCTTTCACTACTGACATACTCGCTGCACGTATGATGGGCTCCACTGAATCCGTTCTCATAACATTTGCTGGAACCGTCATCCCTCGCTTTGTATATTTTAAACGCGTCTCTTTCCGATGTCGCCCACATAAACCTAAGGCCCCTACTTGTACCCGGTGCCTTGCTATAGGGCACCGTGCTCACCAATGCCCTCAGCACAGCGTTGCGGTCAAGTGCCGCCGCTGTGCAGCGCTTCTATCCCCAGATCCTTCTGCTCATGTTTGTGCCCAACCCTGGTGCATCTATTGCCAAGTCAATACTCATTCATCTCTCGACTCCACCTGCCCTTTCCTCCTTGCTAAGCAGCGGGAGTGTGCCAAAGCCGCTTTTCTCCGTCGCACAGCCTTGCGCCGAACCACCCAGCCATGCCCGCCCTCCTCTTCGACGCATGAATTCCGTTCACCCCCCGCAACATCCACCCCGGGATCCTACGCCGCTAAAGTGAAAGGCGCGTCACCGCTGTACCCTCCTTCCTCTAACAACACACCCTCACCATCCATGGGTAACGAGAGCCGTTCCTTCGATCTCCGGCTCGCAATGATGGAACGCAATCAGCGCGAGCAACAGCGCGTCTCAGATGAGTTACAGCAGAAAATCCACGCTTTGACGCGGACCCTAGAAACCACTACCTCTTCTCTTGCCTCCGAACTCGCGGAGTTGAATAAGCAACTCGCCACGCTCACCGTCCCGACCTCCGACTTCCATGTAGACAAACTGGCTGATATGGTCGAAACCACCACCACCGCACACCACACTCGCTTGGTTCAACTGGAAACTTCGATCGTCCGGATTCTCTCAACCCTCGAAACCCAATCCAAGCAATTGGAATCCTTCACTTCTATGCTCAACTCCCTGCAAGACTCACTCCCCCCGGCAAAAAAAGTAGGAACGCGGTCGCACAAGCGCCTCCGCCACTGCAATGACTTAGATGGCGCGTGGAAAGGACCTCGAGATTTTGCAGTGGAACTGCCACAACTTTCGCCATAATAGGACCCCTCTCCACCAATATATCCTCACCCGCCCTTTCCTACCCCATTTTCTTCTTCTCCAGGAGACTCGGACGGCCCGCACCCTCCCGGGCTACCGCGCCTACCATGCTACGACGGGCACGCCACTTGCGTCCATTTATGTACGCACCGACGTTCCCGTCGAACCACTTGACATCCCCTCCACTCTCCTTAAATATTTAGTTGGTGTGGTCTATTACCAACCCTCTTCTCGTATCTCTCTCACCCTTATGTCTTTTTACAATCCCCCTGCCACATCTTCTTTGTTCAATGCCCTTGGCAAATTCCTCCACTCTCTTCCTTTGACTACCCACATCCTCCTTGGGGGTGACTTCAATGCTCCTCACAGGCTCTGGGGTTACCCCCAGACATTCAAACCAGGCCGCCTTCTTCACTGTCTTGCCCAGGAACGTCACCGCACCCTTCTTAACACTACTGACACCCCTACTCGAGCGGGCACTGGCTCACAGCGCTTCACTACACCCGACCTCACTTTCTCTCGGGGTTCGCTTCTGCACACACACAGACAATCACAACCAAGAAATGTTTGACATCGGTTCCTCTGCGAGATGTTAAAAAAGGCTTGCAAGGACTGGCTCCAAGGAATCCAGAACTTGCAGAGCGCATTGAGCTGACGGAGTTGTCATTCCGTTGAGGAGAGTGCGCATTGTGGTCATGAGAGACCTTAACACAGCGAGGACTTGTAGGTTTCCGTCGTGGCAATCATCTGTGGAGGATGAGGCACATTGCGGGGCATTCTGCATCGGCTCTTTATGAGTCTAAAGAGCCGTACCATCGGCTCTTTATGAGTGCGCAGTGGTGGCAGCGAGGGCCACGCGACATGCGCCGCCGCTTTCAAAGCCTGTGCGTCTTTTCGGCTCTCCGATAGTGATGCATTGGGCGGTGGTGGTGACGGCAGTGGTGGTAGCTGTCGCTTAAGAGAAGTCTGACGGTCTGTCGGAGTAGGAGATCGCGGTGTCCGTCCAGATTGGGCAGCAGTAGTCTTAGACCTTCGTCGCCGACGCGAGCGTCGTTGTCTATTTCTCACCACATCAGCAGCCTCTTTGTGCGTTGAGTCGTCCCGTACCATCTGTTTCATGCCGCTCCATTCTTTTTTCACTAATAAACAGTCCCTTGATGAGGCTTCGTGTGATCCACGGCAGTTGGTACATTTCAGGGCAGTTGCTCGGCAAGATTCCGCATTGTGTGGTTCTGCACAGCGGGGGCAAATCGCCACGTTCCTGCAAAATCCGTTCACATGACCCATTTTTTGACATTTACGGCACTGGAGTGGTCTTGGTGCAAACGAACGGACCACGTGACGAAAGTGTCCGACCTTCACGTGGGATGGCGATATGTCGCCTTTGAAGACAACCTTTACGCAACGCGAGTTGCCCAGGCGTGAGACTTGGACGATGTTGCTATGGTCACTAACTTCCTTGATGAGCATTGGAAGGTAGTCACAAGGAATGGAGATGTCGACATTGCATATTACACCTACCACCATGTCCTTGTTAAGTGGAAGGTGAGCTCGAACCTTGATACCGTCGAAGTCTGTGACCCTGGTCAGAGCAAGCAGAGATGCCTGGTGTATAACCTCGATAGCCAATTAAGACATTCTTGCGGGGGTGGACTCGAACATCCTTGATTTTGTTTGGCGCAAGAGACTCGAGTTTCCTCGAGATGGCCTGCCGATTCAGGTGTCTCAGATTGTCCGATGGCGTAACAGGCACAAATAAGACGGTGTAGTTTGTTGAAGCCACCTTCGGCTTCACAGTAGATGCGGTTGAAGCTGGTGAAGCACCCATATATCTTCGTTTTGGTTCGCTGTTCCGTTTCCTCGAGGGGCCCGCCGTCAGCGGAGGCATTCCTGGAGGGTGTGCAGGCCAGTCTGCTTCGAGTGTAGCCAAATAAAATACCGATGGCGACGCGAGTAACATGAAAATACACCAAAACTGTCACCCGGTAAACAAAGCGCTGTGCAAGAGGCACACTACAACCTCTCTTATTCCTAAGTACTATAACAGTATATAAAACCATTCACTTCTTGGCCAATCTCCCACAGTGGGCGTGAGCCACAGTTTAAGGTGAATAAGAACAAGAAGTTCGCCTTTTTCATGGACACAGGCACACAAAAAAGGCATCTGCATGCCTTAGGAGATTGCACATGAAGATGTTCGAGCCCTCCTCAAAGCTGTTATGAGTACTGAACGTCATAAGCAATTCAGAAAGCATTCTGATCAGCCCGCCAGAAAGGAAGAATCTCAAAATTTTACTTTTTTTCCCTGTGCGTTCCGTACTGTCAGCATAAATTGAGACGGGAACAATTCCGAAACTACTCCAGCGGACCGCTCCGTTTCTAGGTTTAGTTGCGTTCGTTCCACCGGCTTAATTGAAACAACGGCTATGCGAGACAATACTCAGAGCTTTGCAACAGGTCACAAAGCGATTGCACGACCCACTTGCATGTATAATTACACGTAGCAAGCGTTTCCCTGCTGTTAGCGTCTCAATTTATGCCGATAGTTTTACCGCTCTCGACAGGAAAAAACTAGCGTTGAAATATTTCGAAACGTCGCCGACGTGACCCCTTTTCTCGATGCCGCAGAACAAGAATAATATGAAATCGTGGGCTCGGCTTCCTGGAGTGGTGGTCGCACTTTAATTAATGGGGGCTCTCCAACGCGAGGTAAGTGACATAAATATATATTAAATATTTCTCGGGCAACCTCCACTACATCGCTTAACCCGACGAGTCAATAAAAAAAAAAGACGACGCGCTCTTTGTATTCACGCGCAGGGCCTAAGTTTTTCATCATCACTCATGCGGCCGGTGTCGGCGCGTGGTGATGAAGGAGCGTGTGAAGAATGACGCCAGTGATTAACGCGTCCCTGTCCTGGTGGCACGCAGCGGCGGCTGCGCTAGATGCATCCGCACCACCGTCGTCCGCCTCCCTTTGTTATCTCTGCTTCGCCACCTTTCCGTGGCTGGCAATGATGCAAGCTTTGTGCGCCGACTATGTACCGAGTGCGGTGCATGAATTCAAGCTCGAATTCGCAGCGCTGAATCAGACGTTGCACAGCGAGAGCACAGTCTGTTGGGTGAACACGCGAGCGCGTGCCCGATGTAGAGTGCCTCGATGCGCGCGCCCCCGCTTAGAGTGGTGTCAGCTTTTGAAAGGGCAGGTGCCGCCTCCTCGGCCGGCCGTGGCCGCCATTTTGAATCCCCCGCCCGGTCACTTGTGCGTGGCGCGCGTGCTGTTTTTAGGTCGGTGCTCGTTTCCCTGCAGTTTTATGCGCTCGCTACCGTCACCATGGCCGGTGTTGCGTGCCGCAGTGCACCAATCATTCCAGAAACGCTGGGAGCTGTATCGTTTTAGAAGTTACGAGGTTTCTTTGGACAGTAAAAATCAAACGTGACAAGCGGCATCCGAAGAACACATTATGCACTTGCAGCGTAAGTTTGCGGCCGGTATTTCGAATGCACATGCAAGGATAACTTCTGCCGGTGTTAACCTTGCGTAATAAATGGACACACTGATATCAGCTACATGCTTAAAATGCTTTGGTTCACGTGTGCGTGAATCCTGCATTTTTCTTCGCAAATATTCTTTACTGCACTTGGTTGGTCCTGTATCTGCCTTTGATTCTTGCTTTCGCTATTTTTGTGATTTGAAATGTATTATGGAATATATTATGCGTGTTTGTCTGCAGATCAGATCCTTCTTTTTTCTTAATAATAATTATTTGTGAGAATTTACGGCCCAAGAACCCCGATATGATTATGAGAGGCGCCGTATATAGTGGAAGGCTCCCGAAATTTGGAAGGCTCCCGAACACACACACACACACACACACACACACAGTATTTAATGTAAGCCCTGAAGGCTCATACAAGAATGCGCATACGAACAGTTCTCGCGAAGCGTCTATACAAAGAAGACGCATGAAAACAAGAAGACGGGGAAGCATTGTGTACAGTAGACACGCTATGTCAGTAAAAAAAATACAAGAAACAAAGTCAAGTTGTAGAATGAGTACGTCATGGAAAACCAGTTAGTGAAATAAAAACTCAGTCTCCCTTATGCGTTCGCTTAAGACGGCTCGAAAGCGAAAGCCATCTTCTCAGTTTTTTGCGCACCGAGCGCGGTTTTGCATTGCCTCCAAGATTAGAGGCACCTCACCTGGTTTTGCACCGCCTCCGTGATCTGCCCACTTTTGACCAAGCTACGATGTCATGTGATAACGGCATCATATGACGTCACGCCTAAATTTGCGGAGCCATGTTGACGTCATATGGTGACGTCATCACGTGACGATGATTTTTTGCATCCCTCGTCCCCGACGTGGTGGTGCGCTGACGCCGTAGACGCGGGACGCCGACGGTCAAATTTCGCGTTTGATGATGCATTTAAGGCTTTCGCCTTAAAAAATATGTCCGCCACGGTGGTATAGTGGTGACGGAGCTCGGCTGTTGACCCGAAAGTCACGGGTTCGATCCTGGCCGCGGCGGTCGCATTTAGGTGGAGGCGAAATGCTAGAGGCCCGTGTACTGTGCGATGTCAGTGCAGGTTAAAGAACACCAGATGGTCAAAATTCATATTGCCCTCCACTACGGCGTGCCTCATAATCATATCATGGTTCTGGCAAGTAAAACCCCAGACATTATTATTAATAAAAGAGACAAATAAACGACGCCGTGCATCTGCCGCACAAAGTGTAAAACAGTATTGGAAACACTCAATAATATGTGCATGCAATTGGGCATGCAAAAAAAAAACCTGCAGATACAGAAAAAGACACTGCAGATACAAAAAAAATCACAGCATATCCATGTGGTGAAGGATGATGAGTGGGGCGAAGCGAACTCGCGCTGCAGCACGGCGATGGCATTGGCGCGAGCGTGGTCCTTCTTGATGGAAGATATTGTGACTAGATTGTTCGAGAACCACAATCTGTTGCACACACCGCAACTATGGCCGAAACTGTTATCAAGGAAGTCCCGCTGGAAGCGCGCGTCGGTGCCTTCGGGCTGTTGGAAGTTTGTAGAGGAGGCTCTCCCGCAATTGCGCTGGTTTCCACGCGTCCAGGCAGGCGGTCGCAAACCTCGTCCTCGAGAAGAGCTGCTGTTGGAGGGAACCGGACTGAGGAGCAGAAGAAGCGTATGAGAGGTTTATTTACATTTTTACATTTAGACAACTCGTTCCGGAATGTCCTTCGCATGCATCTGCTCGCGTCTTTTAACCCCTTGGTGGTCCCTAGATGCCAGACCTGGGGAAACAGGGGAAGACGTTTCCATCCAATCGGGCGGCGAATCCTGCAGGTCACTTAGCTGGCACCGCCCCCAGCACACGCACACACAACCCGAACACGCGCATTGTTCTCGCAACGATGTCGCGTCGGGGGAAGCCTGCCGCCAGCATGCGGGTTGTGATGAGTCCCTCATGTCGCTGCTCGAGCCGACCACCAATGCGGCCGAACGGCGGCTGCAGGCCCGGCAAGTCCACTGGTAGGCGTCTGGGCAGCTGGCGCTGATTTGAGCGTAGACGACCTACCAGCCGGAGACGCAGAGCGCGGTGGTCCGAGGTCCGTCTCGGCGTCGCGGCCTTTCCTGGGGCACAAAGGCGCCATGTGTCGCATTTTCGCTCCGGCATCGGCGACAATGGTGCTGTCTCGAGCAAATTGAAACCATGCACCTCCTGGCGCATGAGAATCAGCCGGGCGTCTTCGCGCTCTTCCTTATCTCCGCACAGTGAAGCGGCTGCCTTTTTTCAGTCCCGGCGCCCCGCGGCAAAGGATGGCTCGCCGATCGCAACAGCTCCTCCGGGGCCAGGAAACTCTCGAATGGCCAGGAACCCAATTGCTGGCCATTAAGAGGGGGTCTCGGAGTCGACGATGACTGTAGACAAGCAGGTCAAAGAACCTCACAGAAAGGGAAACAGCAGAAAGAACGATCCAGGCGGCACAACGCTACACCGCGCGCAAGCGTTCAGAATTCGGCTTTCAACCCGCCAGGCCTCTCATAACAAAACGTGAAAGTACAAACTTAAAGTTATGAACCTTATTGAATTTCGACATTTGAGAGGTATATTAAAATAAAGCAAGTGACCATCTTCCCCCTGAAAGCTTTACGCAAGACAAAAATCGCCACGACAACTAATAAAATAAACCAACTTGGGAACTACCCTGACAACAACTACACAAACATTTTCAAGCAAAAGGTTAAGAAATGGCTCCCGCTTTACAAATCAAACTAATCTGCTAAGTCCGTCGGCATTTCCGTTCATTTTACCTTTTCTATACCGGACGGAAAAGTTGTACTCTTGGAGGATAAGACTCCATCGGAGCAAGCGTCCATTTTTGTTTGACATTTGGCGTAGCCAAGTAAGCGGACAGTGATCCGTCTCGAAAGTGAACTTCGCTCCGTACAGGTAACAGGACAATTTCTGTGCCGCCCATACTAGACATGCGCACTCCTTTTCTGAGGCACTGTACACCTCCTCCCTCACGGTCAGCTTACGACTTGCATAGAGAATGGGATGTTCCTCTCCGTCCTCTCCCACCTGACTTAATACAACGCCCAATCCTCTATCGCTCGCGTCACACTGCACTACAAATTCCTTAGTGTAGTCAGGTGTTCGCAGCACTGGCCGTGATGGCAACAATTTCTTAAGGTCCATAAATGCACCTTCTTTCTCGGCATCCCAAGCTACTCTTTCGGGTTTACCTTTTCGTAGCGCATCTGTCAATGGGCTTGCTAGCTGAGAATAACTGGGTATGTATCGCTGGTAATACTCCACCAGTCCCAGAAAGGAGCGAATATCTCGCTTGTTTTGAGGCCGCGGGAACTCTGCAATAGGCCCCATCTTGAGTTCGGACGGACTCCGGGTCCCTCGCCCCACCACGTGACCCAGATATGTCACCTGCGAACAGCCGAATCTGCATTTTTCGGCTTTTATGGTGAGTCCCGCCTCGCGCAGCCTTGTCAACACAGTTCTCAAGTGTGCTACATGTTCTTTCCACGTTTTCGAAAAGATGGCTATGTCGTCTAGATACGGGACTGCGTAGTCGTGCAAGTCTTTGAGTGCAATGTCCATTAACTTCGAAAAGCTATATGGTGCATTCTTAAGTCCAAAGCTTAGCACAAGAGGCCGAAATGTGCCCACCGGAGAAATAAATGCTGCATAGCGGCTGGCACTGTCCGACAAAGGTACTTGCCAGTATCCCCTTACCAAGTCAAGTGTCGAAATGTAATTAGCGCCACTTACTCTTTCGACCCGTTCCTCAATGTTCGGTATAGGGTAAAGCTGATCCCTGGTGATGGCGTTCAATTTCCGATAATCGACACAAGGACGCGGATCTTTACCGGGCACTTGCACTAGAATCGTGGGTGACGTATAATCACTTTCCGTCGGCTCAATCACCCCAAGCTCTAGCATACGCTTTATTTCACCCTCAATGATCTGATGCTGTCGTGGAGAAACTCTGTAAGGCTTCGACGTGATCGGCTCGGCTGATGTTAGCTCAATTTCGTGAGTCATCAGATTTGTCTTTCCCGGCCTTCCGCTAAAGCTGTCGCAGAATTCACCTAACACCTCCTTCAGGTCCATTACCTGTCGCTCTTCGAGAACTCCACGGTTTGCCGAGAGGGCTAAAATTTCCTCCACACTGCGCTCTGTGCCTGTGTCCGCTCCCAACGCTGGGAGATCGTCAGCTATTTCCTCGGGTACATTTAACAACATGCTGACAACTTCCCCTCTCCCGACATACGGTTTCATTAAGTTGCAATGGTAAATCTTAATTTGATTTCCTCGACCAGGCATTTTCAATGCGTAGTTAGTCTCTGAAAGCTTATGCGCTACCTCTACTGGCCCTTCCCATTGAACTTCCAGCCTGTTCTTCCGCGAGGGCCGCAAAATTATGACTTTGTCGCCTTCGCTGAACGTTCGACGCCGCGCATTCCTGTCGTAATACGCCTTCGCACTTTCTTGAGCTGCTTTCATGCTTTCCCCAACCAGTTTGCGCGTGAGACTTAGACGCTCCAGGAGTTGTAGTACATAAGCCACGACGGTCTGGCTCTCTCCTGTTCCCTCCCACAACTCTCATAACATACGCAAAGGAGATCGGAGAGTTCTCCCGTACACCAGCTCCGCCGGCGTGAACCCGGTGGCCTCATGTGGGACGGTTCTCAGTGCAAAGAGGGTTGCGGGTAGACAGCTTTCCCAGTCGTCTTTGTGCTCATAGCACAACGCACGTAGTACTCTTTTCAGCACCGAGTGCAGTTTCTCTACGCTGTTTGATTGGGGATGATACACTGAACTGTGTATCAGCCTCACGCCACACTTTCTGAGAAACGTCGTTGTTAATGCACTCGTGAACACCGTTCCCTGGTCGGCCTGAATTTCGGTCGGGAACCCGATACGTGAAAAGGTCGACAACAGCGCGTCCACTATCTCTGAGGAGCTCAATTCCTTCAATGGAACCGCTTCCGGAAACTTAGTTGCCGGGCATAACATCGTCAGGAGGTATCTGTATCCTGAATTTGATTTCGGCAAAGGCCCCACAGTATCGATCACAAGCCGCCGGAAGGGCTCCGTGATGAGCGGAACGAGTCTCAAAGGGGCTTTCCACTTGTCGCCCGGCTTCCCAACACGTTGGCACGCATCGCATGACTTCACCAACAGCTCTACGTCTTTGAAACACCCTGGCCAATAATACTCCATAAGAAGCCTTTCTTTTGTTTTGTTCACGCCCAGATGTCCCGACCATCCATTTCCATGACACAGATTCAGAATATCTTTGCGGTACTTCGCGGGAACTATCAACTGGTCAAGAATTTTGCCTTTCCGGTCTCTGTAATGTCTATACAGAAGCTCCCCCTTTTCGTGCACAGTGACGTTGCATCTAGCAATGCCCTCCTTGGCCGTGAGGTGCAAACGCGCTAAACTGGGGTCTTTCTTTTGTTCAGCGCCTAGTGAACCTTTGTCTACTTGCAACAGCCTCTCAAAACTAAGCGACCCCGGGGCCAGCAGCAAACCTTTTTCGTCCCTCTCCGATTCGGGCTCCACTGTTTCAGCCTCTGCGCCCCCGCTGCCCTCGAGGATTGCTTCCTCGGGCTCGACAGTTTTAACTCCCGATTCTTCCGCGGTCGTTTCTGCCGATTTCGGATATGTTTGCTCGCTTTCCGGTGCGCCGGCTTCCAAGTTTTGCGTTAGCTGAGCGGCAAGCTGACGGGTTTTAGAGCGGGTCAACGCCTGCACCCTTCCCTCTGCGAATTTCTGACCACGTTCGCGCAAGAGCCGGTCCGATCGGTTAGAAAACAGATAGGGGTACTCTAATGGCACCATTTTCGAGACCGCAGCTTCTGTTACGAGTTCTCTGAACGGGCCGGAAATAGTAACTTTTGCCATTGGCAGGCATACACTGTGCTCCTCTAGTACCTGCTTTATCCACGTTACCTCTCCTGTGAAATCGTCAGCGGCAACATAGGACGGGTGCACGACGTCCGTGGTAGCGGCGCTATCTCTAAGCACTCTACAGGGCTTTCCATTAACCTTGAGGTCATGCAGGTACGGCCGAAGAAGCTCCAAGTTCTCTTCGCTACTGTCCACATACGAGAACACGACACGTGGCTTCTTACACTTTGCTGAAATATGCCCTAACCCCTGACAGTTGTAGCACCTCAAAGGCGGTCTTGCTTCGAATTCCTTTTTTGTTGCCTTTTCGGCCGCCTCCGATCTCAAACCACTCTCGTCCGAGTGCTGAGCCTTTTCTGGGGTTTTTCTAGGGGCTTCTGCCTGCTCTAGATTTCTATTTTGTGCAGGTTTCTTAGTGCGAAAATATTTCCGCGGCGTATTTCCGCCCTCGGCATGGCCCTCTTCCGCGTTCAGCTTTCTACGCCTTGCGTATTCATCTGCCAGTTCAGCTGCCTTTTCGACCGTGTCAACCCCATCTCGATCCTGTATCCATAGTTTCATTGCTTGGGGAATGCGCTGAAGAAATTGCTCTAGGCAAATGCACTCAACGATCTTATCACGGCTTTCGTAAACTTCCGCGCTCTTCAGCCACTCTATGAGGTTGGTTTTCAGCCCATATGCAAACTCTGCATAGTCCTCATTCCATTTTTTTGCTGAGTCCCTAAACCTCTGCCGGAACGCTTCTGTAGAGAGGCGGTACCTTTTTAGGAGGGTCGATTTAACTTTCTCGTAGTCGTCCGCATCCCTTACATCGAGCCTCGCCACAACATTAGCAGCTTCACAGGGCAGCAACGTCAAAAGCCTCTGCGACCACGTATCCGGAGCGCAGTTCACCTTTTCACAAGTTCTCTCAAACTGCACTAGAAACAAGCCTATATCTTCTCCCATCTTAAATGGCTGGATCCACTTGTCCATACGATAGGATTCTCCCTCGCTTGCTCTTTCAGGAGTACCGCTTACAGCTCCTTGAATTGCTAAGCGCTGTCTCTCAATTTCTAGCTCTAGCTTCCTTACCTCTCTTTCCTCTTTCTCTTTTTCGTACGCTCTCTTCGTTTCCTCCTCCTTCAGATTCCTCTGAACTAGTTCCCAAGCAATTTCAATGTATTCTGCACTACTACCGCTGTCATCTATTTCTTTCAACAGATCGCACTTCTTCATCGTTTCATTAGATTTAAGTGCCAACTCCTCACACAACAGCAACAATTCTGCCTTACGCAACTTTCTCAGGTCCATGGTCACTGCTTTCAAGCGCTGGCTTTGTCCTCTCACTGATGCTCAAACAACCGCACTTTGCATCCAAATGATTTGATTCCCAGGAATTCAAACTATTAACCCAAAGTCCGAAGCCTGGCAAATCTCAATACAGAAACCAAACGCTCACCCGCAGTTGCAGTGCCATGTCACCAGGTCCATCCCATCCGCTGATCACCAGTGTTGGAAGTTTGTAGAGGAGGCTCTCCCGCAATTGCGCTGGTTTCCACGCGTCCAGGCAGGCGGTCGCAAACCTCGTCCTCAAGAAGAGCTGCTGTTGGAGGGAACCGGACTGAGGAGCAGAAGAAGCGTATGAGAGGTTTATATACATTTTTACATTTAGACAACTCGTTCCGGAATGTCCTTCGCATGCATCCGCTCGCGTCTTTTAACTCCTTGGCGGTCCCTAGATGCCAGACCTGGGGAAACAGGGGAAGACGTTTCCATCCAATCGGGCGGCGAATCCTGCAGGTCACTTAGCTGGCACCGCCCCCAGCACACGCACACACAACCCGAACACGCGCATTGTTCTCGCAACGATGTCGCGTCGGGGGAAGCCTGCCGCCAGCATGCGGGTTGTGATGAGTCCCTCATGTCGCTGCTCGAGCCGACCACCCATGCCAGGGGCGTAGCCAGAAATTTTTTTCGGGGGGGGTTCAACCATACATTATGTATGTTCGTGCGTGCGTTTGTATGTGTGCGTGTATATATACCCAAGCAAAATTGAAAAATTTCGGGGGGGGTTTGAACCCCCCCAACCCCCCCCTTGGCTACGCCCCTGACCCATGCGGCCGAACGGCGGCTGCAGGCCCGGCAAGTCCACTGGTAGGCGTCTGGGCAGCTGGCGCTGATTTGAGCGTAGACGACCGACCAGCCGGAGACGCAGAGCGCAGTGGTCCGAGGTCCGTCTCGGCGTCGCGGCCTTTCCTGGGGCACAAAGGCGCCATGTGTCGCATTTCCGCTCCGGCACCGGCGACAATGGTGCTGTCTCGAGCAAATTGAAACCATGCACCTCCTGGCGCATGAGAATCAGCCGGGCGTCTTCGCGCTCTTCCTTATCTTCGCACAGTGAAGCGGCTGCCTTTTTTCCGTCCCGGCGCCCCGCGGCAAAGGATGGCTCGCCGATCGCACCTGATGCGTTTTGCAGCCACTTCACGTGCTCGCACAGCCTCGGGCTCTGCCTGCCGGTGCGCGCGCTTTCTCGCCGCTTCACTGTCCTTCACATTTTGAAGATCCGATTCGCGCCGCAGCCGTGCAGCTTCGGCCTCGCGGGCTCGAACGGCGGTGTCTTCGCGCCGCAGCCGTGCAGCTTGTCGAGCAGCTTCGGCCTCGCGGGCTCGAACGGCGGGGTCTTCGCGCCGCAGCTGTGCAGCTTGTCGAGCAGCTTCGGCCTCGCGGGCTCGAACGGCGGCGTCTTCTCGCCGCAGCCGTGCAGCTTGTCGAGCAGCTTCGGCCTCGCGGGCTCGAACGGCGGCGTCTTCTCGCCGCAGCCGTGCAGCTTGTCGAGCAGCTTCGGCCTCGCGGGCTCGAACGGCGGCGTCTTCTCGCCGCAGCCGTGCAGCTTGTCGAGCAGCTTCGGCCTCGCGGGCTCGAACGGCGGGGTCTTCTCGCCGCAGCCCTGCAGCTTGTCGAGCAGCTTCGGCCTCGCGGGCTCGAACGGCGGGGTCTTCTCGCCGCAGCCCTGCAGCTTGTCGAGCAGCTTCGGCTTCGCGGGCTCGAACGGCGGAATCTGCTTCGCGGCGTCGACGTGCAGCTTCGGCCTCGCGGGCTCTCACCTCAGGATTCTGTCTGCGAGCGCCCGATGCCGCCGCCTTCCGTGCCCTCCGTTACTCGTCAACGTCGTCTTCTTCTTCTACTGCATACTAGAACGCGCGCAGTAAAGAAGAAAGAATGTTTGTTTGTTTGTTCACACAGGCGAACACGCACGAGCGTCTCACTCGTCAACGTTGTGTTCTTCTTCTACTGCATACCAGAACGCGCGCTTCTCACGAGCTAGAAGTGGCTACTACAACGCTACAAACGGAGGATGGACAGACCCACGGCATAAGGAGCTTCGCCCCTACAAGAAGAAGGGAAAACGCACTGATACTGCGCGCATCTACGTCTACCTCTAGAATCTACGTCTACCTCTAGCGCATAACACATGCACAGACCGTCAGCTTACATGAATTACATGCTTCCTTGATAAACATTTAGGTAACAACAGCAATAAAAGCTGCCCACGCTTCAAAAAAGAAAAGAAAAAGAGAAAGCTCACTAGCGTGCACTTATTTCCGGACGTATCCGCGCACCGCAAGCGCTTTGTGTAGCGCGTTTCGCATGCGGCCAAGCTGCGGCGGGATTCGCAATGGCGGCCGTCGTAGCAGACGACGCGCCTGTCCTCACCCTCAGCGGAGCGCGCGGGCATCAAGGCACCCTAGCCCGATGGCACTGTCAGCGCCGCGTAACGGCCATCATTGGAAACATTGCACATGCGCAGCATGTGCTTTTCGATACCGCACTCTTTCCACTGCGCCCACCACGTCATGGATACGCTTGTTGTGGATACGCTTGTGCGCGCGCGATGCAAATATTTCGTAGAAAGCATGATGCGCAATGCGCAATGTTTCCAGCGATGACCGTTACTCGGCGCTTACAGTGCCGTCGGCCAGGCACTCGCGTGTTCACCCTAACAATGCTCATCGCTGTACATTAGTGACGGAGAGTTACGTGCGTCTTTATTAGACGTTTAACAATTCCCGTAACACTGCATGAATTATGTAGGTATTTTACGTAAAACGTATGGGCGCCGCCCCCTTGGGCTATTAAACGAATGTTTTCTTATTTTTGCATGTCGCGACGTGAATTGATAAGGTCATGAAACATCGAATGCACCAGCCCAACCATTTTCATCCGTATATACGTCCACAGTCGCACTGCTACCAAAGCTGGTCCAAAGAGAGGAGGACCAGTTTATTCGCAGTATTAGACAGTTATAGTTTAGCGGGTTTAACGGAATAGCGGGCTTACCGGAATAGCGGGATCGAAGTGCGCACGCGCAGTACCGTAAACGACCCGTAGCGTTTACCGTACGCACGCTATTTTTCAGATTTAGCGTTAGCGTGTTTGCGTGGTTAACGTAGTGTACGTAAACATGGCGGCGGTTTTCGACGCCCGCTTCGAACTGAATTTAGCGTTGATGTGGACGGATCCACTTCTTTCGTAGCAAACGACTGTGCGAAATGGCTTCGCTTGCCTTCAGGTAGCTTCGACGACACGGTATTACGAATAACTTAGCGTAGTTTTTGGGATCGCTTCCCATTTCGAACGTCCCTAGGCCTATCTAGAAGATCGGTGTAAACAAGTCTGCAACATGAAAATTTTCGCTTTTGGTGCTTAGTTCATATTTATTTACTTTTATTTTCACCAAAAAGAGGAGTAATAATTGCTGCGTGCGGGAATACAGGGCGAGAATTCTCGGTTTTTTCTTTTCACTTTTTTTAACGTATTCACCCTCCTCCAGGTGGCGCCACCGTCCCAGCTTGGGCACGTAAACCATCCCGTAAACGTTATCCCGCTAAACTAAAACGCGCTGTCGGCAACAAACGTTTGCGGCACGGTAACGCTATAGGGAACCCAAGCTCAAGTTTGCGGCGCGACGACAGCGCCGCGCCAGCCGCGCTGCGGCTCTGTCGGAAAGCTCTGAACCGTCGCGCGGCCGACTCAGCCCCTTTCACGGTAGCGGTAGCGCACGTACGCACGCGTTCTTCTCTCGGTGCGGGTAACTGGGAGGCTGTCAGCTGGCTACGTTGAACCGAGAGGCTTGCTGTGCGAAGCTGCGCACTTCCACGATGGCAGAAGCGACCCCGCGGAAGCGCAAGCGTGGTCCGAAGTATTGCGGTTTAGTGGCCAGCCACAACAGTGCAGACAAGGCACACGATTCCCGTGTTAAACTGTATCGGCTCCCGGGCGTGTCGCACGAGAAATAAAGGCGGCAAGCGTGGATAGCTGACAGCGCTGTCTCGCCTTCTATTTTGGCTGTCTGAGTTCATCGCTTTCGTTCGTTCCAACTACCTGAATCGGTAAGTAACGGGGCGCATGCACGCAGCGACTACAGTAATGATTACTCGCTGTCTTCTCGCATTGTTAACGTCCAGTTACGGTTGTAGGTGAAGCAACTCTGTGTTTTGATTCCCCGTGCTCG
Organism: Rhipicephalus sanguineus; assembly: GCF_013339695.2. Taxonomy (NCBI): domain Eukaryota; kingdom Metazoa; phylum Arthropoda; class Arachnida; order Ixodida; family Ixodidae; genus Rhipicephalus; species Rhipicephalus sanguineus. The sequence goes on along the minus strand of NC_051178.1, from coordinate 1,401,635 downwards.
TGAGACCTACCCGTCGTTGTTGAACGTTCACACTCGCGCTATACCGTTAGCGTTGCGCGGTTGGTTGAATGCAACTGAACTCGGCACATTGTCAGAAGTTCGGCGCCTGCAATTCACGCGTCGGGAAGGCTGCTTTATCACGCCGGAACGGACGTCCGTGCATTTTCAGCAAGCTTTGACATCGTTCTGCAGGTTTGCTTTGTTTTTGTCACTTTATTAGTGTGATATATATTTAAGCCGCTAAATACAACTGGCACTTAATACATGCTTTGCAATTGCAACCTTGAAGTAACCACCTTCTGACTTTGTGCGATTTTCTAGCCGCGTTCACGCAACATGTTTTATACGCCTGTCAAGTCGATATCAGAAAAATAGACTGCAAGCATGACGCGAGAGCCGAAAAAACGAGGCGAGCAGTTCATCTTGCTTCACAGTGGTTGAAGTTCAGCTAGCTGCCTCGCGTCTTAATCGGCGGGTGATTCTCCAGCGGCACGGAGGACTTGACTCTAACCTTCTCAGGAAGCAGTGCCATGGCCGTATAATCCTTTTTTCGCACGCCGCAAACGTTTGTTCACGAAAGTACACGGCTGCTACTGTAAGCATGCCATATCAAAACAACAATCATATGATTCGTAGTCCACGCCGCAGAACATCGATAGCGTGTACGGCTTCATTTCGGAGTGCATGTGGACCATTATTCATCTTTAACATGACAGAATGAGACTTACCTCGAGGTATACGTCCTACACGTTGTAATCGCGACTTGGGAAATGCATTTCGCTTTGAATCGGGCGTGGTTGTCGTCGATCGTCTGCTCTTCACCGTTAACGTGATAGCCTTTCTCATTTTATCAAGTTCGCTTTTCGGAAGCGCCAGTCAAGCTTGAAGATCCTTTTGAAGCCGCACTGCACGCGGTACATTGCGAGACACCGCAAGTGCACCGCGAGAGCTCTGCACGTGCACGGAAGCGAGCGGCAACGCGGTGGAGAGAAGGGAAAAAGCTCGCTGATCACGCCCCAGTTTCTCTTTTTCTGCCAGAGATGGCGCTGCCTGTCAAGAGCAGCAGCGCCGCTAGCGTTGCTTGGGAAGCCTATTCCCTTAACCCCCGCTATCACGCTAACGCTAAACTATAACTGTCTATTATTCGCGCTGCGGCTCATGGGCCGAAAGCACAGCCCTTGCTCACTCAGTGTGGTAATGGCGACTTTCAGGTTGTAGTCGCTCCTTGCGAAAGAACCGTACAACGCTTACTTATTATCTCTGTGTTTTACTTGAAGGCCTCGTCAGGAGCGAGGCATACTTGATCCTACAACGAAGATATATACAGCCAGCAGTTCTCGTATGCAGATTTCCGCTACCGCGCTGTCACGGTCGGTAAGGGGATGCGCGCATCTCTGCAACAGTTTTACTCCGGTAAGCATGGCGCCTGAATGAATCTTTCTCAAGAACACTGGGCCAGATATTTCAGTAGTATCCTCCCCCCGAACAATGCAAGAATGAGCGGCGCCGATAGCGCTGCACATCTGGAATGGCCCGGCTTGTTCGCAGACGGTCGCCAGCAGACGACACTTGTGGACAACATCCGACACGCTTCGGCGTATGAAGGTCTACGCAACTCTGAGGTTCGCGCCAATTAGCAGGTGGCGACCGGGGAAAGGTGCACGTCTGCCGCTAGGGTTTCCGAAGACGGCAAGGTAAGCCTGGACTCACCCTGAGGCGCGGTGAGTAGCACGGCGATCCATAGCAGGGGTTCCGTTTGGACCGCCGAAGTGAGAGGTTGTCTGCTTCGTGCTCGGCGATCTCTACGCGATCTCTACGCTTCCCTCAGCGGCCGCTCGGCCGCTTGGCCCCACGATTCCGGAGTGGACGAGCGAGGCCATGCCTCGGAAGGCCACTGGCAAGCACATGAAGAAGACCGGCAAGGACCAGAGATCCCTCCAACATCAGGAGGAGATTTCCGAGCGCCAGAACGTTCCTGCCATCGAGGACCGGCCTCTGGAGAAGGCCAAGGAAGCGCTACCACGCTCCCAGGCCACTTCGAAGCCTCCCGCCACCACTGCGGCACCCCCTAAGCCTGCCAGCAACACCTCGGCACCTGCTGCTGCTGCTACTACCGCACCCGCCGCCCCTCGCGATGCCGCGAAGCCTCAGCTGCGCTCGCGCTCGGGCACTCGTGTGGCATGCGGGGCCTTTCGGCCTCAGAATAATCCATGGGCAGAGGACATCGCAGCCCAACAGGAAAAACAGGACGAGGAGGACTACCGGGACTTCGAAGCCTGGCTATCCCAAAAGCGTGCCACACAGCGTGCTGCAGCCCACGCGGCATACGCAAACACAAGTACGAACTCGGCACAGGCACCGACTGCGAGCCCGAACCAATTGGAGCAGCAGGCGGTGACAGCCATTGGAGGTTGGCTGCTTAACAAGGCCAAGGAGGCAGCACCAGTTGCCGCCGACCTTCACGAACCAGCAACCACCATGCCAGTCAACACAGACGACACCTCGTCTATATCACATGCCGAGACGTCAGTAGACGACGCCATGGACACCACGGCGACCTCGCGTAAGCGGGGACGCGAGGAAGACGCAGCGGAGGGCCCGCGGAAGCAAGCGAGCCTACACGCAACAGCGGCAACCACAACAACAGCTGCAGCAGCACCTGCCGCCTCCCCCCCCCCGTGCGGGACGACGCGCCGAGCCTGACAGCACCTCCTGCAGTCCTCCTCTCGCATGCGGCCTCCGCCGGCATCGTGGCTGCGCCCCCTGCGGCCCCAGCGCGAAGGAAAAGGAAAAGCAAGCGGAAAGCTCGCCCCAAGCGCCGGCTCCCGGCGCGCGAGTACGAGACACCCGCAGCAGAGGCCCCGACAGCTCCGAGGCCACTCAACACCACGGTCGCCGTGCCGCGCCCGTGTCCAGGCCCCCCGCCAGCCGAGGACGACTTCGTCACCGTCGTCTCCAAGGCAGCACAGCGGAGAGCCAGGGCACTCGAGGCCGCGGCTGTTGCGATCGATCCTGCCGTGGTAGGGACAGCCCTGTTCCGTCCCTCAGCCCCTGGCGGTTCTTTCAGCGGATCGCCGCGTCTGACACTCGCGGCGGCACTCGCTAAGCGGCCCGGTGTGACGGCGGTGCGTGTCAACCACCGTCTAAACATCGTGGCCGCAGACGCGTCGACGCCGTCGTGCTTGTCGGAACTCCTCGCCATCAGGGAGCTCGGCGGCGTCCCTGTCACTGCCAGGGAGCCCGCGGATCGTCGCTCCAGCACCGGCTTCGTCTACGGCGTGGACGGTGACCTGACGAACGCGGAGCTACTCGCGGGCATCACATCGACGGTTCCCGTGCTCTCGGCATCGAGGGAGGGAGCCTCGGTGAAGCTACGATTCGCCGAACCTCTCCCACCTGAACGAGTCGCGCTGCTCGGCCTGCGGTTGCGGGTGCGACATGTGAGGCCGCGACCACGCCAGTGCCAGCAGTGCGGTCGCTTCGGCCACGTTGCCGAGGCATGTCAGCGCAAGGGAGCGTGCATTCGCTGCGGCCGCCAACACCTGGAGACGGAGAGCTGCAAGCCTCGCTGTGTCAACTGCGGCGGGGCCCATGCAGCTGACACCCCCACCTGTCCTCGCTGGCAGGAGGAAAGGAGAGTGGCCACGCTCATGGCCGCCACTCCAACGCCGCTCTCGAGAAGGGCGGTCAAGGCCGCAGTACGCGAGGAGTCCCGTGAGGTGCGCTCCTACGCTGCTGCGGTTAAGAACAAACTTCTCGAGGGCAACACCACGGATCCCGGCCTGCAGCGCCCAACTCCTGCGCCGCGCCGATCTCTCCTGCCAACGGCGAGCTCCCCCAGGTCGAGCCTGCCTGCTGCCCCACCCGCTGCGCCTGCCGAGGACCCGCGGGACACTCTCATCACAAACCTGCTGGCCACACTGCAGGCGGTGATGCAATTCCTTCCTGAGGAGCACCCGCTGCGAGCCACCTGCCTCCAGGCGCTCGGCACGCGGTCCGGTGCCCCCGGGAGCGAGTAGACTCGCCCCTACTCGTCGGCACATCCTCCCAAGGAGTCCCGACATCGTCGGCTACGGCAGACCACAACCTCGGCTGCGGAATTCAACCGCTGCAGCCTCAGCTCCACGCCAACCTTGCCGCGCCCGCGCCTGCTGCGCTTTGACCCCTTTCCTCTTTTTCTCTTTCTTCTCTTCTTTTTTTTCCCACTTCCCCCTACCCCCTAAGGCACTGCGCCGTGCTCCCTATTGGGCTGCAGAAATTAGGTGCCTTTTTCCTTTCCTTCCGAATCACTAATAATAATCCATAGCAGGTCGGCACAGAAGCCTAGCTGCAGCGGCGGCAGTCCTCCGTTGCCGGGGCGCATGGTCCGCGTCGTGGTGCGCCGCGAGTGGTGGGCCTGCGGGCCTCTTCCAGCTGATGCCGCCGCCGAGAAGCAACAGGCGGCCGCGGCGGCACGTGAGCGCGGCGTCAGCACAGCAGCAGGCCACCGCCGGCTGCTGTGCTGACGCCGCTGTGCACAACAGGTGCCGCCGCCGCCTCCGTCTTCTCCACGGCGGGTGAGGGTCGAAGCAGCGCGGGGGGCCCGGCTCCAGAGCAGGGCCCAGGGCTCGAGCCGCCGCCGCTCATCGGCACTGCGTTGTGCGGACTTGTCGCGTCGTCGTCTTGGTCGTCTGAGCGCTAGGCGCCGCCGAAGCCGCCGCCGCCGCCTCCTCGCGTGGCTTCACCGCTCGAGAGCGCCGCGACGCTGCCGCGTCCGGCTCGGCGCGCTCGACTGCGGGCGCATGCACCCCGGACCGCAAGGTGCGCGCACGCCGGCGCGATCTCCGGCGAGGGCGGGCCCTAACCTTGTGCACTGGTCTAGTTTCGACAAGCGAGGTTTACGGGGCACTGGGTCGAACTTTGTCAGCCACGTGCAGCTGCCTCCAACAAAACCTCCGAGCAGTACTGAAGTTCGGTCGAAGATGGAGGCTCGGAGTGTTGCTGCTCAGACGAAGACAACTTGTCGAAACGTTGTTCCTTGATAAACGGCTTCATCAATTCAACGAGACGCTGCGACCTAAGAAGACGGCGCACTCATTAAAACGTGTCCTGGGAGCACCAACAGACACGCGCCACTGTCTTTGACGCAGAGCACCATGCACGAATTAATGAAGCGTACAATAAAACAATTCTGACAGATCCCACGCCTTGTGGTAATATATTTCATGTGAATCAGTCAGCGATAAACAGCCTATGCTACTTTTTTTCTTTTGCTGTGAACCCAGCGTTACGAGAAGTGGATCGACGTGTTTGTGTAAATTGAGTATTTTTTTTATGATATGATGTAAAAGGAGATGTAAATAAGGCACCGGCTACTCCTTAGCTCTTGAGTGGATCAAGCATATAGCATTATTGAGTTGTGTGCACATCGTGGGCTTACCACGTCGACTAAATTGACGCCTGAAGGGTGGCCTATGCTCCGACATTACATTGGAGCTCACGTTGCAGCACAGATGTCAGTTTTCTCGAAACAAAGTGCACGATAAAGTGCGACGATGTGCATATGATAAGCAGCGTTCTTTGGCGTGTTCCTGCGGGAACGAGCAGCGCTTGACTATTGCTTGCCGAGACATAAGAGCATATATATAATGTTTATTACATTATTATGACACAATTGACGCTAGGCAAGCACCACCACAGCTGACGTCAGGCAAGCGTCACCGCAACTGCCCATGTAGTAACATCTTTATTTACGATCTGTACCGCGTGGTTGCTGGTTGAAGTTCGCTGCAGCACGTTTGTCAGCGTTTGTCTGCTACATTAAATTCGTCAACTATAACAAGCGACATCTCTTCCTCCGGTTTAACCCACGCAGACTGCCTTCGAAGAGATTACTCGAGGTGGTATTAGCATGTAAGGTGTAGCCCCGCTGAGCTCGAGGACGCGGGTTCGATTCCCCAGACGTAGGCGGCTAGATAGATAGAAACGGCCAAAGTGCGTTTGGTTCGGAAAGAAATACTTCGTTTTTAATAAGGCCCGAATACTTGGTTCTCCCATAGTTGGTAGTATTCGCCTTTGTACTGAAAAAGTCGATAAATCGATCAATGCAGCAGTCAGTCAGTATTATAGCCCCTCAATCAATCAACCAATCAATAAAAGATATTCCAGCGGACATTAAGCATGCATCTCAAGAAGCATTCCTCTCTTTACAGAACTTCCGATTTTGGAGCCCTAATGCCAGAAGCGAGCAAACAACTTCTTTCTTCGTTTCCAGGTCATTATAAATGTAGCCTTCATTTGTTATGCTCGCCGACATTCCACATCAACGTCATTGTTTAAGTTCGACTATCCAGAGCTGCGATGTCATGGTGCGAAAACAAGTCGTTCCAATCAGGCGTTACTGATTCCATTCGGATTCGTTTTGGTAAATCAGGTAAGTTAGTCAGTTGCGAGCTACAGAGGGACTTCTTGGCTCACCTTCGCACTGAACTACGCTTCTGAGAAATGCCAAGTGCGACTTTGCTTTGGCTTCTAATTAACATTTCAGCTGAGTCAATGCCCGGAAATGAGGCTTTTAGTGACTGCTACAGTACAGGAGGCCTTTCGTGCTTTAATAATGAAGCACAAACACACCAACAGCGGTTCTTTCAGCTAACCGAACCGGCACTCTACGTTTGCACACTTTCCTTCTGAACCCGCGACCTTCGAAGGTCGCGGGTTCGATCCCGGCCACGGCGGTAGCGTTTCGATGGAAGCGAAATGCCATAAGCCCGCTTACCGCGATGTCAGTGCACGTTAAAGAGCCCCAGGTTGTCGAAACTTCCGGAGCCTTGAACTACGGCGTGCCTCATAATCATACCCTTGTTTTGGCACGTTGAACGCCACAAACTATTATTGTCTCTTCAGCTGTCATTCGCATCAGCGGCTGTCGTGAAATCACGGCGGGAAATCAACGCCGCTCAGCGCTGTGTAACAAAACCACGATGCGGGTAGAAAACGGTTTGCAAATAACCATGTCTTGTGAGCAAACAAATAATTCTGACTGCCGTATAACTTAGTTTTATCAGTACTCAGCTTCCTGATGCCGTTTTTTTTTTAGTTTCTGCAGATTGACGTCGGTGTCTACAGTTTTATGCTGTTACGTAGTTGGGTCACGTAATTTTGTGTTCTGTTATGTAGCTATCTGTTGATACGTCAACCGCCTCGTCTGCGAAACTATCAACTTTATTGAGTGGGCATTTTCCGATTCCTGCCCACTTTACTTTGTTTACGAAACTGTCCGTGTATCTGAGTGTCATTTTACCGTTCCCTGTGCATTTCATTGGTCCCGGGAGGAACTGCGCAAATTTTCGTGTATTCATTGAATGAAAGAAGGAGAATGAATCGAGAAGCCCGTATCTTTGTCAGACACAACCTAATGAATCAAACATATTGCCACGCCCACTTCTTGTCTTGTTTTGATGTATTCGGGTTTGACCGGCAGGGACGGTTATCAACGCTCGACGCTGTCCGCGAAGTAGTGTTCTAGAAGCGTCGCGATGGTAGTAGATCGGTTTGTTAAGATTGCGCCCCGCACGCGAGTGTTCCAGCTTTGTCTAGAGATTACGCCGCCACCAGCGATATTGCTGGAAAGTTCGATAGCGCCTGTATAAAAGCCGACGCGCGTGACCGCTTGTCAGTTGATCGACGGTCGACGCTCTGCTCGCCGCTATCAGTGCATACCGTGTGTATTGCTGTAAATCAACTTTCCGTTTCCTGGCCACAAGTTCGGCCAAATAAACAGTTTCCTCTTGAAAACGCCGACTGCTGTCTTCGTCGACGTCACGACCACGTGACATCTGGTGGAGGTGCTGTTCCTTCATGATCCGGACGCCCCCGTCAAGCCGTGAGCCGAGCCCACACCGTCAAGAAGACACCGACCAGCGGGCCAGCCGCAGGCAGCAAGGTCTCCCACCGGAGTACGGGCCTCTACCCGACAAGACCAGGAAGACCCCGACCATGCCCACCGCATCAGCGACGGCGACAGCACCCATGGTGCCTGCACCTGTGCTGCTACATCAGCCGAGGGAGCCACCTACCTTCCGTGGGTCACCGCTCGAAGACCCGGAAAGTTGGCTTGAAAGGTACGACCGTGTCGCCCTTTACAACAACTGGACTGATAACGACAAGCTACGGAACGTGTACTTCGCCTTGGAAGACACCGCTCGTACCTGGTTCGAGAACCAAGAGCGAACCCTGACAACGTGGGACATATTTCGCGCCAGGTTCCTCGCCACGTTCACGAGCGTCGTTCGCAAAGAGAGGGCTGAGGCTCTGCTCGAGACCCGCGTGCAGATGCCGAGCGAAAACGTGGCGCTCTTCGCGGAAGAAATGACCCGGCTGTTCCGCCACGCTGACCCCAATATGCCTGAAGAGAAGAAGGTTCGTTTCCTCATGCGAGGAGTAAAGGAACAGCTCTTCGCTGGACTTATGAGGAATCCACCGAATACCGTCCAGGAATTCGTCTCAGAAGCCACGACCATTGAGAAGACGCTAGAAATGCGCACCCACCAATATAATCGCCGATCAATCCAAGGCTGCAGCCCGACGCTACGCTCCCCCGCCGCGCCCGTGTCAAGACACCGCATCGACGCAGTTCCGTCGCCAGACACCGCCGCAATCATCGACGCCCTACCGCCCACCTGGCGGCCAGCACTACACCCCGAGGAAGACCGACGTTTGGCGCGCCCCTGACAACCGCCCGCTCTGCTACCACTGCGGGGAGGCCGGCCACACGTACCGCCGCCGCCAGTACCGACAGATGGGACTACGAGGATTCGCCATCAACGCACCGCGACCGCAGCCAGGCGAACGGCCTCGCGACATCGACGACTACCTAACCGGAACGCAGTGGCAAGAACGACGTCTTTCACGCTCGCCGTCGCCCGGCCGCTACATGTCACCGCACCGCCGGCCGTACACTGGCCCAAACCGGGGCCGGTCGCCTAGCCCGTATCCAGAAAACTAAGGGCAGCAACCGATGGAGGTGCGGTTGCTGTACGACGAACTACCGAAGATCCTCCGCCGACGACGTCGCGACGAAACCATCAGAACACGACGCGAACCAGACAGACCCCTGACGACGAGATCTTGCGGACCGAAGAAGACCCGACGACGCAACATGGAAGCAGCGGAACAAACCGACGCCGCCGTGACCCGACGCCGAGACCCAACCGCAACGCAAGACGACGAACTAGCGACCTCGACGTTCTCATCGACGGCCACAACGTCACCGCTCTCGTCGATACTGGAGCCGACTATTGCGTCATCAGTGGGCCCTTCGCCACGAAGTTGAAGAAAGTTAAGACCGCTTGGGAAGGCCCCGAAATCCGCACCGCTGGAAGCCATCAGATAACGCCGATTGGTGTCGAGAGTCACCATCAATGACCGGACTTATCCTGCGAGCTTTGTAATCCTACAAAACTGCTCCAGGGATGCAATACTTGGAATGGACTTCCTAAGTGAACACGGCGCCGTCATCGACCTGAGGTCCGAGTCGATAACACTAACCTCCGATAAAGCGCTCCCGCCCCGCGCGATGCCAGGGAACCATGCATTGAATGTGATAGAAGAGCAGGTGACCATTCCGCCGCGTTCCAGCGTCATTATTTCCGTCGGCACCGAAAAAGCTGAAGACATCGAAGGTGTCATCGAGAGCGATCAGCGTTTGCTGCTAGACCGTGACATTTGCGTCGCAAGGGGCATTGCTCGGTTGCATGAAGGAAAAGGAAGCGTGATGCTAACGAACTTCAGCCAGGAATACAGACACCTGAGCAGGGGCACGACGATTGCATACATCGAAGAAATCTTGGCCGTCAGCGATGCGTTTGCCTTTTCAGATTCTGACGAAGCTACGACGACGATCCCTGAGCCACCCTTCGACGTAAACCCAAGTCTTCCCGCTCGCCAACAGCAACAGCTTCGACGCCTTCTGCAGGAATACAGGGACTGTTTCTCGTCGTCATCGCGGGTCCGACAAACGCCCCTTGCTAAGCACCGCATCATAACAGAAGAAAATGCTCGACCACTCCGTCAGAGTCCCTACCGGGTTTCGACGCGGGAACGGGAGGCCGTTAAGAAACAAGTCGATGAAATGCTACGCGACGACATCATCCAGCCATCCAACAGCCCGTGGGCGTCTCCCGTGGTGTTAGTGAAGAAGAAGGATGGGACCCTACGTTTCTGCGTCGATTATCGTCGCCTGAACAAAATCACAAAGAAGGACGTGTACCCTCTCCCACGGATAGACGACACCCTGGATCGACTCCACAACGCGAATTACTTTTCGTCGATGGACCTCAAGACCGGCTACTGGCAAATTGAAGTCGACGAGAGAGACCGAGAAAAGACCGCCTTTATAACACCGGACGGCCTGTTCGAGTTCAAGGTCATGCCTTTCGGTCTTTGCTCGGCACCTGCGACTTTCCAACGAGTCATGGATACTGTATTAGCTGGCTTGAAGTGGCAGACTTGCCTTGTTTACTTGGACGACGTCGTTGTGTATTCCTCGAACTTCGACGAACACCTCCAGCGACTTCAATCCGTACTTCAAGCAATCAAGAACTCCGGGCTAACCCTGAAGCCAGAAAAGTGCCGCTTCGCGTACGAGGAGCTCTTGTTTTTGGGTCACGTGATCAGCAAGACTGGAGTGCTCCCAGACCCGCAGAAAACAGCTGCCATCGCCGCTTTCCCGCCACCCACCGACAAGAAGGCCGTGCGCCGATTTCTCGGCTTGTGCGCCTATTACAGACGCTTTGTCAAAGACTTTTCACTGATCGCCGAGCCACTAACGCAGCTCACGAAAACCGACGTCGAATTCAGGTGGCAAACAGCGCAAGTCGAAGCATTTCATGAACTGAAACGACGCCTGCAGACACCTCCGATACTTGCGCATTTCGACGAATACGCCGATACGGAGATTCACACCGATGCAAGCAGCATAGGACTCGGCGCCGTCCTTGTGCAGCGGACGGGCGGACTGGAAAGGGTTATCAGTTATGCTAGCCGGTCGCTGTCTAAAGCAGAGGTCAACTATTCCACAACAGAAAAGGAGTGCCTCGCCATCATCTGGGCTGCGTCAAAGTTTCGCCCCTACCTCTACGGCAGGCCCTTCAAAGTTGTGAGCGACCATCACGCCTTGTGTTGGCTAGCTAACTTGAAGGACCCTTCAGGTCGCCTCGCACGGTGGAGCCTAAGACTTCAAGAATTTGACATTACTGTCGTGTACAAGTCCGGAAGGAAACACTCCGACGCCGACTGCTTGTCTCGTGCCCCCGTCGACCCACCAACGCCCGACGACCAGGATGATGACAGCTTCTTGGGAGCCATAAGTACCGAAGACTTCGCCAAACGACAACGAGCCGACCCGGAACTGAAGGGTCTAGTGGAATACCTGGAGGGCAGGACCATCGTTGTCCCAAAAGTATTCAGGCGAGGATTGGCATCATTTTCCTTGAAAAACAACGTCCTCGTAAAGAAGAACTTCACTCCGGCCCGAGCCAGCTACCTTATCGTTGTACCTTCGGGACTGCGACCAGAAATTTTGCATGCCCTGCACGACGACCCAACGGCTGGACACCTCGGACTTTCCCGAACGCTCGCACGAGTACAAGAAAAGTACTACTGGCCGCGCCTTGCCGCCGACGTCACTCGCTACGTAAGGACGTGCCGAGACTGTCAGCGACGGAAGACACCGCCCACAAGACCAGCAGGCTTCCTTCAGCCGATCGAGCCTCCTCGGCGACCATTCCAGCAGATCGGGATGGACCTCCTGGGGCCGTTCCCAACGTCGACTTGCGGAAATAAATGGATCGTCGTGGCTACCGACTACCTCACCCGCTACGCCGAAACAAAAGCCCTGCCCAAAGGCAGTGCCGCTGAGGTAGCCAAGTTCTTCGTTGAGAACATCGTCCTTCGACACGGCGCCCCAGAGGTTCTCATCACCGACAGAGGTACGGCGTTCACGGCTGACCTGACTCAGGCGATCTTGGAATACAGCCACACAAGCCACCGCCGCACCACCGCGTACCACCCACAGACCAACGGCCTCACCGAGCGTCTAAATAAGACCATCGCCGACATGCTGGCCATGTACGTCGACGTCGAACACAAGACGTGGGACGCCATCCTTCCGTACGTGACCTTCGCGTACAACACGGCCGTACAGGAAACGACGCAGATGACGCCATACAAGTTGGTCTACGGACGGAGCCCGGCAACGACGCTCGACGCCATGCTACCAAACGTGACCGACGAGGAAAACATCGACGTGACCACCTACCTACAGCGCGCCGAAGAAGCACGACAGCTCGCCCGCCTACGGATCAAGAACCAGCAGACGACTGACAGCCGCCGCTACAACCTTCGACGACGCCACATGGACTACCAACCCGGTGACAGTGTATGGGTATGGACGCCAATACGCCGACGAGGACTTAGTGAGAAGCTTCTTCGACGATACTTCGGACCGTACAGGGTACTTCGACGCCTCGGCGCACTCGACTATGAGGTTGTCCCTGACGGCATTACGAACTCTCAGCGGCGCCGTGCCCGACCTGAAGTCGTCCATGTCGTGCGCCTTAAGCCGTTTTTTGCGCGTTAGCGAGCCTGGGGACTCTATTTTTTTTCCTTTGTTATTGTAATTTATTGGTGTATGCACTTGTTTTTTTTTTCTCTTCTATGTCCTTTCACAAGCATCGGGACGATGCTTTTTCAGAGGGGGGCAATGCCACGCCCACTTCTTGTCTTGTTTTGATGTATTCGGGTTTGACCGGCAGGGACGGTTATCAACGCTCGACGCTGTCCGCGAAGTAGTGTTCTAGAAGCGTCGCGATTGTAGTAGATCGGTTTGTTAAGATTGAGCCCCGCACGCGAATGTTCCAGCTTTGTCTAGAGATTACGCCGCCACCAGCGATATTGCTGGAAAGCTCGATAGCGCCTGTATAAAAGCCGACGCGCGTGACCGCTTGTCAGTTGATCGACGGTCGACGCTCTGCTCGCCGCTATCAGTGCATACCGTGTGTATTGCTGTAAATCAACTTTCCGTGTCCCGGCCACAAGTTCGGCCAAATAAACAGTTTCCTCTTGAAAACGCCGACTGCTGTCTTCGTCGACGTCACGACCACGTGACAATATAATGCAGGCAGTGAAAGCATAGGGGGGCTTATCTGTAGTTTTTTACAGCGAAAGCTGTTATGAGATCATTTCAACGGCCGTTTTTGGCACCGTAGTTGTCCGCCGCCGCCGGTGTCCGTAACCGCTATCGAGCGAAATAAGAAAAAAATTTTTAAAAATCAAGGATGGAACGGTGTTCGAACCTGGCCCTCTACGTGGGAGCCCAGTGTTGTACCTCACAGCCATGCGGGTGCTTGAAATTGCGTTGGAAAAGGACCCTATACAGGCTTCATGTCGGGAAGGAACACCACTAACATATGTAATATATCATGGTAGAAAAGCAAAATAACTACCAGGCGTCACACAACGCGAATCGTGTAACCAGGTGTCACACAATGCGAATTGCGCAAAATTATGATGATTTATAGCGTAGTGGGTTCCTCCCAAGTGCACTTGTATTGGTTGCCAAGGAAGCCCATAAGGCTCCCATGATCCATTTCCTCGGGGTGTCAATAAAGTTTTTCCCTCTCTCTCTTTCTCACGTTAACGTATGTTATAGAGCGTGGTGGGAGAGTGAAATAGCGACCGGGCGTCACACAATGCGAATTGCGTAACTAGTTGGTCGTTAAAAGCTTACAACCCATTACACAGAGCTGAGCCGTAATTCTTCATCGTCATCAGTCGTCGCATCAACAAAGTGCACATAAAAATGCCTTTCAGACGTGAAGCAGGTACCTCGCTTCTCCACAAAATGACGTGTAGTGGCGTAGTCAGTGCTTCGCAACTTCACAAAAATTACGAATCATGGCGTAGTGGGTATCTTGCTAGTGTACTTGTATTAGTAGCCCCAAGTGAGTTTACAACGGGCTCTAGAAATGCCGCTCTTCCAGCTTTCGCTGTGACTGTGCTGCGCTTTCGGCGCAGGCCTGGCATTTTTTTTTAATTGAAGAGTAGTAATTATGGTAATGCGGGTGATGAGACATCGTTGAACAAATATTATCGCTGGAGTCGACGTTTCGACATTACTTACTCGATAATTTATCATCGCATCAAGCCGCCGCCTTACTCTGAGCGTCTGCCTTGTTTGGATGAGTGTCTTCGATGTTCAGTGTTATCAGTGCCCTCTATTTTCGTTTTATATTTGTTTGCGCTGTGTCAAGAAATAAGCGACGCTACTGAAGGAGCGAACTTCTTTAAATTATTGTCGGCATAAATAAAAGACAGAAAACTGTTCTTCATATATTAGTCTCGTATACACTAATTCTCTCACTCTCTCTCTTTCGCTTCCTGAAATCCCTAGACCATCACTTATCCTATAAGAAAGCTCCATTTTGATCAAATTCGGTGCGGTAAGTTGCTGGGTAAAGCGACTTCGTCCTACCAGTGTATACAGATAGGAGCCCTTTAGCTCAAACTTCCTTTTGATTAGGTTTCTGGCTCGTCAGTAGAGCAACGTCTGAGTAATAAGGTAAAGAGAGCAGCATTACCGGTCATATACACACAGTAAGCGTTGCGCCGCGTATCCATTCATACTCGGGCACTTGTCTGTCATGTGTACACTTAAAGAGCTCGTATAGTTCTGTGATCTGATGAGCTGTGAGGCCAGGCTCCTAAGACCTTTGTTTATGTAAAAGGCCGATCGCCCAGTCTACTAAAGGCACACTGCAGGGTCTGGCAATGCTTATCGAAACGGGAACCGTATATAATCGATGTTTTCTTACCAGCAGCACTCGTATCGCCCTACGGGCGAGTCAGCCATTCAAGTGCTGTAACTGTAAGCGTTACACAACTCCGACCGATATGAGACACAGCAGTGTTGCGTCACGTCGTGAACGCATACCCAGCAATTCGGGACATTGCTTTTAGTTCGCGGTTTTTGGCGCCGCGTGGCGTACGGACCTTAAAGATTCATAATTCCCGCGTTGACGCCGACAGCCTACACCGGACGCAAATACAGACGACAATAAACAGTTTTAGTTTCACGTACGTGGATGCTTTGCGTACGCAAACGTGAGAACTCTGCGTACGTCACGCGGCACGCGTCGGCTATGGTTATAGTTTCACGTGCACAGACGCAGCGCCACGGAGCTTCCACATACCACAGAGAAATATTCAGCCCGAAGAAGCGTGTTTTTGTTACAAGGCGAGCAGCACAGATTGTCGCATGGTATTGCGTATTCAGCGGTACAACGACCGCCGGAAGTCGAAGAACGCACGACGAACACAGAGGCCACGAGACGAATTCAGTCTATTTGTGTGAAACGTGCTTTTTGAACGTTTCCTAGCCAGTCATGAACGGGAAAAAGCTAAGAGACCGTCGGCGAGCGGGAGACGCTCGGTACCATGTTCAGCGTGGGCCGCTGAGTGCGCAGAGAGAGAGAGAGAGAATAAGAATAAAAGAAAGGCGGGGAGGTTAACCAGGGCTGAGCCCGGTAGGCTACCCTGCACTGGGGAAGGGGGGAGGGGGAAAAGTTAGAGAGGAGGAGAGAAGAGTCACTCGTTCAGCCGACGTAACAGTTCCGCGTTCGACTTCACAAACGGCGAATCAGTCCGGTGTCCGTGAGAAAACGCAACAGCGCTTTCGTTGTCTTTCGGAACTGTGATGGGCAGCCCCATGGTCCCAATATTTTCGCGACAGTGAAAGCGCTTCCGTTCATTTGATTTAGTGCAGTGCTGAGGTGAAGCCTCTCGTTTGCGTATGTCGGGCAGTAACACAGAAGGTGCTCAATAGTTTCCTCAACGGCACAGTCGTTGCACTCGGCGTTGTTGGCCATCTCTATCTTAAATGAGTAGGCGTTGGTAAATGCTACACCCAGACGCAGACGGCACAACACTGTATCTTCCTCCCGGGAAAGACCAGGTAGTAGCCGCAGTCGTAGAGATGGGTCGAGAGAATACAGTCGATGGTGTGTGAACTGTGATGTTTGCCACTTTTGCAGTGTAATGTTCTGCGCCAGCTTACTTAGGTATCGAGCCGCATCAATCCTAGATAACAGTATAGAAACAAGGTTCGTCTCTACATGTGCTTTTCTGGCAGCTTCATCGGCGAGGTCGTTGCCGGAGATACCGCAATGATTTGGTATCCACTGAAACACAACGTTGTGTCCTCTTTCAGTCACATAGTGCAGCATTTCTCGTATTTCTCACACAAGTTGTTCGAACGATCCGCGACGAAGTGCCGCGACGAGTGCGCAGAAGATACACACGCAAGAATGCACGTAAAGAAGCACGGCAGACAGAACGGTCGCCGCGTATATTCGAGCAGAAAAATACCCCTCAGCGCGCACTGTGACCCACATTTGTTGTGAGTGTTCTCCTGGGCTGGAATTTACCACGTCATAAAACGAAGACAGAGCAACAATATTTAAGGGGCTCACCGGACGACGTAGATGTGATAAGACGCAACTGAAAAAATCACACCATCTTCCGCTAAAGGGGACCATGAGGCGATGCGAAGCAGTGTTTCGGCATGTAGAGCCCGCGTTTCAGAGGGGGGAAAGTAGAGAGGGGAGGGGAGAGGGGAAGAGGAGAGGGTGAGGAGAAGAGGGCGGGGGAAGGGGAGCGAGAGGGGAAGTGGAGAGCGGGAGGGAGAGAGGAAGTGGAGAGGGGAGGGGTAAAGGGGAGAGGGAGGGGAGAGGGGAAGTGGAGAGGGTGTGCGCATGCGCAGTAAGGGTGGTCGCGCCGCACGCCACCACCACCACCACCACCACCACCACCGGATTGAACTCCGCTATAAGATGCTTCACATCTAAAAATTGGCCGCGTATCTGCGTGCTCCGCTGCAAATGCCGTATAAAGACGATAGAGGAGGCGCTGCGTGAGATATGGACGCCATCTGGCAATACGTCGGGAAACATGAGCTTGTGCTGAGGGTTTCCTTCCTCCGTGGCAGCGTTCGTCGGCGCGCATATGGCATTTTCAGCGCAGCCGCATTTTCAGCGCAGCTTAAGAAACTAGGGTCTTTAGATTTATACGTATCTACGTATTTTCTATTAAAGGAACACCCCACATAATACTTACTTAGTGAAGTTGCGCCTCGGATATGCGTAATATTTACTTTTTGATCGACAACGTTCACAAGTATGAACACCCGTACCAGTTCAAGATGGGTGGGCGGTAAGCAAGTGGTTCAACTTTGGCCGGCGCGCTGAATCGGGTGACAGACAGACAAACAGAAAGACAGACAGACAGACAGACAGACAGACAGACAGACAGACAGACAGACAGACAGACAGACAGACAGACAAAAATTTCTGCATTTAAGTTCCCCAAGAAACACTATCGTCTTTAAAATCCGTGCTTCTGCTGTTTACGCGATCGCGCACTTCATGTGCGGGCGGGTGCGGGCACTGAACACTTATTCCCTGGCCGCCGACAAGCGCAGGGCGATTTCAGTCCATCTCAATCAATAATACTGCATCCTGGCTTCGATTGGGTTGCACTCTCGAACGTCACGATGAACATCCAAGTTGTCACTTTTCGAAAACTTTAGGCGCGGAGGTTTTTTGTGTGCCACCATCTTGAAAACTTCCGAGCTACCCTATCTCAATAGTTCCGCGATCTCGCGAGAGCGCCCCGTAGGACTTTCACGTACGTAGAGCACGCAACACAAGTGCGAAGATCTCACGCGCATCCGCAAGGCGCGTGGGCGGCCTACACGTATTGCACATGCGCAGTGAAGACACGCAGGAGCTTCACGTACGTGAACTCTACCACGTACGTCAAACTAAAACTGTCACCACCGCACGCGAACCGGCAATCGCCGACTGATAACAGCAACGCATGCGACGAGCGGGCGGCTGCTCAACTGTGAATCAGCACTAGTTTTGTTGCAAAGTGGCACGGTTAGTAGCCACCGGGGAGCACTGCACGGGCCCGGGCCAGCCCGAAAGCCCGGGCCCGGCCCGGCCCGCGGGCCGGGCCGGGCCGGGTAAGGGATTGTTGGATCGGGCCCGGGCCGGGCTCGGGCCCGTGATCTTCGGGCTCGGGTCGGGCTCGGGCCGGAGCCAGGCCCGTATTAGGCCCGGGTCTCATACGTATCTGTATAATTGCGTGTGTACGTCGTTCGGCTTTGTTTTTGTTGTTTTGCGGGGTTTAACTTCCCGAAGCGACCCAGGCTATATGAGATACCGTCGTTGAGGGCTCCGGGTAATTTAAACAACCAGGAGTGCTTTGGCGTGCACAGAAATTACACAGTACAAGACGTCTACAATTTTGCTCCATCGGTATGCTAGAAGTAATTTCAAGAAACGCCTAACATAGGTTTCCACCATTATAGTGAGTGAAAGACGTTCTTGGGTACCGTGTAAGGAAAGCAACGGTAAACTGCCTAGATTAGTGTATATAAGATGTGCGCGTTTGTATCTACGGAAACATTCTGTGTGCAGTTACGCTCGCATGCCCGCGCCGAGCCTGTTTCCGCGTGCGTGACTCCGTAGACTGGTCAACGCGACTTGTGAGTCATTAATGTCTCGGAGCTGTTTTTCGTGCAGTTTAAGTTCAAGATGCGGATCAACTCTTATCACAGGGCGAACGCCGTTGTTGATTTTCCCATTACTAGTGGTGAGGCTCCAGGCCATAGCGACACTCGTTTCGCCGAGTGTGGCTCACAACTGGAGTGATGAGGCTAGAGAAGCGATCCGGGATTCTAGGAATAACCAACACACACACAGACTGATTAGATTTCTATAAACCACCCTTTATTCAACACACCGTTATGGCACACACGTCTGACACGAGTGTTTCGTTTTAAATAAGTTCGCAATGAACACAAATTTTCACGTAAAAGATGGTGGGGACCTCGTTTCGCTTAGGCACTGGCTATGCACGAATGAAAGCACTTCTATCTGAGAAATCGCTTCAAAATTTGCAAAATATTTTGCGTGCCGCAGGTATCTTCACAATAACCGAAGGTTGGACAGTGCCTCCTTTATGCTCAAGGCATAACTAGCGGAAACGGACCGGGCCGGGCCGGGCCGGGCCGGGCCGGGCCGGGCCCATACCTTTCGGGCCCGGGCCGGGTACGGGCCACATTTAAGAACACCGGGCCGGGCTCGGGCGGGCCGGAGCATGGCGTTTTCGGGCCGGGCCGGGCTCGGGCCGGAAAAATCGGCCCGTGCAGTGCTCTAACATTGCTGCCACCCTACCACGGTCCTTCTTCAAAACGACGGAATCTGGAAAGGGTGTCCTGCCCTTCCTCTCATCTCCGGCCCTTTCAACATTTTTTGTCCGATAGCACGATAGTACTGCTGTTGGCCTCCCCTGCTTCCTTTTAACGTTAGCGAGAACGCCTTTTGTCGCTGCCATGTTTTGAACCGCAGAAGCTAACTTTGACAAATAATACCATCTTAAATTATGATGATGGTCGCGCTTTTCGGACTATGCATACTCGGGCTTAACTTTCCTCATTTTTGTTGGCATCAGTTTACAAACCCATTATATTGCACAATTGGGTGAAAGCGCCGAGCCGTGTGTTACAGTCGCTGACAGACTTCACTTTTTAGTGTTCAATAAGCGGCAGAACTACGGCACAAATTTATTTGAATCGGTGTGTCGGAACGGAACGAAAACCGAAAACGAAAAACGAAAAAAAAAAACAATATTTTAGACCGGAACGAAAACGTAACCGAAACTTCATCTATTATTTCGTTCCGGAGTGAAACCGAAATTTTTTCAATCGTTTTTCGGTTCACGAGAAAACTTCGCAATCCGGAACAACTGAGCTCATGCAATGTGAGAATATCCCAGGTTACAGTATTAACGCGTAGCTCAGGCAGGAATCCCAAAGCAAAGATATTGTCACGCTGCATGAGTTCGCTGGAGCCAAGAAGAAGAGGAGGTAGAAGGGCGCACGAGCAGCGAGCCGTTGTGGGGCTGACCGACAACAACAACAACAACGACCGTCCTGTCCCTTGCGTTGTACTAAGCATCTCTCACTAGTCTCACCCTGTAAATAAATCCATACCATCGTTACAGTTTTGGTGGACGTGCGGTGTACGTAACACTGGAAGACCGAGCTCTACCGCCCACTCGACGCAGTAAACGGTTGGCCGGGCTACCACCGGGAGACGTTGCCATGAATGGCGTGGACAGACGTGATGATGGCCACGAAAGAATCGCACAAGAGACTGCTCGTCCAAGACAGGCGGGCTGCACTCCTTATCGGGAGCCGCGCACATTCTCGGGAAGAGAAGATGAGGACGTCGACGACTGGTTGCGGCACTATAAGAGGGTGAGCCGTCTTAATGAATGGAGCGCGTCTGCACAACTCTCGCACGTTGTCCTGTACCTTGCCGGAACTGCACTTCTGTGGTTTGACAACAATGAGTATGTGCTGACAACTTGGGAGAACTTCGTCGACGAGATAAAGAAGTGCTTCGGTGATTCGCTCTCCAAAAAGAAAAAGGCCGAACAGACACTTTCACGGCGAGCACAGCTACCTGGATAGACGTGCACGACCTACATAGAAGAGATCCTGAAGCTATGTGGAATAGTGAATCCAAACATGTCAGATGAGGACAAGGTGAGACATTTGCTCAAGGGAATTGCCGAAGATGTTTATAATTTTCTTATCTCTAAGGAAGATGTCACGACGCCATCCGACTTGAGGCGTCACTGCCGTGCCTTTGAAGCTCTCAAAATACGGCGGGTACTTCCGAAGTTCGGCCGACTGCACAACGTCACGACTGTAGCAAGTGTAGACATCTCTTCCTCTGACGACCTCGCCGCTATGATACGGCGTGTTGTCAGAGACGAACTGGCTCACTTTCAAAGTGGAGATGCCAACCGCGTGTGTCACCAATGTGCATTGGATGAGCGCTATCTGGAAGTACCGGCCTCCTGGTCGCGATCTGCATACACCAACCGCGATGACGCCCACATGGAGAGCACCATGACAAAGCCTCAAGTGACGACTTTTACGCGTCGACAGGACGTGCCGCCTCGGCGAGTGTCTTCGGATTACGTAATGCCCAGGAGACCTGTGTCCTACAACAAAGAGAACCACCGCAACGCACCTGTCTGCTTCAATTGCCGTGTTCAGGGACACATCTCGAGGTACTGCAGACGTCGTTCGCAACGCACTGCGAGAGATCGTGCGTATCCGCTTCGCATGCAAGACGCCGCACCCTGGCAACCATCTGCCCCAGCTACCCCTTTTCGTCTGCCACCTCGGGAATACATGCCCAGGAATGCGTCTCCGGTGTCTGACCGCAGCCTGACTCCGCCACCAACCCGGACGCGTCGATCGCCATCACCGCGCCGCCCGCCTACACCACCCCAGCTGGGAAACTAGCTGGTTCGACCGATGGAGGTGATGTCGCAGGACGGTCATCTTCGCAAATTCCTCCGCCTGTCGTCATGTCAAAGAACAAAGTGTGTGTTTGTATTGAGGGTGTTAGTACTGTTGCCTTAGTAGATACTGGTGCTTCCGTGTCTGTGATGTCCCTTTCTTTCAAAATTGCCTAGGACAGAAAGTGATGTTTGCCTGGGACGGGAAGTCCACATTTCGTGGAGTTGGCGGCGAACTGTTGCGACCTGTTGTAGTCTGTTCAGTTTTGGTTACCGTGGGTGAACAGGTGTTTTGAACTGAATTCACCGTACTAGCACGCGCTACTCATGACGTAATTCTTGGCATCGACTTTTTGCGAGACTGTGGAGCGACATTAGACTGCAGAGCTGGTGAAATATCCCTACGAGCTGATATACTACCGCATGATTGTGACGAAATGCCATCTGATCGAGTTGATGTATTTTCTGTGTCCAGTGATGTGCTTTTGCCTGCGCAAACAGCAAAGTTTGTTCCAGTTACATTATCTCGCCTGCGTGAAGGTTTCTCCTGTGGACTGATTGAGCCGGACTATTCTAACACGCTAAAGAAGAGCCTTATAGTCCATCGTTCACTTGTCCAACTCGTAGACGGTTCTACTCACGTGTGGACGGTGAACGTGTCCTCCGAGTCCATTATTTTACCTGCTGGGTTGAAGCTAGCGTACTTTAAAGAAGATACCGCTGTGAGTATTCGTGCAGTTGCTGTCAGTACCGAGAAAACTTCGCCACTCTCCGGCCACTCGTCAAAGTTCCACGGCATGATCAACAACTCGCTCCCCTCGTCCGACCAACGCGCGCTCCACGAGCTTCTTGTGCGCTATGCTTCCGTCTTTGACTTTTGCACAACCTGCGCGTCTGCCTTCACCACCGCAGTCCCGCGTGCACCACTGCATCAATACTGGGGCCGCAGCCCCCATTCGACAGAAGCCGTACCGCGTCTCTCCCGCCGAGAGGAAGGTGATCGACGACCAAGTTAAGGAGATGCTACAGAAAGGTGTCATCCAAGAGTCCTGTAGTCCTTGGGCAGCTTCCGTTATACTGGTCAAGAAAAAAGATGATTCCTGGCGATTCTGCGTCGACTACCGACGCCTAAACGCAGTAACGAAAAAGGATGTCTATCCGCTTCCACGAATAGACGATGCCATAGACTGCCTACATTCCGCTTCGTACTTTTCATCTGTCGACTTGCGCTCAGGCTACTGGCAAATACCTATGCACCCACAAGCCTCCGGTGGGAAATATGCATGTGCTACCTTGACTACGTAGTGATTTATGGTAAGACATTCCACGAGCACAACCAACGGCTTGAAGTTGTTCTCGACGGCATCCGCCGTGCGGGACTGATCCTTAATTCGAAAAAGTGTCACTTTGGTGAGCGTCAAACGCTTGTCCTTGGTTTTCTTGTCAACAAGGAAGGTATTCGTCCCGACCCTCAGAAGCTTGCCACCGTCCGTGACTTCGAGCAACCGAAGACAGTGAAAGACCTCCGCAGCTTCCTTGGGCTGTGCTCGTATTTCCGCCGTTTCATCAAGGACTTTGCACGTCTAGCTCATCCACTCACGTCTCTGCTTCACAAGGACACACCCTTCGCATGGACTACTGAGTGCGAGTCTGCGTTCAGTGAGCTAAAGTTTTTACTTACTTCTGCTCCAATTTTACGCCATTTTGATCCTGAGGCACCAACTGAGCTTCACACCGATGCTATTGGTGTGGGCATTGTAGCGGTACTTGTACAGATACATAGTGGACGCCAACAAGTCATCGCCTATGCAAGCCGTACAGTCACAAAGGCGGAACGGAACTATACCGTCACCGAAATGGAATGCTTCGCGGTCGTGTTCGCCATTCAGAAATTTCGACCATACCTGTACGGCCGTCCCTTCAGGATAGTCACCGACCACCATTCACTTTTTGCTGGTTGGTTGGACTACGCGATCCCACCAGCTGGTTAGCTCGCTGGTCATTACGGCTGCAAGAATACGACTTTTCCGTCACATACAAGAGTGGTCGCTGTCACATCGATGCTGACTGTTTATTTGACTTCCGTCAGCAAGCACCCGAGATGGGGAGGATGACTTGGTCGAATATCATTTCGGAATATCCACGGAGTTTCCTGATGCCGCCGCCTTCAAGCGTGAACAGGAGCAAGACCCTTCCGTAAGGACTCTTCTTGATGCCGCTCGATCAGCAGCACGGAGTTCACCTTTCACCATATCCGGAGGCTTATTGTACAAGAAGAACTATTCCGCTGAAGGTGCTCCACTCCTCCTCGTCGTGCCCCAGAATCTTAGACCCGAGATCCTTCGCGCCATGCATGATGACATCACGTCAGGTCACCTAGGCTTTGCTCGGACGCTGCACCGTGTGCGTCAGCGTTTCTACTGGCCCAAGCTCTGGAAGACAACAAAACAGTACGTCGCCAGCTGTGCTATTTGTCAACGCCACAAACAACCAACAACACCTCCGGCGGGTGCCTCGCAGCCAGTTAAGCCACCAACCCTTCCCTTTGAAAAGATCGGCGTTGACATGCTTGGCCCCTTCCCTAAGTCATCTGCTGGGTGTCGCTGGATTATAGTGTGTGTGGACTACCTGACGCGATATACTGAGACGGCAGCTCTCACTTCCGCTACAGCAGCTGACGTCTCATTCTTCCTGCTGCACTCTGTCATTCTTCGTCACGGTGCTCCGCGTGTTGTGATTAGTGACCGAGGACGACAGTTTACAGCGGTTGTTGTTGAAGAACTATTACGCCTTTGTGGGTCTGACTATCGGCACTCGTCACCCTACCACCTTCAAATAAACGGCCTGACTGAGCGCACGAATCGCACCTTGCCCAACATGCTTGCCATGTATGCGTCCAATGACCACAAAAATTGGGACTCTGTTTTGCCATTTGTTACGTACGCATACAACACGGCGAAGCACGAAGTCACCGGGTATGCGCCTTTCTTCTTTCTCTACGCTCGCCATCCCCAAAGCTTTATCGACACGATACTTCCCTGGTCTCCACACGAAGACTTCTCAGTAGCCCGGACTTCATGCCGTGCTGAAGAAGCTCGTCGACTGGCTCGCCTCAGGACTATTTCGTCACAACACCGAGCCAAACTCGTTATGACGCTCGCCACACGTCTGTCAGATTTGCTCCTGGAGACTTCGTTTTGCTTTGGACGCCTGTGCGGAAAAAAGGATTATGCACGAAGTTTTTGCGCAGGTATACCGGTCTATACGTCATATTGAGACGTTTGAGTGACGTCACGTTCGTCATCGCCAAAGTGTCCTCCGACAACCGGCGGTCACGTATAACCCAAGCAGTACATGTTGCCCGCCTGAAGCATTACCACCATCGGACTACGTAACTCGCTCGGAGAGCTTCGTCTGCACCCGGGGAAATTGTCACGCTGCATGAGTTCGCTGGAGCCAAGAAGACGAGGAGGTAGAAGGGCGCACGAGCAGCGAGCCGTTGCGGGGCTGACCGTCCTGTCCCATGCGCTGCACTAAGCATCTCTCAATAGCCGCGGCGGCTGCATTTTCGATGGAGGCGAAAATGTTTGAGGCCCGTGTACTTAGATTTAGGTGCACGTTAAAGAACCCCAGGTGGTCGAAATTTCCGGAGCCCTCCACTACGGCGTCTCTCATAATCATATCGTGGTTTTGGGACGTTAAACCCCAGATATTATTATTATTATTAAGCATCTCTCAATAGTCTCACCCTGTAAATAAATCCATACCATCGTTACAATATGTTGAAATTGTGCGAAAAACGAAAACAGTGGCAACCAGAGATGTTTATGTTAACGCAAATGGACTTTAGCGCGCCTGTCACGCAGGCCAATGTGGGGAGGGCATTGTCGGCGCTGAGGTTTGTTACAGCGAAAGCTGTTATGAGATCACAACAGCTGACTATGGCACCATAGTTGTCCGCCGCTGCCGGTGTCCGTGACTGCTATCCCGTGAAATAAGAAAAAAAATGAAATTAAAAAAATGCCCCCACCTCCCCGAAGGGAATCGTGAGGAAATGCGAATGCATTTCTTGCGCAGAGAGTACCCAGCGTAGTAATTTTAATGGCGTAAATTAATGACGAGACGAGGATTTGTACCGTAACCATTTATTTACACATTGATCAGCACCTGTTTGTGTTGTCATTGTACCTGACGGCCATAATCTCAGCCTTGTGGTCGCTAAAGTGTACAGTCAAAGGGTTTTTGAGAAGCATGCGCACGTCACAATTTCGGGTAAAGGCGAGATCAATGCAACTTCCGTGAATGGTAGTCGGACACTTGTCGGACTCGGCGGAGGCACACTGCATAGAGTACTTTGTCCGCATGTACTCCACCAACCACTCGGCGCTCTTATTTCTCACGTCCACGTTAAAGACACCAACCAAGACGACGGGGTCAGATACTTTGGAGCGCACATACACACTTTCCATAGCCGCGTCCAGTTGCACGGCAACGGCGTCACGAGCGAGGTTGGGCGCGAGGTACACTGTCACCACAAAGACTCCGTACCGTTGCCGTCAGTCATTCGCCTTCACCGACTTCTGCCATCGCCTTGAGAGGCGCCCAGCCAACGAACGGTCGAGAGTGGGGCGCGAGCGGACGGGAGAGTGGGGCGCCAGCGTTCTCGGCTCGGCGTTGGCGTTTCACAGCGGCGTCTCGAGCACACATTTCCGGATGTTCTTGAGAGGCGCGCAGCCAGCGAATGGTCGAGAGTGAGGCGCGAGCGGACGGGAGAGTGGGGCGCAGGGAGGAGAGAGAGCGAACGGCGAGACAAAGAGCGGCGAAGCACTGCACCTACCCTCTCCTACGCTCTCTCGCACCACATGCTCCGGTTGCTAGGGGCGAGGATAAGCGCGCACGCCCGCAGCTGTTGCTATGGGAGAGGGAATGAGAGCGGAGAGATAACACCTGCCGGCGCGCGGACAACGCCGGATGCCTTACATAGCCCGACTAAGAAATGCATTCGCATTTAAAACAAATTTCTAGGATCGGATGTGATTTTAACCCGCACCCTCTGCTTGGCAGTCGGGTCTTCCACCACAGTGCCACGCTGATGCTTGTAACTCCTTCGCAAAAATATTCTATACAGGCGTCTTGTCGGGCAAGGAATCGTGTTAACATATGTAATATAGCGTGGCAGAAGAGTAAAATAACCAGTCATCACACAATGCTAATTGCGCAAAGAGTGTGTGGTTTAATGCTTACCACCAGTGTTGCGGAGTTGACACTCCGGAATTGGAATGACTCCGGAATCATTCCATTTTCGCGACCCCGAAATGGAATGGGATGGGTACAAAGCTCTGAGGTATGGAATGAGAATGCAATTAAGCGCCTTTTGCACTGAATGGAATGGGAATGGAATTACGTCTGTTTCCAAAAAGAGAGCACGTTTTCTTCTACGTGCTGTTTTTCAAACTTCAAACATTAGTAAGCGAGAGCCTCGAATTTAACAATAGAGCAGTATTTTTAAAATGACTTGGCTGATTACAAGCACGGCACATTAATAAGCAAGCGCCTACTACAAACCGAGGCATAAGTTAGTGTACAAACAAATGCATTATCCGAGCAGATACTGGAGGGAGAAATAAATTATCCCTGCGCGTTGGTTCCCATTGATACCCCCACACGAATGTGGCGAATACTCTATGCACAGCCTCGTCTTTATCTCACAAGCAGTTTAGTACCTGACACACGTAAATCACATTTACGACAAGGAAGACATTGCATACCTGCGCACATGCGAACACAGAAAGTTCAGAAGGGTTTCTTGAAGGGCCAGTTGGTACATGATACTGAGGGGAACAGCGCTTGTGTCGTGTGTTCAATCTTTCTCCGTCCCGTTTTTTGCGCTGTTCCCCTCAGTAACAGAAAGTTCTCCTCACCCCATCCATGCTTGTGAGGCGCGCTTGACAAGCGTGAGTGCTGACGAGCAGTGCGGTCTAGTGTTCCGTATTCGATGCAAAGGCACAAGGTGCCCGAGCGGTGCACTGTTCCAACTAATACCAGCAGATCTAGAGGGTTTTGTTCCCCATTAACCAAATCCTAGTTTTCTCTATATTCACGACCGCTCCAGACGCGTGGCAAATCTGCTTAGTCTTCTTGAATACTACTTTTGTCAGCATAAAAATACGTTATGTCGTTATTTTAGCATTACACAATTAAGCTTAAACAATACTAAAACATCACCATTCGTTCAAACACGCTGACCATGGAAATACTATAGGTAGCGGGAGAACTGCCCCTATGAGAATTAGTAGGGTGGTTGTACTGCACGATGTATGTCACCCAGCTACCATCCCTCGACGTTGGTAACGTGTTTTGCGTACTTTTGCAGTTCTTAGTGCATCTGATGACATCAGCGTTACGGGGCGTTCATTCTTAGCTCGATAAAACTATCAAGACGCCTTTCCTACGTTGAGTAATTACAGGAATGGAACTGAACTGCCCAGCCATTCCCGGAGTGGGAATGGGCTAAGTTTTTTTTCATTCCGAGTAATTGAAAGGAATGGAAATGCGGCAAGTTCTAATTCCCCGCAATGGAATTGAAATGGAATGGAGGCGCCCATTCCGCAACACTGCTTTCCACCCACTGCAAAGTCCTCAGCCATAATTCTTCATTATCATCAGCCACAGCACAAAGTGCACATAATACCTTTCAGATGTGTAGCGGGTACCACGATTCTCCGAAGAATGACGAAAAATGGCATAGTGGGAACTTCGCTACTTCAGAAAAATTACGATGATTTATAACGTTGTGGGTACCTTGCATGTGTACTTTGCATGTGTAACAGCAGAGCCACTGATGCGCCGATAAAATTCGTCATAGACATAATTGCATCTTGCCTAGAGTACATTTTTAATCTGTGTTTGTCAACAGGCGTTTTCCCTCGTAGCATGCAGATGGCAAAGGTGACGGAAATATTAAAAGAAGGCAACAAGAATGATCTTTCAAATTAGCGCCCTGTATCAATGTCGCCTGTTTTTTTTTTCGAAAGGTTTAGAGAAGGTGATTTTAGCGCGGTTTTGTTCGTTTGCTGACCACTTTAACATTGTCGCGGGGTCGTGACGTCGACGAAGGCAGCAGTCGGCGTGTTCAAGATTAAACTCTTTTTTTGGCCGAACTTGTGGCCGGGAAATGAAAACTCAAACCAAGGTGCTCAAACTACAGGAATACGCACTGTACACTGATAGCGGCGAACAGAGCGTCGGCCGTCGATAAACTACTGCCTTTGACCTTATCAGTCATGATGTTTTGCTTAAAAAACTTGATCGCTACGGTATTCGCGGCGTAGCTCATTCTCTTATACGTCCTACCTTCAACGCAGATCCCAGTTCGTATAGCTATAGCCGGGGACCATTCGGAGTTGAAATCTGTAAGAACAAGACCCAATATGCTCCCACAGGGGAGCATATTGGGTGCGTATCTCTTCATATTGTACATCAATGACATAGTCAATGTTGATCCATCTGCTAAGAGCGTGATTTACGCAGACGATACAAGCCTGTTGTTTGATGGTGAGTTAGGTTCTGAAATGTCAAATCGAGCTTGCATACACAAGTGGGCGGCAATAATTATCTTAAGGTTAATGAGGAAAAAACAAAGGCAGTGATATGTCATCCACGTAACAAACAATTTCAACTAACCCCCATTAAATTAAACAATACTGAAATATAAATACTACCGTTTTTCAAATCGATTGGCGTATATTTCTCTGAAACTATGTCGTGGGATTGCCAAGTGAATCACTTAGTAAATTATCTAGAGCAATAAGTACTATGCGTCGCCATTGTAACTATCTTCCTACATCCATTAATGTGATTTTATATAATTCAATGCTTCTTCCCCTAGTTGAAAACCGTATTCTAGTCTGGGGGACGACTTCAGGTGAAAAAATTCACAAGCTGATGGTATTAAAGAAAGAGCAATGCGCCGTGTCTCCAGGGTGCCATATCTTTGGCATACTGCTCTTTTTTTACAAAGCTCAGAACTATAAGAATTTACTTTTTGTACACATATAGGCTTTGTCGCATGTAAAGAATGGGAAAAATGAAGAATCATAACGCTTTAACACAACTGTCATCCTTACAGCAGCATAATTCTTTTTATAAATTTCGTCATTTAGGACTTTCGATCGTTAACAAAAACAGAACTAAATACGGTGACAAAATCCTACAGTTTCGTTTACCTACTGTTCTAAATCAATTATGCAAAGAAGATGGTCTCAATGTATCTACTTTGTCGCTCAAAAGGCTACGCGGCGTATTTACCTGATTGCTTGTGCTGCCATGGGTTCATTTGTTTTTCTTTTTCTCTGTCTTCATCACTTCGCCTGTTTTCTTCCCTTTTTCAAATGTTTCCACAAAAGCCTTGTTTTTTTATTCTGGCCGTGGATGTTTACTGTTTTTACTGTCTTAATTCATGCATTATGTATATGGCGTGTTTCTGTTTGACCACTGTAAAGCTGCCCAGCGTATGAGGTAGTCAGGTTCCCCTCAATCTGCTCAATGCAGCTTTTTACCCTGGTCATCCTTGCAACCTTGTTGTCAATAAACTCAATTCAATTCAGTTATTTTCTACGCCCCCTCTACTCCCCCCTTCCAGAGCATGAATGTATTATGTTTGAGAACACCCCACAGTCAGATCAATAAGGAAGGAAACAGAAAAAGGAGAAGGCAGGGAGGTTACCCAGAAACACTTCCGGTTGGCTACCCTACACTGGGGGATCGGGGAAAGGGAATAGAAAGACGAGAAATAGAGAGGAGGGAAGACAAAAAAGAGAGAGAACAGATGCAGTGCATTCACTACAGCGTGCGGGATTGCACCACAAGTCAGAGGCGTTCGCATAAGCCCGTCGTTCTAAAAAAAAATTCACAGCATATCCACGGGTGAATGATGAAGAGCTTGGGCGAAGCTCCTGAAGCAATCATGGTTACACCGTGAAATCTTCAGTGGTTTCGCCCAGCAGTAATCAAAGCGATAGCCCAGTACATCATCAAAGACGTGACAAACACTGTATATATTTATACAGTGGTAACTGTATCCAGTGGTAACTGTATATACAGTGGTAACTGTATCGTAAGTGGTAGCTAGACGTGGCTTCCGTTCCCCCTTCATTATAACGGCTTCATGGTCGGTGAAGTGATGGATCGGTGATGGGTCGTAGTGGGATGCTTGCAAAGACGAAGTAGTGGGCAATTTGCAAAGGATCGGTGATGGGTCGTAGTATACTGCCGGTTACGCCTTACGCCGGACGCCTTACGCCGGACAAGGTTAGACTAAGAGGAGCTTCGCCCCTAAAACACAGGAGTGCTTTCACTGCTTTGTGGGCCGTCGAGAGATGTGGACGGTGCTGTAGTAGCACCTGCACGGAAATTGGCCGATCATCCAGTCGCCGCAGTGCGTTGGACAGTACTTGTCTCTCCGAGGCAAAACCAGGGCAGTGGCACAGCAAGTGTTCCATGTCTTCTTCGGTGCCGCAAACATCGCATGCCGCGCTGTCAGTCATTCCGATTAACGTTGTATATGCCTTCGTAAAAGCAACTCCCAACGAAAGGCGATAGAGAAGCGAAGCTTCGCGTCGATGAAGGCCGGATGGAGGTTGGAGTTGCAGTGAAGGGTTCAATTGATGTAGTCTGGTATGTCTGATGCTTGGTGCGTTCCACTCCGTCAGTGTGAGACTGCGGGCCACTTGTCGAATTTGCCTTGCAGCGTCTGTCCTTGAAAGCGGAATTGGGACGATGTTTGCTTCCTGATGTGATGCTCGAGCAGCGTGATCGGCGGAATCATTTCCACTGATGCCACAGTGGCCAGGTAACCACTGGAAGTCAATATCGTGGCCTTTTTGAATTACGTGGTGGTGAAGTTTCACGGTTTCATACGTCAGCTGTTCGTGGCATCCTCGTCGGAGAACTGACCGCAGGCACTGTAACGCCGGTTTTGAATCAGAAAACACAGCCCATTTACTTGGTCTTTCAGTATCAATAAATTCTAGTGCGCTGCGCAGAGCCGCGAGTTCTGCCGCCGTAGACATCTTCGCATGTGAAGTTTTAAGACGCAGAGTTATCCCTTGTGATGGTATAACCACCGCACCACCAGAACTGGACGACGTAGTCGAGCCATCCGTATAGATGTGGACGTGGTTACTGTAGTTTTCGTACAGTAGGAGTAGGCTCAATTGTTTCAGTGCATGTGTCGGTAGGTCTGACTTTTTCCGCACTCCCGGAACCGTTAGGTGAACTCGTGGGCGGCTCAAGCACCACGGAGGGAACACTGGTTTTGACGCAGTTGCGTACCCTGCAGTAAATGATGAGCGATGTTTGCCGACAGTGGTACAATATGTCGTGCGGGGCCTTTCAGCAGCGAGGCTCGCCAGATGGTGGGAAGGGGTCCTGGCATAATGCCTGAGGTACGTACGCATTGTCTCGGTGATAATATGTGTCGTGATTGAGTAGTCTTGCGCGATGGCAATGGTTTCAGCCGTTGACGCACTGCGGGGTAACCCAAGGCATATATATCTTAAGAGCTTGGGCTTGAATGCTCTCAATCGCGCGCAGGTTAGTCTTGCCGGTGTTCGATATTGCAGGCAAACTGTACCGCAGGAATCCAATAAACAGAACCCTGTACAGTTGTAGCATAGATGGTATCGGCACTCCCAATTTTTTTCCTGCAAGGAATCTGAACATGTGACTTATATCAGTCAGCCGCTTCTTCAAGTAGTTCACGTGTAAAGTCCAAGACAGGTTTCTGTCAATCATGACTCCCAAGAACCTGTGGCTTCTGCTGAATGATATAAGGTCTCCGTTAATTGATATACCATAGGCAGACATTGGCTTCCTCGTGAATGCTACCACTGCACATTTCCCGCAAGACGCTTCCAGGCCTTGTTTACGAAGGTAGCAGGACGTCATTGTGGCTGCCTTTTGAAGGCGGGCGCGAAGCTGAAGCCGTGTCACACCTGAAGTCCAAATGCAGATGTCGTCAGCGTAGATAGAAAGCTTTACGGTGCCTGGTAGGTTTTCGACCAGTCCAATGAGGGTTAGATTGAAAGGCGTAGGGCTTAGAACTCCTCCTTGAGGGACTCCTCGGCTACTGTAATACTCAGTTGTCGGGCCATTCTCCGTGGTCACGTAGAACGACCTTCTCTGTAATTAGCTGCACACCCACATATATATCTTGCCACCAAGACCTACTGTTTCTAATGCACTCAGGATGGCTTCATGGGAGACGTTATCATAAGCCCCCTTGACGTCTAGAAACACAGCAGCACACAGTCTCTTACAGTCTCTCAACAACGTTGTCTGTTGCCGATCGGCCGCGCCTGAATCCGGCCATGGCATCTGGATAGATTTCATAGTGCTCCAAGTACCATTCCAGTCGTGTTAGAATCATTCTTTCCATTGTTTTTCCCACGCAACTGGCAAGCGCGATAGGACGGTATAAGGAAATATCCAGCGGCGACTTGCCAGCTTTGAGAAGCGGAATGAGGCGACTTGACTTCCATGCTTGGGGAACTGTACCAGTCTGCTAGGAGTCGTTGTATAGGTGCAGAAGTGCCTTCCGAGCTTCGTCTCCAAGGTTACAAAGAGCACGATATGTGATGCCGTCAGGTCCTGGCGCCGAAGAACGTCTGCACAATGCCAGTGCAGCTTCTAGCTCATCCATAGAAAACGGGCACTCCATGCCGTGATCACTTGTGAGAAATGGGTGGTCGAGCTCCACCGTCTTTGTAACTGTGAAATTTGAGTCGCCAGCAATCCTTCTACAGAAGGATTCTGCGACGTCAATCTCGTTACACTGCAAGTGAAGTGCCAGAGATTTAAACGGGTGTCGCTGACCAAAGGTTGTGCGAAGACCGCGGACAGTTCTCCATATAAGCGATAAAGGCTTTCGCGGATCCCAGGACTCGCAGAAGGATGCCCATGGTCGCGAAGCCAGTTTATCCATGTGAGGCTCTATTTTCTTCTGAGTGCGTCTAGCCAGTCTCAAATCATCCTTGCACTTTGTGCGTCTATATCTTCGTTGCGCGCGACGGCGCATTGCACGAAGCTTCTCAAGTTCGATGTCGAAATCGGTGCGTGTGTAACTCGTGTAACTCGCCAAAAGCGAATGCGTGGTGTTCTGCAGGGCATCCTTTATCGCGGCCTCTAGGTTATAGGATGAGCCGTCACTACAACAGTCTTCCATTATCATCTTGAATTTCGGCCAATCGGTGCATTGGAGGGCTCTGGAGGACTTGGAGCTGGTCAAACCTGATATCCTCAGATAAGTTGGAATGTGGTCACTATACCCCGCGTTTTCAAATATGAAAACCAGTGCACTTTTCTCGCGAACGAGCGCGAAACAAGAGTGAGGTCCAGGCAGCTGCTGTAGGCTGATCCACGTAGATATGTAGGGCTTCCATCATTAGAAACGCAGAGTTCGTGTTCCGAGGCAAATGACACCAACTTTCTTCCTCTATAGTTGACCTTTGAGCTTCCCCATAGAGAATAGTGGGAATTAAAATCAGCAGTGATCACCCACGGTTGTGGAGTCGGTGTCAAAATACCGCGTAAGCGCTCGCAATCTAGGCGGCTTGATGGGGATACGTAAGCTCCGAGAATTGTGAAAGTGACCTTATTCTGCTTCACAGTAAGGCAAACATATTGATTCTCTTCGTCAGGCGGGACAGGGTGATGAATATAAGTCAGGTCACGGCGCATGAACACAACAACCTTGCTGCACTCTCCGTGGATGGAGGCCATAAAGCACTCATAGCCTGACAATCTGACGGAAGCAGACAGATTGGGCTCGCAAATCACAATGATGGGGAATTGGTTCGTAAATACAAACTGTCTAAAGTCGGACATGGGCGACTTAAGACCACGGCCCGTGAGGTACCATCGTTTCGAGAGGAAGTCAGATCAATAACATGCACACATCAGTCACAAGGTCAGAACCTCAGTCTGCGCAGAGTTTTCAGACGTCTTCCGTAACGTGAATATTGCCACGCGCGCTTCTTTTATTATTTTTATCTAACAAGTCTGTGTTACGCGTAGCCGTTGCCTTGCGCAAGCCGCGCCCTAATGTCTGGGAACCTTCCATATTATTTTAGAATCTTCTTATAGGCTTGAGCGCACGAACGCAAACAGCTGAAATTATTCTGGAACTAACGCGGCCACCAGCGATCAGGCTCGAATATTCGATGCCGCATGTATAAAATTCCGGCGCGCCTTGCCGCGGTTCAGTTTATCGACGGCCGACGCCCTGTTCGCCGCTATCAGTGTACAGCGTGTATTGCTGTAGTTAGAGTTTTCATTTCCCGGCCACAAGTTCGGCCAAAGAAAGAGTTTCATCTTGAACACGCCGACTGCTGCCTTCGTCACCATCATGTCCCCGTGACAATATCGAGCACCGGGAGATCCAGGAACTCGTGCACTTTCATTTTGCTCGTTGTCCGTCGCCGACTGGCCAGTTACAGCATCCTGGCTATGGTCACCGTTGACTGGAGTATCCGACACCAGGCCTGGAGGTTCAGTAGTATGTTCATACGCACAGTCTGTTGACTGTTGTATGGGCGAGGGTGTCTGGTGACTTGGATGAATTTTTCGAAGAAGCAGATGACGAAGTGCATAAAGTAGACGGGGAACTGCTTCTTTGCTTGAGAACTCCGGGCTTGTTTCTTCTTTTCAGCTTCTTCGTGCTGGTGAGCTTGAGTACGCGCATGTTGAAGAGACAGGTGGGAATCCAGTAGGCCCACGACAAAATGGTTGTGCACGAGACGATCTTCTACCGTAAGGGGGTAGTTGTACTAGTGCTTCACCATGTTTTTGAGCACTGTACAGAACGCGTCTACAGTCTCTCCGGGCAGCTGATTGCGTTTGTGGAACCGGCTGGACTGGGCTTGCTGCGTCCCGTCCGCAGTTAAAGCAAGGACGACGGAGGCTTCAACTCACAACAAACAACAATAATTTATTTAACGCTATGATGCATACGGCGGGTTCGGTCCAGGGAGACGAGACAGCGAGGCCGCGACCATGATCTTCGGCAGCAGCAATCGGCCAGCGCGGGTGGCAGCATCCATCCCTCCTGGCAGCCAAAGCACCTCTCCCCCCTGGGCAGCGCGCAGGCTGCCCCTTTTAAGCCGCGCAGTTGGGCCACGCGCACCGCCTCTGCGCAGCACGTGGCGCTATCTCGAGATAGCCGGTGGACGCGTTTCCCACAACTCGTAGACTTCAATGACCGGGTGTACAAAGTATCCGTTGAACTTTTCCTTGACTGCGTCGAGTGTGGCATAAGCTTCCGTGTCAGTCATGAGAGACGACAAAATAACACGAGCTTGAGGAACCATGCAGTAGAGCAAGGTACGGACTTTTGTTTCTTCGGCAGTAGACGCTAGGCCTGACGCGAAGGAGAAGTCTTCGGACTGTTGATTCTATGCCGGCCACTGACCTGCTCCGTCAAAGTTAAACGGCGGCGAAGAGCGAAGGGAAACGCTGGCGCCAATGGGAGCAGCAGAACTTGAAGTCTCGGGATTGGACATCTTAGTGGCAGGATCCCACTTCTGACACCATGTCGAGACGCTCTGCTGGTAAGGGCAGTGCCCTAGAACGCGCCGTCAGCGCAGCACTTCGCAAGAGACACTGTACGCACGAGATTCGTGTTCCAAAAAGCTCCACTTTATTCGTGACCACTCCTTACATAGCCATGAAGGCGCTACCACAGGTCGGCAAAAAATTGGAGCTCACTCAGACGCACTCAAGAAATATATTTTGCTCTGAGGGCTCACTCGGACTCAGACTGAGCAATTTTAACACGAAAGTGTTTTATGCTGGGGTCCACCAAGTACATCCGTTACGGATATGACGTTGATAAAATGGACGCCAACAGGTGAGAAAGAAAAAGACCAAGATCCGCCGCTGGGAATCGAACCCAAGACCTTGCGGCCGCGACAGTAAGCGCCTGCCACTAAATCAACTAAGCTACCTTGGCAGATGCTGGACACTTCACGAACGCGCCTAATACAAGCCTCCTTCCCCGTCATTCTCGACGGGTGTAAATAAACGTTCTCTCTCTCTCTTTCACACATTCTCTCGCACGGTGCTCTCTGTTGGCGGTGTAGGTAGGCGGGGCGATGCCGCCGTCTGTGAGAGGTGAAAAGAAGTAATGCGTTACGATCGACACTTACTGTACTCGCGGACAACTTTTCTTGGCAATGAAGCGAAGGCTACAGAGCCACAATGCACGTATCCTACCGCTAATGAATGTAGTCCCACAATTGCGTTCGTATTTTTTGCGTGACATATATAAAATACTCCTCCATTTTCTACATGTAGCTTTTTGAGACGGAACGCAGCGCATACAAGCGAGATATTTGTATTTCTTTTACATTATACGTTGTCACTTTGCGTTTTTGCGTGCGTGAAAAAGTCGCGCCTTTTACCCGTATACCTTAGACGCTAAGCAGTGTTTGCGTCGAAATGCAACGCTAGCCATCACTTTCCACGGCGTTAGAGACGCGCGCCAAACCGGACTACTTCGCGTAGCAGCACATGTGCAGACGCTCCGCCCCCGTAGCTAGCACTACTTCTGTGACACGTTTCACTTTCGTGTTATACCGATTCCTATGGCGGAGGGATCAGCGATGTTTTTTTTCCTCAACCGGACTCACATTGACCAAAATTTTCCTCAACTGGACTCACTCCGACTCAGATTCACTAAGCTTTTTCTCAGCTAAACTCACTCAGACTCCGACTCACGGCTTCACATGAGTCCGAGTGAGCCTCAGTGAGTCAACCCGAGTCCGTTGGCGTAAAATTACCTTTTTCGATCAAGGTGTCATTCTTCTTTAACACCAATATCTCACATAGTCAGTGCTCTACGATGAATGGGTCCGGCAACGGCGTGGCATTCGGTTGCTGCAGTTACGTCTTTTTCGTCTTGCGGATCGCCGCTATTTTCGATGGTCGCAAATTCGTCGGAGATCATGGATCTGTCTGGCGCCTGCGCAGTTCATCACCTGGTTTTCATTGCGCTTCACGCGCACCCATGGACACGTGTACATCGCTGCTATGCTTCGAGTGCCCGTGTGCATTGCGCCCCGGCCTTCCGTCCTCGTCGAGTTGGTGCTCCTGCGCACTTCCTCGCTCAGCCGGAACCTCGATTGTCCTGCCACAGTTTAAAGGACCCTGCATAAGCACTCTGCTCTTCAGTGGGTCCGGCAGCGTCATGGCATTCGGTTGCTGCAGTTACGTCTTTTCCGTCTTGCTGGTAGGCAATGCTTATGACTACAAATGTTATAGAAGTGATGATCGCTTCTTTGTATTGCTGCCGGACCCTGCCCGTTCCCTGTCTTTGCTGTTATGTTATGTAGCGTTAGCTACACTTGCCTAGCCGGAGCCGATTTCGCGTGGATCCTCATGAGCCGTGCTGCGCATGCGCGAGGATCAGTGATGTCACACAGCTGGGTCACCGGAGCTGGCATCTCACGCGCTCTCCGACACCGCCCCGCGCGGCTCGCCGCTGCTTGTCTGCGGGTTCAGGAGTGGCGTCGTAGCCGCGGCAGACAAACTGGCGCCGCTGGCGCCGCTGGCCCCGGCGCGCGCAGAGACTCCGCCGCCGCCGGTCTGCGCTTTCCAGAGTAGTGACGTCGTAGCCTTGGCAGACGTATTGGCGCTGGCGCGCGCGGAGCCATTCGCCTTCGCTGTGCAGTCGCCGTCTGACACTGCGCTGGAGCCGCTTGATAGCGCCTCTGACTGGCGTTTGCAGGTGGGTAACGCCATGGAGAAGGAGAGCGCAAATGCTGCTCAACGGCGCAGAACAGCCGAGAAGCTTATCTCATCGGATCCCGAAGTAGTTGCCTGGCAATTAGCGGTTCAGCGTACGAAGAATGAACAGAAGGCTAATAATCCTAGACAATCTGGAAAGCTAAGAATAATCAGCTGAACCTTTGCTAACGCTACGTATATCCTGGCATAGCCGAGCTAAGCCACTGCAATGTTTTTGCGCTCTGAGAAAACTGTTGTTTCTTGAGGTGACATTCAGTTACTGAACTGTTAGCTGGGCAGGCTCGCATTGGTCAAGACATAGCTGCCCTATCTGCCAAGGTTTCATCATTCGACGACCGCTTGACCAAGCAAGTCTCTTGCTTCCAGCAGCAAAGATAAAGCCCAGCGCCTGCATGAACTCGAGCAGACCATAATTACCCTAAAGAGCACAATAAACTAGGTATGAAAAATTACGAAGAGGTGAAGAAGGAATAACTTGGTCATCCATGGCCTGCAGGGGCGTAGCGAAGGGGGGGGGTTCAAACCCCCCCCCCCTCCGAACATTTTCAATTTTGCTTGCGTATGTACACACGCACACATGCAAACGCACGCACGAACATACATAAAGTATGGTTGAACTTCCCCCCCCCCCCCCGAAAAAATTTTCTGGCTACGCCCCTGATGGCCTGCTTGAACCGCCACATGAAACCCCGGACACTCTCCTAGCCTCTGTCACAAGCCTACTGTCAGATAATCTGGGTGTTCAGTGCGACGCTATAGAGCGCTGCCATGGACTCCGCGCTGGAAGGCAGGACAAAGGACGTCCTGTCATAATAAAACTGCTTGACTACAGGCTTAAACTAGAAATACTGAAAAATTCTCGGAAACTCAAGAACACTAACATATTCATAAACGAGGATTTCTCGGCCCGTGTCCGCCTCCTGCGCAGAAATCTATGGCAGCATTGGACTGACTTAAGAAACGGCGCGAAATCAGCTCAGCTGCGTTTTGATACTTCGGTTATCGATAACGTTCGCTACAAATGGAATGATTCGAAACGCTGCATTCTGAAAGCCTCCGGATCGCGACGCACTGTATGACTGCCTCCTGATCAGCAGCTCACAGTTTTGAATGTTAACGCAAGAAGTCTGGTCAATAAGGTCGTAGACTTCAATAGTCTCGTTGAATCGCACAATCCG
Source organism: Rhipicephalus sanguineus (assembly GCF_013339695.2). Taxonomy (NCBI): domain Eukaryota; kingdom Metazoa; phylum Arthropoda; class Arachnida; order Ixodida; family Ixodidae; genus Rhipicephalus; species Rhipicephalus sanguineus. Next base: position 1,362,234 of record NC_051178.1, on the reverse strand, counting down.
ACTGTAATCTGCGTGACAGAAACCTGGTTACACGACGCAATATTAGACAGCGAATTCTTGCCTAAAAATTCAAGTGTACTAAGAAAGGACAGATTTGACGGTCGTAGGGGCGGTGTAGCGATTTTTATAAAGAAAGGCATTGATTTCTTCCTTCTGCCCGACCTGCAGGGTACTGAGTCACTATGGTGCAAAATCATGGTCGGAACTTTAACTGTTGCGTTAGGCACAATTTACCGCCCCCCTGATATGAATATTGACCTTTTTGACCTTGTAAGAAATTACATAGCACATCACAGGCTACACAAAGGGAAACTGGTATTAGCTAGCGATTTTAATCTTCCGCGTATTGATTGGTAGTCACTCAAGTAGTCAATTAGTCTTGAGTGACAGCTTTGCAAATCGATTATCGAGATGTCCGTGTCTTTCGGTGCGACCCAACTTGTTAACTACCCAACTCGCGAGAATTCTGTCTTGGACCTTGTTTTTGTAAACGACGAGCTTGCCCGTAATGAACACCAGTGCTACGTCATTGAAGGCTTGTCAGATCACAAGGCGGTGATTGCTAGCGTGAATGTTACATGTGAAGCAAAAAACCCGGTGTATAAGTATGTACCAAACTTTGCCAAAGCAGATGACGCATCTATTGTGAATGTGCTTGCTTCTACGTACGACGATTTTTTGCTTTGTAGTTCCCAGTGTGACGTTGACTCTCTGGTCAACCTGTTTCATAGTATTGTTCACAACTGTATCGCTATTCATGTTCCTATTAAATGTGTGAAGCGCAGCGGACGTCATCCGCGGTACAATCGCGAAATCATTCACCTCTTGCGCTGTGTTAAACGTGTTCGTAAACGCTGTCACAAAGACGATTCCTTAGTCAGTCTTCTAAGCTGACTCAAGACAACACTAAAAGCCAAAATGTATGAGGCAAAACACTTCTACTATAACGTCACCCTATCAACTGTTCTCAAAGATAACCCCTCGCGGTTCTGGAAAACAATCAATCCTAAAAACTCTAGCACTTCGTCATTCCTTATTGATGGCACCCCCTCTTCTGAGCCTTCCTGCATCTCCGAAGCGTTCAATAACTTATTTCAATCTGTTTTCGTCGACTCTATGACGATGGCTCCACTCCACATTTTAACCCTCCATCCCTCCCTGCACTCCCCGACATTGCTATTACTTATGAAGGTGTACATAACCTTTTGTTGAATGTGAACATAACCAAAAGCAGTCCATTCCCAACACTTTTCTTAAACGTTACTCCGAGTGGAATGCTCGCTACCTAACAACCATCTTTAGGAAGTCACTTGAGACGTCTACCGTTCCTTGCATATGGAAGACAGCTAACAAATAATTTCTAACTACAGGCCAATTTCATTGTTATCTACCACATGTAAGTTACTAGAACACATTGTACACAAACACATTGCTAAGTGCTTAACTGAGAATAATGTGATCTCGTCCTGCCAGCACGGTTTTCGACCGGGTTACTCAACAATCACACAACTCGTCGAGTTTTCGCATGACATTGCTTCGGTACTTAATAATCAAGGTCAGCTGGACGCTATATTTATAGATTACGCCAAGCTTTTGACTCGGCTTGTCACAGAAAACTTCTTCTCAAGCTTCGTGAGGTAATGAAAAATGACGCACTGATTTCTTGGATCGCTGATTACCTGCATCGTAGACATCAGTATGTTTCTTTTAACAAAGCAAAGTCCAATACCATTGAAGTTAAATCCGGTGTCCCCCAAGGCTCTGTATTGGGTCCGCTTTTATTTGTCATTTATATTAACCCCTTGAGGGTTTTTCGCCGTACATGTACGGCAGAAGCTTCATGGTACCAAAGGGTTTTCGTCGTAGATGTACGGCATAGCGTTTATTTTTAAAACTCGCGCCTTTTCCGATCATTTCTCTTGCTTTGCATGTGCTTCCACGCTTCGGGAATACGTGGAATGTTTTTCATGCGCCGATGTCTCTCCGTTGTATTTTTTTTTTTTGCTTCCCAAAACGGCGCGCCGGCTATCTCTTGCCCATCCGAGCGCGTTCGCGGTGCAGCTGGTTTAAAGTGCGCGCTTTTTCCGATCGTTTCTCTGCTTTGCATATGCTGCCACGCTTCGGGAATACGTGGAATGTTTTTCATGCGCCGATGTCTCTCCGTTGTATTTTTTTTTTTGCTTCCCAAAACGGCGCGCCGGCTATCGCTTGCCCATCCGAGCGCGTTCGCGGTGCAGCTGGTTTAAAGTACGCGCTTTTTCCGATCATTTCTCTTGCTTTGCATGCGCTGCCACGCTTCGGGAATACAATGAATGTTTTTCATGCGCCGATGTATCTCCGTTGCTGTTTTTTTTATGCTTCGCGAAACAGCGCGACGACTATCGCTTGCGCAACCGAGCGCGCCCGCGGAATGGTTAGTTTCAAACGCGCGCCTTCTTCAATCATTTCTCTTGCTTGGAATGTGCTGCCGCTAGTGATGCAGAACTATAGGTAAATTGACTATCGATAGTTTTTTTTTTAAACTATCGATAGTGTAAACAAACTATCGATAGTGCTACTATCGAGAAACTATCGATAGTGCGATCTGTAGTATCATCGTTAATATTACTATAGCGATAATACTGCCACGCGTGTTTATTGCTTTGTTTTCACGTATTCGGGTTTCACCCACAAAGACTGTTAGCAACGTTTGACGCAGACCGCGCCGTAATGTTTGAGAAGCTTCACAATTGTTTGAGACCATTCTATTAAGATTACGTGCCGGACGCGAATAGTCAAGTTTATTCGAGAGCTTACGCGAACACCAGTGATAACGCTGGAAGGTTTGTTGACTGATGTATAAAGGACGACGCGTTCCACCGATGATCAGATTACTCAACGGCTGACGACCGCTCCCGCCGGTATCGGTGCACAGCATGTATCGCTTGTATTTTGAGTTTTAATTTTCTGGGCACAAGTTCGCCCAAATAAAGAGCCCCGTATTTCCCAGTCTTGCTGCAGCATTCTTCACGGTCACAACCACGTGGCAATACTATTGATAGTGGTGTGAACAATGGTGCGGTTGCTGGCCGGCCATATTGCCAAAATATCTGCGATAGCCTACTACCAGCTTCGCTTAATTTATGAGCAATTTTAAATGCGAAGCATTTCTTAGCGAACCTCTGGCAATTTGAGCGTTTCGATCTATACGTATCTATCTATCTATCTATCTATCTATCTAGCCGCCTACGTCTGGGTGCTCTCATGATCGCCTCCTTAACTTGGTGTAGACGAAAATTTGCATGGGAGGGTAAGAGGATTTGACGAATATGATTGCCGGGTCATGACATGAATAACGTTAAAATCCTGTCGCGTACGTCGTCAAACCCTTTCCACTAGACACGTGTGGCACATACCCGTTCACCACGGGCCGCGGTGTACGGGTATGCGCCACTGGTGATTGACAGTTTATATCTACCCAGGAACGGCGAGAACAGACGTTGGTAACTTAAATGCTAGAGCGTTAAGGAAAACTAACATCGGCAGCGTTGACTCAGCGAATGGAAATAATGAAAATTAGGATCCCAGCAGGAATCGAACCCAAGCATACTGCGTGGCAATCAGGCATTCTACCACTGAGCCACGCCAGGTCTATAAACTGGCTTGGAAAAACAGCCTACGCAAGCGTACTATACCGGTGCAACGTCAATTGTGGTTGTGGTGCTGGCTATCTAATTTTACAAGACAGCAATAAACACTACATGATACTCCTACGATGTGTACTCCTACGATACTGGCGTCATATCAGATGAACGTCTTTAGTTCCAGTGTTGGCTCCTCTTTTATAGCAGTCTAATAAACATTACATTTGTATTCCTATGATTCAGGAAGCTATATTGAAGCATTGCTCGACCCCGGAGGAATACATTAACGAATGTTACATATGGTATCCACATCACAACACCGTAAAGTGCACTTCGTCAACCAGAACGACGCAGTGTCCTCTTCATTTCTTACGAGGCTGGGCGATGGCCTCATGCTGACCGAGGATGATGCCAGATTAACTGACAGCCGCTTTGTAGACTAGGCTACGTAGGCCACATACGCCCAGATAGTCTACGAATACGACAAACACCATCCACTGAAGTTGGTCTACGTAGCACTATCCAGGCCTACCAGCCTCGACGGCCTATACCTCACCAACACGAAGGGTGGCTTCAGGTTCGGACATGTCGCCGGCTCTGTCGACAGATAATTTGTCGACGAAATCACCGAGGCATCCACGAATTCCAACAGCTCTACTATACCACATACTTCCCTACACATGGACCCCTCGTCACCGCGATCACGACCGCATCCTATAACAAGTCATGCCCAGCTGCTGGTGCTCACTGATCATGGTGATGATGCCCTTGTTCAAGAACTGTCAAGAACTTCTTGCACACATGCACACGGGTTCGTGAAACGTGCGTGCGTTTTCGGGACACGTATAAGCACTACATATCAGCTTACCGCTTCTGGTTTTGGTAATACCCACGTTGCCATTGGCAGCGTTACCCAACCGTGAACAACTGGTTATATAACACATATGCGGCTCTTCAACATATATATGTGTGCGTGTAAAATTTATGCAAATCTTTAGCGTCATTTTGTAACGTGTCGCTCAGTAAAAAAAGTTACGCCACAGTCACCTACCCGCCACATGCTTCGCATAACATCGACTCCCACGGTAAGTGGGATCTGCCGCACTGATTTCTTGGATCGCTGATTACCTGCATCGTAGACATCAGTATGTTTCTTTTAACAAAGCAAAGTCCAATACCATTGAAGTTAAATCCGGTGTCCCCCAAGGCTCTGTATTGGGTCCGCTTTTATTTGTCATTTATATTAACCCCTTGAGGGTTTTCGCCGTACATGTACAGCAGAAGCTTCATGGTACCAAAGGGTTTTCGTCGTAGATGTACGGCATAGCGTTTATTTTTAAAACTCGCGCCTTTTCCGATCATTTCTCTTGCTTTGCATGTGCTTCCACGCTTCGGGAATAGGCTTCCCAAGCAACGCTTAGCGGCGCTGCTGCTCTAGACAGGCAGCGCCATCTCTGGCAGAAAAAGAGAAACTAGGGCGTGATCAGCGAGCGCTTTCCCTTCTCGCCACCGCGTTGCCGCTCGCTTCCGTGCACGTGCAGAGCTCTCGCGGTGCACTTGCGGCGTCTCACAATGTACCGCGTGCAGTGCGGCTTCAAAAGGATCTTCAAGCTTGACTGGCACTTCCGCAAAGCGAACTTGATAAAATGAGGAAAGCTCGTCAATCACGTTAACGGTGAAGAGCAGACGATCGACGACAACCACGCCCGACTCAAAGCGAAATGCATTTCCCAAGTCGCGATTACACCGTGTAGGACGTATACATCGAGGTAAGTCTCATTCTGTCACGTTAAAGATGAATAATGGTCCACATGCACTCCGAAATGAAGCCGTACACGCTATCGATGTTCTGCGGCGTGGACTACGAATCATATGATTGTTGTTTTGATATGGCATGCTTACAGTAGCAGCCGTGTACTTTCGTGAACAAACGTTTGCGGCGTGCGAAAAAAAGATTATACGGCCATGGCACTGCTTCCTGAGAAGGTTAGAGTCAAGTCCTCCGTGCCGCTGGAGAATCACCCGCCGATTAAGACGCGAGGCAGCTAGCTGAGCTTCAACCACTGTGAAGCAAGATGAACTGCTCGCCTCGTTTTTCCGGCTCTCGCGTCATGCTTGCAGTCTCTTTTTATGATACCGACTTGACAGGCGTATAAAACCTGTTGCGTGAACGCGGCTAGAAAATCGCACAAAGTCAGAAGGTGGTTAATTCAAGGTTGCAATTGCAAAGCATGTATGAAGTGCCAGTTATATTTAGCGGCTTAAATATATATCACCCCAATAAAGTGACAAAAACAAAGCAAACCTGCAGAACGATGTCAAAGCTTGCTGAAAATGCACAGACGTCCGTTCCGGCGTGATAAAGCAGCCTTCCCGACGCGTGAAATGCAGGCGCCGAACTTCTGACAATGTGCGGAGTTCGGTTGAATTCAACCAACCGCGCAATGCTAACGGTATAACGCGAATGTGAACGTTCAACAACGACGGGTAGGTCTCACGAGCACGGGGAATCAAAACACAAAGTTGCTTCACCTACAACCGTAACTGGACTTTAACAATGCGAGAAGACAGCGAGTAATCATTACTGTAGTCGCTGCGTGCATGCGCCCCGTTAATTACCGATTCAGGTAGTCGGAACGAACGAAAGCGATGAACTCAGACAGCCAAAATAGAAGGCGAGACAGCGCTGTCAGCTATCCACGCTTGCCGCCTTTATTTCTCGTGCGACACGCCCGGGAACCGATACAGTTTAACACGTGAATCGTGTGCCTTGTCTGCACTGTTGTGGCTGGCCACTAAACCGCAATACTTCGGACCACGCTTGCGCTTCCGCGGGGTCGCTTCTGCCATCGTGGAAATGCGCAGCTTCGCACAGCAAGCCTCTCGGTTCAACGTGCCGAGCTGACGGCCCCCCGCACCGAGAGAAGAACGCGAGCGCACGTGCGCTACCGCTACCGTGAAAGGGGCTGAGTCGGCCGCGCGACGGTTCAGTGTTGTCCGACAGAGCCGCAGCGCGGCTGGCGCGGCGCTGTCGTCGCGCCGCAAACTTGAGCTTGGGTTCCCTATAGGGAACCAGACAGCGCCGCGCCAGCCGCGCTGCGGCTCTGTCGGAAAGCTCTGAACCGTAGCGCGGCCGACTCAGCCCCTTTCACGGTAGCGGTAGCGCACGTGCGCACGCGTTCTTCTCTCGGTGCGGATAACTGGCGGGCCGTCAGCTGGGTACGTTGAACCGAGAGGCTTGCTGTGCGAAGCTGCGCATTTCCGCGATGGCAGAAGCGACCCCGCGGAAGCGCAAGCGTGGTCCGAAGTATTGCGGTTTAGCGGCCAGCCACCACAGTGCAGACCACACCAAGGCACACGATTCACGTGTTAAACTGTATCGTTTCCCGGGCGTGTCGTACGAGAAATAAAGGCGGCAAGCGTGGATAGCTGACAGCGCTGTCTCGCCTTCTATTTTGGCTGTCTGAGTTCATCGCTTTCGTTCGTTCCGACTACCTGAATCGGTAAGTAACGCGGCGCATGCACGCAGCGACTACAGTAATGATTACTCGCTGTCTTCTCGTATTGTTAAAGTCCAGTTACGGTTGTAGGTGAAGCAACTTTGTGTTTTGATGTGTGTGAGACCTACCCGTCGTTGTTGAACGTTCACATTCGCTTTATACCGTTAGCATTGCGCGGTTGGTTGAATTCAACTGAACTCGGCACATCGTCAGAAGTTCGGCGCCTGCATTTCACGCGTCGGGAAGGCTGCTTTATCACGCCGGAGCGGACGTCTGTGCATTTGCAGCAAGCTTTGACATCGTTCTGCAGGTTTGCTTTGTTTTTGTCACTTTATTAGGGTGATATATATTTAAGCCGCTAAATATAACTGGCACTTAATACATGCTTTGCAATTGCAACCTTGAAGTAACCACCTTCTGACTTTGTGCGATTTTCTAGCCGCGTTCACGCAGCAGGTTTTATACGCCTGTCAAGTCGATATCATAAAAAGAGACTGCAAGCATGACGCGAGAGCCGAAAAAACGAGGCGAGCAGCTCATCTTGCTTCACAGTGTTTAAAGCTCAGCTAGCTGCCTCGCGTCTTAATCGGCGGGTGATTCTCCAGCGGCACGGAGGACTTGACTCTAACCTTCTCAGGAAGCAGTGCCATGGCCGTATAATCTTTTTTTCGCACGCCGCAAACGTTTGTTCACGAAAGTACACGGCTGCTACTGTAAGCATGCCATATCAAAACAACAATCATATGATTCGTAGTCCACGCCGCAGAACATCGATAGCGTGTACGGCTTCATTTCGGAGTGCATGTGGACCATTATTCATCTTTACCATGACAGATTGAGATTCACCTCGAGGTATACGTATACGTCCTACACGGTGTAATCGCGACTTGGGAAATTCATTTCGCTTTGAGTTGGGCGTCGTTGTTGTCGATCGTCTGCTCTTCACCGTTAACGTGATTGACAAGCCTTTCTCATTTTATCAAGTTCGCTTTTCGGAAGTGCCAGTCAAGCTTGAAAATCCTTTTGAAGCCGCACTGCAAGCGGTACATTGTGAGGCGGCGCAAGTGCACCGCGAGAGCTCTGCACGTGCAAAGCGAGCGGCCACGCGGTGGAGAGAAGGGAAAACGCGCGCTGGTAGCCACGGCCGGGCTAGACCGCACGCGCGCGCTCGCTTCTTACGGCCTTCGCATCGGGTGTAGTACATACCTCTCGCCGCTGCTTTGAGGGGGGCGCTGCGACCCTGACCCTCCTCCGCCGCTCCGTGCAGCGCGCGCAACGCCGGCACGCGAGTTCGGGCGCGCTTCTTCACTCACCGCGCGTTGAAAACCAAGTTGCCTAATCGTTGAAGACGCACAAATGGTTTATTCTGACTTCTTATATGCGCAATGTGCATCGAGCTTAAGCTTATCGAAAAACGTATAAATGCAAGAGCCGGGAGTACAGCGCTCCGCCATCAAACGTGTAGACATTCTGAGGTCTGGAAATAAATATTTATTGCTCGTAAGCACTCGCAAATAGTTGAACGCTTTCAAGTGAAAACTTTGCCGGACTTCACAAATGTCTCGTTCACAACCTAAAATGCTTCCTAGTCGGCTTGTGTGCGTAGGTGGAAGGCTTGTCGTTCGCGTCAGTCAGTTGGTTTGTGTGATTGACGAGGAGAATTCTTAGGAATTTTTCGGCTATGAGATCTGCGGATCGTCGGGATTGGCTGTCGTCAATGCCTTCAGGGCAACTTAAGATGGGAGCGCGTTGCAAGTAGGGCTGGACTGCTGTTTCCAAAACTCCTAGCACATTCCTGCGTGGCAGGTGTTCAGAGGCCTTATCGAAAAAGACCACTATCTTGTCCAAAAGAGCTAGAAACTCAGGCCTCGGGTTGTGTAGTTCGTTCCTGTCTTGTGCTCGCAGTAGCTTGTACAGCTGATGCTGCCTGTTGTTGGTCGTCAGTAGCGCAGTGCAAGAGTCAAATCCGAGGTCTGTAATAATAATAAGCGACGAGGAGAGTCTGAAAAGTGCGAGCGATTTGAGCGGTTGTGCGTTTTAGCGGCTGCGATTAGAGCGGTTGTGCGTTGTTAGCAGTGCGATTTGAGCGAATATGCGTATGCGACTTTGTGTTATGAGTTTTGCGTTGTAACCAAGTTGTTGATAATTAAATGTAAACTTCTTTTTCCCTTTTAACTGTGTGTCGTGCGTTGCGTTTTCTATTGTGTCTTATTTTACGGCCCAGCCATCCTGACGCTAACAAAAGGAACGCAAAAGAGCTCGGAGTCCCTGGAATTAATGTTTCCAGGTGGTGTTAACACCAGGTACCACTCTCGGGGCGTGCCGTCCGAAGGGGTTATTCAGCAGCAAGAGTCCTCTCTTGTTTTTTTTTACTTTCTTTCTCCCTATACGCAGTTATTTTCAACCATTAGATATACAACTCACGTACGTGTTTCAAAGAGCTGTCAAGCTGCAGACCGCAGCATTTAGCCCTGAAAACCACTCCAAATGTATTTGGAAAAATAAAGAAATAGAAAATAGCTAGCAAAGGGAAGGCGAGCTCTCTTAATTGCGGCCTCATTGTCCAACGAGACCAAGGGCCAAAGGTATTTGGTGCTCTCTGCTTGCAGAACAGGTGCAGCGTTGTTTATCTCACTCTCTGATCGTTGCCAGTGCTTCATGCCTCCTGCATTATGCCTCATGATGGTTAGCGCAAACGCAACACGGACGAAAAGAAGAAAAAACGAGGACACAATTGAGCGCTATCTAACAACTGAATGTTTATTGGAAAAATCACAAATATATATGTCTAGCCCGGCCGTGGTCTAACAAAGAGAACTGCGTGAGCTGCCCTTCTATCGCTTTGATTGATGAGGAAGTGTCTTTCCTGGAAAGGGCGTAGTTTTGTTAGCATACACGTTTTTATCTGTCAATTATCTTTGGCGCATGTGCGGGTTTGTTGTTTTTTCTCTTTCTTATACATATATATTTGTGATTTTTCCAATAAACTTTCAGTTGTTAGATAGCGCTTGTGTCGTCATTTTTTCTTCTTTTCGTCCGTGTTGCGTTTGCGCTAACCATCGTGAGCAATTTCCAACTCGCCCAATTCGCTACCCTCCTGCATTATGCCTCCTGCGTTAGCCGATTCTTCCGCAGTTTTACTGAGTTTAAGCTTGTATTATCCACGAGCACATGCATACCGACATTATGCGGAGAGCCGTCTGATAACATTAGTTTTTTTTTAAAGGAGACGATCCTCCCTCTACCCCTGACTTCTTGAATAATCCCCCTCCCCTTTCTCCGTCGAGAACCCCCCTTCCGCGGTTTCACATCGAGCAACACTCCTGTGCCGTGTGCGCGGCGCAGCAGATGCACGGTCAGGGTCGCAGCGCCCCTACCGCCGACGGGCGGCGAAACATACTGAGAAACTCTCCCATTGCTTTCGCGACGGGTGAGAAGGCCGTAAGGAAAGGAGCGCGCGTGCGGTCTAGCCCGGCCGTGTGGTAGCACCCCAGTTTCTCTTTTTCTGCCAGAGATGGCGCTGCCTGTCAAAAGCAGCAGCGCCGCTAAGCGTTGCTTGGGAAGCCTATACGTGGAATGTTTTTCATGCGCCGATGTCTCTCCGTTGTATTTTTTTTTTTGCTTCCCAAAACGGCGCGCCGGCTATCTCTTGCCCATCCGAGCGCGTTCGCGGTGCAGCTGGTTTAAAGTGCGCGCTTTTTCCGATCATTTCTCTTGCTTTGCATATGCTGCCACGCTTCGGGAATACGTGGAATGTTTTTCATGCGCCGATGTCTCTCCGTTGTATTTTTTTTTGCTTCCCAAAACGGCGCGCCGGCTATCGCTTGCCCATCCGAGCGCGTTCGCGGTGCAGCTGGTTTAAAGTGCGCGCTTTTTCCGATCATTTCTCTTGCTTTGTATGTGCTGCCACGCTTCGGGAATACGTGGAATGTTTTTCATGCGCCGATGTATCTCCGTTGCTGTTTTTTTTATGCTTCGCGAAACAGCGCGACGATCTATCGCTTGCGCAACCGAGCGCGCCCGCGGAATGGTTAGTTTCAAACGCGCGCCTTCTTCGATCATTTCTCTTGCTTGGAATGTGCTGCCGCTAGTGATGCAGAACTATCGGTAAATTGACTATCGATAGTATCGATAGTTTTTTTTTAAACTATCGATAGTGTAAACAAACTATCGATAGTGCTACTATCGAGAAACTATCGATAGTGCGATCTGTAGTATCCCAGACAACGCAATGGCGTCCTTTGGATACACCTAGGATGCGCTGCTTAGGATGTGTGGGAAGTTCTAAGGATGTCCCAAATAATTCCCACAAACCTCCTTGAAGCCTCCAAAATGAGACAAAAAACGGGATCCATAGGACTTCCTCCCCATAGGACATCTCGGGATTATATTGGGATTAGATTTGGATGTTGCACATTCCATTATCAGTACATGCAGCATTTAAAGGGCACATGCTAGTTAATAGAAAGAACTGCTTTTTTGAAAGCCTTACATTTCTTTGAATGTTTTTAAAACCCCTGCACGGTACTCTTCCAGCAATGCAATTCACTCCTGCTTTTTCATGTGACTGCAGGCCTATAATATGTTCAGTGGTTCTGTTGCTTTCTTCTTTGCTTATTTTCCAAATCTTGAAAACACTCCAAACACTGCTGCAAGGGCAGAACCCCACACATCTGCCTACAGAGCACTTTGCATGTAGAAGTTCCCAATGTAAAATAGAAGAACGACGGATCTTGCCCTATGTGTTTCAATTTCAAGCCTGAATTAAAGAACAGCTTGAAGACGCTTTCAAGCACAGCTAAAGAAGCCAATGATAAAAGCTCTGAATTCCATGATCCTGTAACAGTTCTAGAACAGAGATGAGTACAGAAAAAGCAGTAGAACAAGTGCAACACATCTCATACTTTTCTGAAGATGGCTAAAGTTAGGCGTGTTCAGACAGAAAAATGAATCTTTAAAATACTCGTACTATTTCTGGATCTGTTGTAAATGTATGACACTAGTTTAATGTCACACTATAACTTAGACAATATATAGTTCATGCAAATAGAAGTTTGAATTCTTTATTTTACTGCACATTTGCCATGCATAAAGGGCATGCATATATATATAATTAGGAAACATTCTCCTCACTGGAACTGTTAATACAAAGCTTAAAGTAATCATTTTCTTTCTCTGTTGTTCCCTTAGCCTAATTGAAATTTTGATTTCCTGAAACACAATTTCTTTACTAGCACACACAACTTGCTTAATTCTCATCTACTAGTGCACAATTCAGGGTTGTATTTGCTTGCTCGGATGCTTTTGCGATTACTGCAGGGCACTTTTTGAACAATGTACTATGTAGTGGACCTGATTTTAGCATTACACTATTGGTGCAGTTTTAAATCTACAGGCAATGTGCAAGTAAGAAAATGAAGTTTTAGGAAACAAAAAGTTCAGTTCCAGCACAGGAAACAATTCACCAGAAAAATGATGGCACTGAATATGGCATACATAAACAAGAAACAACAAAGAAGGAATGAAACAGTGGTGAAAAAAAAAACAAGACAAATTTTAATAGACGCACTGCAAAGAATTTGCAACAACAACTGACCTTCAGGATTATCTTATTAGTTGAAAAAAAAAGAAATAAACTATTTTTGCTGCGCGGCAAGCCGCTCAGCAGCATGACGGCACCAGGTCATCGCGGCCTTCTCCACATCCTTCAGGGTCGCATTCGGGTTTCGGATGTCATTAGTCAACACGCCTGCATACACAGAAGCAAAATTATCGTTCCTATAAGTTTTGCACACCACACAAAACTTGGGCCGGTATGGCACTCTTCTAGAAATTAAGGCAGCTTCGCATGTATGGTGCCAAGCCTGTAGGAAGTGCGGAGCTGGGCAGCCTTCTTTGTTTCTCTTCGGTTTTCTCTTTCTTTCCGCCTCTCTTTTTTATCCTTCTTTTCCGTCTTGCTGTCTTTTCTTCTCTTTTTATTTTTATTTTATTCCTTCCTCTCTATCTATTTCTTTCTCTTTCTAATTTTCCTTCTACCTCTTCCTGTTCTTTCTCCCTGTCTATTTCTCGCTTGCTTCCTCTTTTTTTTCTATTTTTTACATGGTTCTGCCTGCGTAAGGCCAAGCAACGACAGCATACGACAGCCCGGGCCCCTAATGTGCTCCACACTTAATATCATCATCAAGGCGCTCGAAGAACAAGAAGCAGACCTCCTTGGTGCGATCACGCGCTCATTACGCTACAGATGGCTATGCTATACGTGGTTTTGCCTGCATTATGCCAAGCGATGACAGCATACGGCAGCCCGGGCCCCAAAAGTACTACACACTTAAAAACTGAAAGTAAATACCAGGACTAATTGCAGCAAAGTATAAATAGACAACCTAGCTATATTGAGTATACTGCTTGACAGAAGATTTCACAAAAAAACCAAGTTATATCAAGCTTGCTACACCTGACTCACCGCACATCAGCTTGCAGAGGTGCAGTTCACAGAATTTTCTTTCCCTTTGTGCCAAACCAACTGAAGCCCACTGCAGCATTCCAGCTGAGGAGGGACTGCAGTACACGTGTTGTTTTCAGTTTCGTCGAATCTCCCCCTTGTACAGCCATGTGCTTTTTCTGTTAAAAGGAAACAAGAAGATATACAGCTAGAAAGACACATTGGGATCCAGTTTACTTTGAATGTTTTGCAACCTAGATGATCTTGTGGTAATAAAGAAATACAAGCTGGCTTCTAGCTTTACTTAAATTCTTTAGAACTGTCATACGCAGCTAGCTATGTAAAAATTCAACAGTACGTCATTAATCAGACTGTCATAAGTAATATTCACATGAATTTATAAATGCCTAGTCACTCCAGCATGCTGTAGTTACAAGACAGGCAACATTATACTGAGCTTAGGCCATGAAGCAGAGAAATTACCATTTGATCATGAGCTTTGCTGTCTGTCTCGAGCTTCTCTTCATACGCAAGAACATCCGCCACATTCGAGAAAGGCAGGTCTGGGAGGCCATGAGGGTGTGGAGCTGCACTGTCGGCATTACTTAGCAGCTCGTTGAAATATTGCGAATGGGCTTGCTGTGTGTGCTTCATGCTATTTAACACATGTAGTATCCTTTCCATGAAGGCTGAAAAAGTAGTGATGGCATCAGTGTTATGAGAGTTTTCAGTTCAGCAATATGTCTAAGATGAAAAACTACCGCAATAATTCGAACATAGCTAGGCTTAAGGTAACTAAAGGTATGTAATGTTCAAAGTGCTTTGCTTTTCCAGGTAGCTATAGGTTAACCTATATTCAAAATATAGCTTTAAAACTTTTCAGTGAATTATATGGCAACACATGAAAAAAAAACGGTCATGAACATTGCTGAGAGTTACTTGTAGGAGCGCTAACAGCAAAGCATGAGTCTTCTTTGCAATAAGAATTGTTGGGGTTTTACGTTCCAAACCACGACATGATTATCGAGCCAAAAATTTTGACCACCTGGAGTTCTTTAACATACATTGAAATCTACGTACAGCCTTCTTTGCAGTTTTTGCGACACTGGCTTGGTGATAACAGTGTAAGTGAGGATCTACGATTTGATTGATGCTGCAGCAGCACCACGAGCACAAATGTTTTTATAAGTCACCGCTTGCACATTAGCAACCATCGTTGCTCAAATGATGAAGCATGCTCCTAAAGAAGAACGAAGGGATAAACTGCGCCACTGACTTATGGTTAGAATGACAGAAAGCTGAGCTAGTGTGTAGGTACTCATATTAAAGAGACAGGGCGTGCGAACACTGGACACAAGAAGAAGCCAAGATGTCAAGGCGTTTGTGGTGTCTTGGGTTCCCTCTTGTGTTCGTGTTTGCACGCCCTGTCTCTTCAACATGACTCATGGTAGTGTGTCACTGTGTCACAACGACAATGGGAAGTATGTTATGCCAGCAGCAACATACAATTTTTTTTTTCATTTGTGCTATGTGGCTGCGGCATAGGGGAGGGTAATGAATGCTCACACTAATACTATTATTATGAAACCAGAGCAAGGTGAGGCACACTATGCAGAAGCTATGCAGTTTGTGTTTCTATTTATGCTGATACATAGCATATATGAAGGAAATAGGACACTGCCCACATACACGAGCTCAAGAGATGGAGGTGGAGCAATACAGCAGGCTGTTACATTGCTTGAACACAAATCGTATTACTGGTGAGTCATTGTAAGATGGGTTCTGCCACAATTTTTTCCAGCATGAAGCCAGCAACCCAACTAAAAAACTAAGCTGATTTAGTGCTAAGAATATCACCTTCCGTTTCCAACACGTTACAATAAAGAAGAATACTCGTGGAATTAATTTCACTCTCTCTTGGCATGCATTATCACATGTGAATAGTACATCTACAGTACAAAGGAAACATTTGCCTCAAGTAAACATGAAGCAAGAAAACACATAAACAAGACGGGAATTTTTCCCTTAGTATTAATAGAACCCAAGGACACTGAACAGTTTGGACTGTAACCATTAAAGAAGGTGAATGACATACCGAGCACTTGTGGGTCTGTTTGTGACCTTGTAGCCCCGGTCAGATATGCGGGTCCTGGACTGCACGATGTATCTGAACATAATTGACACCACAAGTTAACATCTAGAGTTACACAGACAGGCAGACAGAGATGAAATAGATACAGAGACAGACAGGCAGGCTCAAAACACCTGAAGTGGGCAAAGAATTCTCAATTTAATGAGTAAATGTAAATAAACTACAGCAACATGCATTAAGACATCAGAATGACATACCAAGCATGCTCGGTTCCATGTGTGGCCATGCAGCCACAGCAAGAGTTGAGGATATTGGTATGTGCGATGAGCCTGAACATAGAACAGACCGCAGGCATTTGGCTATAGCACAATGACTGTACAACAAAACAAGGTAAAAACTGGAAACATTTTATAACAGCAACATAATGACGTATACCGCATAAATGACATACCATGAGATTGCAGTTCCGTAAAAGAGTTGGCAGCCTCCAACATGTGCAAAGCACCTAAAACATAGAAACCATAGTTTGCACTCCACCTTGCCGCACATTGCAAAAGCAAAAACCTAACCGCAGCAAGATAAAAATTGCTATGTGAAACCAGAATGGCATACCAAGCATGCGTGGTTCCGTGTGTGGCCTTGCAGCCGCAGCAAGAGTTGAGGGTACTAGTATGTGCGATGAGCCTGAACATAAAACAGACCACAGGCATTGGGCACATGATAATGCACATGTTTACCATGTGCATTGGGCACATGGTAAACATGTCGGAGAGCAGATTGAAGCCCTTCACGCAAACCAAAATGACAATAATGTCCAGAATCCAGCAGTAGTGTGACATTTGGCACTCTTGGTGTGGACAAAAGCGCTCACACATGCAAGAATACGAGCGAAGAACCTTTAACAGATTTGTGATGGCATCGTGAGGCACACTTGACTCTAAGCTCCACTGTCACAGGTCTTCTCTCAACGATGCGATATCCAGTTCTTTCAATATACTTGAGTTAGAATCCGTTGCAGTGTCCTGCTGTGTAAGGCATCTGTGGCACCCGTCGGGCACGTTATCGGGTTCCACGGGAACGCTGTGCATGTTGTCACCAGTATGGTACTTCTAGTCACAAGATTCCAGCATGCCGCCATAAATGCCGGCACTGGCAACTTGGCCGAGCGAACGGTTCAAAGGTGGTTCGGACACTTCTGGCTGCAGGCTGCCATAAATGCCGGCACTCTCAACTTGGCCGAGCGAACGGTTCAGAGGTGGTTCGGGAACTTCTGGCTGATTGGAGGTAAAAGCGACACGTGAAAGATTCTTCTCCGCGTTAAAAGATTCGCCAGCAGCTACCAAGATTGCGCGCACATCGGCCTGCATGGCGTGACTGATCAGCAGTCGATCTCGACATGGAAGCCATGTTTAGGCGACTATAAGCGTGGTAAACCACTTGGTGAACCACGTGGTAACCGGTAAACTCACTTGTGTCGTGCTGTTTAAGCGGGCGACGTCTAAAGTATAGCATCGCGCTGCACATTACAACAGGCAGATGAACACAACAAACGGGGAAGAATGATAAATGCAACGATAACTTACTCTCGTATTCGCTTTCCATGGCGCGCGCTTCCCGCCAAGCGTATGCAAGCTCTAAAGATAAAACAAGGCCAACACACGTATATCTTCACGCTTGACAGATCAAAAAACAGTAGGAAAACAACACTTACCTTCGATTACAACCAGCTCCGCGAACCCGAATTTCAGAGTGCGCGCGAATTGTAACTGTTGTAACCGCACGCAGAGAACACGTTTCAAATGCGGAACTATAGAAACAGACTGCAGCCACAGCCGCATTGTCGTAATGTTGGTAATGTTGTCGTACATATAATGAGCATAAAGTAAAAGAAAAAAGTTAAGAAACTACAGCGCACTTCAAATACGAATTACAAAGCCGTTGTTTACAAAGCCCATTTAAGAGCAGTACACATGTAAAACGATACATTCAAAGAACTGAAACCGAAACTGCTCGCCGCTTCTCGAACGGAGCACACAGGAAGGTTAGTTTTACATGGGACGGTTTCAAACCCCATTAATGCTTAACTATATTGGACTTTTTCGTGTGCCATCCGGACTAAGTACGTTGAAACAATCTAGTGAGCAAGGTTGATCGCATGTATATATGTGGTTCCGAATAAACGAGCAACGCGCAGCACATCAGCACATCACGTAGTATACTATGTCGTTGCTCAAGTTGGACGTGCTTTAATTAATTAAGGCCTGTACGAAAGAATAATTAGTATGCAAAACTTCAGCAAACAAGAGCCGTTATGTGTTCTCGCCTGTTTATTTAATACATGTTAATTATTTGTGAAGGGTACGTTGCGCAAATTCCATATATGTATGGGTGCGATTTTAAACAATGATCGCTGGAAATGTACATTATTAATTCATGAAGACAACATGCATATATGTGTGCTAATATGAGTAAGTAGATTAAAAACGCGTGTGTTGATGTGAGGCATGCAAGCATCCACCCATTCATGTCCTCTTCTGGGATGTTTAATGGACATCCGTTCGCTGAAGTCTACGGGACACCCATATGACTTCCTTTATTGGATGTGGGACTTCGGTACTTGTTTGGCGCATCCTTAGGACTTTTCGTGTTGTCTGGGATCATCGTTAATATTACTATAGCGATAATACTGCCACGCGTGTTTATTGCTTTGTTTTCACGTATTCGGGTTTCACCCACAAAGACTGTTAGCAACGTTTGACGCAGACCGCGCCGTAATGTTTGAGAAGCTTCACAATTGTTTGAGACCATTCTATTAAGATTACGTGCCGGACGCGAATAGTCAAGTTTATTCGAGAGCTTACGCGAACACCAGTGATAACGCTGGAAGGTTTGTTGACTGATGTATAAAGGACGCCGCGTTCCACCGATGATCAGATTACTCAACGGCTGACGACCGCTCCCGCCGGTATCGGTGCACAGCATGTATCGCTTGTATTTTGAGTTTTAATTTTCTGGGCACACGTTCGCCCAAATAAAGAGCCCCGTATTTCCCAGTCTTGCTGCAGCATTCTTCACGGTCACAACCACGTGGCAATACTATTGATAGTGGTGTGAACAATGGTGCGGTTGCTGGCTGGCCATATTGCCAAAATATCTGCGATAGCCTACTACCAGCTTCGCTTAATTTATGAGCAATTTTTGGCAGAGAAATAATTATTTCCGCAGTGAAAATTGTGGAATGTATCCACCAATAAATTCGTATCCAAAAGCAACCAGTAAGACATTACAATTAACTTCTTGATATTTTTATATTGAAGTCATAAAATGCAATATTATTTGAAGCCGCGCAGTACCACCACATGTAAAGGCTTCCTTTCCACTACAGCTGAACAGTTTGACTTTATGATCATGTGTCAGCAAAGCACTCAGGTGAAGAACACAATCATGTAAACTTTCTCGCCCTTCAGCCTGCTCCTCCGGCTGCACTATGTACCACGCGCGCGGGGAACCAAGTTTATTGTGCAGCGAGTCCGCGCTGTTTATTTTACACTATCGATAGTACCGTCGAATTTCTTACTATCGATAGCGCTATCGATAGTATTTTTCACCATCGATAGTTCGATAGTGACTCAGCTATCGATAGTATCGATAGTACCATCGATAGTTCTGCATCACTAGCTGCCACGCTTCGGGAACACGTGGAATTTTTTTTAATGCACCGGTGCACCTCCGCGCACCAATGTCTCTCCGTGTGTTTCTTTTTTTTTTTTTTTTTTCAAAGCGGCGCGGCGGCTTTCAATTGCGCATCAGAACGCGCGCACGCGGTCCGGCTGGTTTCGGTTTCGTCCTTCGGGTGGTTTTCGCTTCTTGCGCCCGCAAAGCTGATGGCTGTTTGGTTTCTAATCTCCCAAAGGGTGACCGCTTGTTACTTTCTCGTTTATTGCTCCTCGGGGCGCGATTACATCTGTTTCCGTGCGGCGCTAAATTACACAAGCGACGCCGCCGTGATTGCGTTTCCTGTTTTGGGGTCTCCGAAAAACTACGTCTTGTTGGCGATAAGACAAAGGATTACTGTAGATTTTTCGCTCGTTTTCCTTTCCGGACGGGCGCACCACCATAGAGTTTTCTTCCGTGCGCTCACTGACGCAGTTCGCTTACGTTATGGAAGCGCGCGCCGGTTGCTCTGCTGCCGGTGACTCGAGCAGCGATTCTTCCGATGCGGAAATTTCCCCAAGTGCCGAATCAGAATCTGATTCATTGCATTTCAGTTTGTCAGACGAGGATTTTTTGACGAGTTCAGACTCCGATGACGATCAAGGAGCGACATCTGAAAAGCGTGTGCGGCGAGCCATGCTTCAAAGACTATCACACACTGAAAAGTTTTTAGTATTAGAGCACGAACATTTTTAACCAGAAAAGTACTCTGGTGCGCTTACTTTTGTATGTTTGTGAGCTATGTTTAATACAATGCATAATTTTTATTTATAAAAAACCGTTCAAGTTTTTTTTAGGATTTTGCTTGATTTTGCTGCGAATAAAACATGTGTATGTAACAAAAAAAATGACCTTTTTGTCTCTTTACGGTCACGAAAAAAATTTTAGACAATTTTTTTCTTAAGTAGAATCGTCTGAAGAATTTATTTCAGCAATAAAAAAATTACACATTTTTGGACTGGATTTCGCGAAAAAATTCGACCCTCAGAGGGTAAAATGACGTCGTGAGGGTCATTCAAAACACGCCTGTTAAACTATGTGCCTATGCAGGTGACTGCGTTCTATATTCTGTAATTTCCTAGAGTGCTGACCAGTTCCTATTAAATGAGGTTTTTTTTTCCTAAGTTCTGTACCTGGAGCGATTCCTGGCAACTATCCACCAACCTAACGATGACGGTCCCTATAACTTTCTCCAATAAGGTTAAGCTGTTACGTTTTTCTGATGGTTACAGTGGAACTAACATTACACACGTAGATGAGTTTAAAGGGACACTAAAGAGCAAGACGATTTTTCTCGTATTAGTAAAGTAGTCTTCCACGATACCAAAAACACCACGCTTTCTGCGCGAAGACGCTTAATAAGCGAGAAAACGCGCAAAAAGAAAATACAGGTGGCGACGCCACCTTGGAATTCCCGCACCATTTGCCGTGACGTCACATATTTTTGACGGCGCCTGCTTGGGCCTACGTAGTTTCTAATCGGTTAAATCGAAGTACATTGTCCTCCGAGGGGGCCAGAGACTTGACATAACGAGTTTGTAGAAATTTCGTCGAGCCAGTGGCGGCAAAATACGTTAAATGTTCTTTGAAGTCTTTTACGTCACGAATTACAAAGTTCGGCGCGAAATTTAAAAATGAAACTTTGAACTTGGTTTTCTCCTCTAATAATAAACCTATGGTGGTGAAATAAACTACACAAGAGTTCTCCGAGCACACTTTATCAATCTAACCCAATTCATTTTTTCTCTTCAGTGTCCCTTTAAATACCTTGGGGTGATTTTCACACATAATTTGAAATGGCAGAAACACATAGACCGCATTCACTCGAAGGCCCTTCGCAAACTATTCTACTTAAACCGCCCATTGAAGGATGCTACCGAACACTGCAAACTAACTGCATATAAAACCC
Organism: Rhipicephalus sanguineus; assembly: GCF_013339695.2. Lineage (NCBI taxonomy): Eukaryota > Metazoa > Arthropoda > Arachnida > Ixodida > Ixodidae > Rhipicephalus > Rhipicephalus sanguineus. The sequence continues at coordinate 1,340,954 of NC_051178.1, read as the reverse complement.
TAATCAGGTCAATCTTGGAGTACGCGTCGGTTGTCTGGTCCCCCCACTTGTCTTGTGACGTAGTCATGTTGGAATCTTTGCAAAGGAAAGCCATAAGGTATATATATATAGCAGATACGATCGCCACTTTACTCCTTCATGGCACGCACATAACTTATCGCTTGAAACACTAGCGCACCGACGCACGTGCGAACGCCTTGTCACTCTACATAAGATTGTACATGAATCATCGGTTATCGCGGCCCCAGTTTCATTTGTGAAGTGTCCTACTCGAAGCTATCACCCCCTTAATCTTGTCTCATTCCGCCAACCGTTTAAATAGTTTTAAATATTCATTTTCCCCATCCACAGTCGAACTCTAGAATGGTCTAGACGGCGCACTTCGCCAGTTGCCTTCCGCACAATTTGCGGAATTCATCGACATGTACCTACCTCTCGAGTTTTAAATGCGCGGTGCGCTTTTTGTATATTTGTGCCTTTTTCTACCGTCTAACAAATGTTATTTGATGCAACGTTGATTTGTTATACGCACATTTGTATAACTTGCTTTTTTATGTGCTTGTTAAATCACGCAGTTTAGCGTTCATTTGTATCCCAATTTGTTTCATGTTACGCCTGATTTGCAAGCAACTTCTGTACCCACCCCTGCAATGTCTCGCAATGAGACGGCAGTATATGTAAACAAATAAAACACGCCTTTTGATCTTGTACCTTCAAATACGAGTTATCATATATCATCATTACCATATATCGATCCAGTAAGAACATTTTTATGAAATATGCGACTCGCACGAGATTTATAAAGAACTACCCGTGAAAGAATTTACCGGGGAGGTCATAGCATCCCTTCCCCTAACTCACGCCTCTGATGAATAAATATTGAGGTGGCCCATGTATGCCAACGCGCTGAGAAATGTGTGAATAGACTTGAGTGTAAACGTAAGCTGATATAAGGTTGATAGTAATGCCGAAGATGAGTAGATAGGACCATAAGTCGGCAACAAAAGATGGAGCTCACTCGGACTCGCTCAAAAAATATATTTTGCGCTTAGGGCTCACTCGGACTCAGACTCACCAGTGTTTTCCTCAACTGGACTCGCTCGGACTTTGCCTAAAATTTTCTTAAACCGGACTCACTCGGACTCAAACTCCGCAAACGATTACTCACCCGGCCCTACTCAGACTCACGGCCAGATCTGAGTCGGAGTGGGTCGACTCATACGTGAGTTTGCCGACCTATGGTCGCGACTAGTCAGTTATTTTCTACATGCCCTCTACACTTACCTGCTCCACATCTCTAGAAGGCTGGGTAGACGCTGCCCTTTCGCCACACTGCAGCTACGAAAGGAGTCCTCAGCCACGCGGGTAGCCGTTGCCTGAAAGTTCAGCATGCACCAACTCCAGGTCTTTTTGCAAGTCCTCTGAAGAGCTACAGGTATGTTGCGCGCGTTGTATGAGTGAGGAGGCGACGGAGCGTTTGTGGTAAGCAGGATGAATTGAACTGGAGTTGAGGTAGCGTCCTGTGTGTGTAGCCTTTCGATACACGTTAAAACCAAGTCCTGTCTCTTCACGCTGCACCAAAACGTCAAGGAATGGAAAGCGACGATCCTTCTTCAGTTCAACTGTTAAATTCACGGCCGGTTCAATTGAGTTTAGGTGTGATGAAAACGCATCCAGGGCATCCTTCTTTATAACGGAGCAACAGTCATTCACATATAAGAAAAGTTCTTGGTTGAGGCATGAATGCTGCGATTGCCCAGCGTTCGACTGATTCCATCGTTAAGCTTGCAGTGGTGGCCGAGAGGGAGGCACCCATGGGCGTCCCTTGAAGTTGCTAAGCAGCCCTGAAAAACGAAGTACGTATTTTCGAGGCTGAACTGCAGGAGCTTGCGTAAGTCCTGAACCTCAAACGGTGTCCTCACGGGAAGCGAGGCGTCGCTTTGGAGGGCAGTAGAGCATACTTCGACAGCGACGTCAATTGGGACACAGGTAGGTAAACAAGGACGTAACGTCGAACGACACCATAGTGTCGTCATCGTCAAGCTTGAGATCGCGCACTTTGTTAATGAAGTCGGACGAGCTGCGTTAGTGTTTTGGAATGCATCCCACAAGTGGCGATATGATGCGGTGCAAGTACTCTGAAAGGCTAAGAAGTCGTGACCGTCTGTAATCCACGATTGGCCGCATCGGTACATCAGGCTTGTGTTTCTTGGGCAGTACGCCCGTAGAGGGCCGGAGCGGAGCCATTGCGGTACAGGACACGGTAGTACATATGTTATGCCTTGGGGCGACGAATTTAAACAACTCTGTGAGTAACTTTTACGAGTCTTTTTGTACCTTGTTGGTTGGGTCCTTGTCAAGGCACCAGTAGGTGCTTTCGTCTTGCAGCAAACATCGCATCCTGTTCACGTACACGTAGTCACTGCGGTCCTGAAGAACTGTGGCGTTGCCTTTGTCAGCTGGGGGGATGACTAGGTCATTGAGCCTTGCGCTCTTCTGCAGTCAGTGGTGACGCGAATCGTCTAGGACGGAATTTCGACAACACACGTACTCACGGCTCGTGTGCGGGCTTCATCTCGATGTGAAGGTTATACCTCCGCCACGGCGTTCTGCTGAACTTTCAGGCAACGGCTACCCTGCTTCGTTTGTTAAATCTGTGCAACGCCAATTATCCCGTCCGCCTATTAGTGCCTCCTCCATGCCTGCTCCCTGTAAACGTGCTGCGATACCGTATGCTCCCGGAACCAGTGAGGCCTCAGCACGCGTGCTCCGTTCCAATGATGTACACGTGTCACATGTGCCGGTAAAAAATCTGAAAAGTGTGCTGACAAACGTGAAGGATAAGCTTCCTAAAGACAAGTTCCGAGGCATCGTGTACAATATTGCCTGTACAGACTGTGACCGTGTGTACATCGGCGAGACAGGCGATTTTCAAAGGCGCCTGAAGGAACACTGTTACGACGTTAAAAAAGAAAAAGTGTCTTCAAATGCACTAGCTGAGCATTCTGTGTCAAAGGGACATGATATTGACTGGGCAAGTGCGCATGTGCTAGCCACTGAAAGAAATCTAACCTCGCCACTTCATCTCGAGTCATTACTAATCCAAACCACTGATACCACTCTAATTCGCAATGACGGCACCCTTCCTTTTGTTCACGCACGCTGTTTGCGCCATCTATTTGCACGTAGTACATAGTCAACCCCCGTATGGGAGCCGAAACGTCTTTGTTATTCTTTAAGTGCTTTTGGTCGGCATCTTCTTTTTTACCTTTTCACTAAGAAATAAGCACAGGAAAACACCACAGCAACGTGGTATGGTCATCTGATACCCATATAATACTGCAATCGTAAATAACATGGAGCATTGTAGTGCAATGCAAGCAATTTCAGAAGTCCACATTTTCTTGGCAGCGAACCATTTCCTTGTACGCCTACCTCAGGTTGGAAGTGCCCGTTGCAACAGAATAAGGCATGGCAAAAGTTGAGGTTCTGAAGTGGTACACCCTTTGCAGTGTTAGGGTGGACAAGTGGGCGTGTTGGTATGGCATGATCGGATGTAGAAGGCGCGAAGACGACGGAAAAGAGAGAGACGCGCCCTGCGTGTGTGTCTCTCTCTCTTATCCGACGACTGCCCCGTCGTCGTCTTCGCACCTTCTACATCCGACCCTTTGCAGCTGCCGTCTGAATGAGTTTTGCAAGTTTTGTAACTGAGGCTCAGTCAGACCTTGTATGGCTTCTCCTAATGGGGGCATTAGCAGACGACCTTGCAATTGTGCCCAACTCGAGGTGACAAAGGCTTCTACAGTCAGATACAACTTAAGAAGTCCAGAGAGGCCCCACCCAGATGACCGAAGCACGGCAGCTGATCGCATCTGCGACTAAAGAAATAGTCCCACTAATGCACGCGGCAGTTCATTGAAAGCGGAGTCACCGGCCGTCAAGCTTATGGTGTCAGTCCCGAGTGCGCCCCTGTGTGCATCTGCCTTTGAGGAGGAAATGCCGCGGACTTCTTAAGTTGTATCCGACTATAGTGTTGCCGGAGCACAAAGCACTGTAAGTACTTCTTAATGATGTAGCAGTAACATTGCTTTTAATGTTCAGCTACCTAGTTCTTTCATCATTTTTAATTCGCTTGAATGTGCCACGAGACAACAGAAAAAGGGAGAGGAGTTCAGAAGAGTCTGTAGGATGGCGGGTAGCGGACCAGCAAGCTGCGCTCCAGATGTCGACTACAGTGCTCCCATCCTAGCAAGTGGTACACCTGAAAATAGGAGAGCGAACTCCTTAAGTCTGCATGGAAATCCAAACATGGCAGAAGTTCACACGAAGATGGCACTGAATAATGTGGTGAGGTAATGTTAAACAAGGAATGTCGCGGAAGCCAATATTTCCACATGTAAAGTTGCTGCCTTGACAAAAAACACCAGGCCTGCGCGGAAAGCGCAGCACAGTCACAGCGAAAGCTGGAAGAGCGGCATTTCTAGAGCCCGTTGTAAACTCACTTGGGGCTACTAATACAAGTAAACTAGCAAGATACCCACTATACGCCATAAATCACAATATTTGTGAAGTTAGGAAGCACCTACAACGCCATTATTCTTCATTCTGCGCATAAACGAGGTACCAGCTACACATCTGTAAGGCATTATGTGCACTTTGTTGATGTGACGACTGATGGCGATGAAGAATTGTGGCTCAGCCCTTTGTAATGGGTTGGAAGCTTTAAATGGCTCACCAGTTACGTAATTTGCATTGTGTGACGCCCGGTCGCTATTTCACTCTCCCACCATGCAATATAACATACGTTGACATGAGAAAGAGAGAGGGGGGGGGGGAGAACCTTATTGAGACCCTGAGGAAATGGATCATGGGCTTATGGGCTTCCTTGGCAACCAATACAAGTGCACTTGCGAGGAACCCACTACGCTATAAATCATCATAATTTCTGTGAAGTAGGGAAGCAGCCACTATGCCATTTTTCGTCATTCAACGGAGAGCCGTGGTACCTGCTAAAAACATGTAAGGCATTATGCGCACTTTGTTGATGTTGTACCTGATGATGATGAAGAATTATTGCAGAGCCCATTGTAATGGGTTGGAAGCATCCAACAGCTCACTCGTTGCGCAATTCACATTGTGTGACGCCTGGTTACAGAATTCGCGTTGTGTGATGCGTGGTTGTTATTTCACTCTTCTACCACACTAAATTACATATGCTAATGTGGTTCCTTCCGGACATGAAGCCTATATAGCGTCTATTTGCAAGGCAGTTTCAAGCACCGAGGGACTTGGCAGCATCACGCAGGGTGTCTACCAGGGTGTCTACCGAAGGAATTCAGAGGTAGAACACTGGGCTCCCACGTAGAGGGCCTAGGTTCGAACCCCGTCCCATCCTGGAATTTTTTTCTCATTTCATTTTTTTTTTCTTATTTCGCGCGATAGTGGTTACGGACACCGGCGGCGGGGGCGGACAACTACGGCGCCAAAAACGGCCGTTGAAATGATCTCATAACAGCTTTCGCTGTAAAACAAGTCCTATTGTTGAAACATTGGCTCCAGCAACATTCCCTTTTTAAGTTTGCTTAGAGAGGCTTGTAGTACATAATTACTGTACAGATCCACCAACCAGCTGTACTACAATACTACATGCCCAAGCAGTTCCAATTAAATCTCTATGAAGGAACTTGACCTTAATATGAACGCACAGAACAATCTGTGAAACAGTGACTCTGTTTCTTATTCCATAAATGCTGCGAACTTGAAGCTAGTGAAACAGCAGAGACTTTACAATTACGAGAGAAACTGCGCAAGAAACGTCGACAAAGGGAGAACAGAACAGCACAAGTGCATAATAACTGATCTTTTTATTGAAAACACGAAAAATATATAGGGCAAACCCACATGTGCGCATCAAGATACCCGATTTCTGCTTTGTGTAATGCTACAGAGAGCTTGGCGACACAACTGTCTCCTGCTTTGAAAATAAAATATGCTTCAACAAGCTCACATGTCGTGCGTTCTTTGTGCTGCGCAAGAACACTGGTTCCTCGAAAAACCGGGCTGCGATTACTATCACGGCGAAGTAATGACAGGTTTGTGAAAGGCTGTCCTTTCATCGACAACCGGTGGTCATTCAACCTCTCAGTGAGACAGCGGCCCGTCTGTCCGATGTAGTAGTTGCCACAAGAGAGAGAAACAGAATATACCACTCTCTTACCACAGTCTGATAAGCCGTCCCTATGTTTGACTTCACACTCAAACCACTTCTGAGCAGTGCCCTTCACCTTTCTTTCGACAGCTCCACAAATTCCGCTTAACTTATTTCTCACGGAAAACACCACATGAACACCGTACTTCGCGCCAACCATCTTGAGATGGTGTGACACACCATGCAGGTAGGGAATACTGACGAATGCCTTCTTATCAGGTTCACTCGCAACACAAGCCGAACCTTTCAGCTCGGATTTAAGCTGTGCAGAATCATTTCACAAAGGCGAGCCAGAATGGCCGCAGGAAAGCCTGCCCTCCGAAGCCACTCCAGCTGCTTAGTGAAGCTTTCTGCAAGAAAGTGTGGGCACGTTTTCTTTAACGCTGATGTCCGACAAGAAACAGCAACCCCGTTTTTTACTAGCTTAGAGTGGCTAGATCAAAAATCCAAAATTGGCTTTACAGAATGGTGAGTAAAGCCAGCAAACATGCGAACCACCAAACCGAATAACCAGATCTAGAAACTGTATAGCATCTTCGTTCGGAACCTCAACAGTAAAATTGAACTCATAAGGTATGTGTTCCGTTCAGACTAATTGTCAGCGAACGTGGGATTTGGCGGCATCACGCAGGGTGTCTACCGAGTTGACATTTCCAAATTCCCTGAGTTTTCCAGGTTTTCCCAGAGTGTTTTTGCTAAAACTCCCTGAGTGAAACAGAACTTTGTTTTATGTCAAGATGGGTAGACACCAAGTCGCTCAATGACGTCACTCTCTAGTACGCACGTTAAGAAAGAAAGATGACTTAATCCCATCTGAATAGTACAGAGAACAGTTAAACCTCAATACAACGAAGTTGGTAAATGCGGAAATTTACTTCATTATATGGAAACTTCGTTAAACTGAAATTCGACTTCTCATGCAAGGCATAATTACCGAAGGATTAATTTTAAACTGAAAATGCCACAAGATTGCTCGACTAATACGACAACATGAAAAACTTCTTTTTTGCGTGAAAAAAAAATCAATTTTGTTGAGCCTGAGGTGCAGCAATCACAATTAGAGGCCTTGCCAGAGTGTCACGTGTAGAGAAGAAACAAATGCAGGTTTAACGCACCGTGGAATTGCGCTTATTCTCCTGCTGCGGCTTGTTGTCAAATACTCGCGCGTTGCTCAGAGCAGTACGACACCTTTGCTATCACGTTGCCTAGCCGAACCATTTGCTCTCCACGAATGCGCAACATTGAAAACTGTCGCTCGTTAAAAAAAAGTCACTCACAGTTTCACCGAGAGAGCGAAATAATGAATCCGATAGCAACAAATAGGAATTTTATATGAGTAGAGGCTAGCTGCTCACTCCTTCAGCAAACACAGCCACTGCAGTAAGAGAAGTGACCTATCTGATTCAGGGGCAGATCCAGGTGTCTACATCGGAAGAGGGGGGGGGGGGAGAGGGGAAGTCCATAATCCGATCGGGTAGTGGGGGGGAGTACAAACGCTGAAGCCACCGCCTCAGCAGTGCATTTTGGTGGGTCACGCATATTTACAACAGACCGGAGGGGATTATGGCGGCGCCTAAGAAGCCTTCGTCAGAAATGCGCATAGGGAAGCAAGAAAGGCTAGAGCGATGAGGAGAGAGGTAGAGAGCAGAGACAAGATTCCCTTTACCGCTTTTGGGCAGTGGTAGGCAAAGCAACCTGACAGAGGAGGTGGACGACAGGCACTGAATGGAGGGGGCGGGGGCTGGCTTTGGGGGAGTGGGAGGTGATCACCGCTACAGCCCCCTCGCCTCTGGATATACCACTGCTATGGCTTTAAAGGAAGTTTTGCAATTAGAGCACAACACGTACAAAGGCATGAGCCACCTGCTGATCCCCTCTAAAGATATCGCGGCACACATGACCACACCCGCTGGTACAAAGTACGTACTTCCTGTCGGAATCACGCAGCCCCTCCCCTCCCCAACACTCCGGCTCCTATCTCCATGTGGCCATCGCGCGAAGCAGCCGGTCGGCTCATTTTTTCTCTGCTTAAGCCTCATTCGTCAGCAGCGCTCGCGCACTTTCACTCGCACATAGAGTATACGACGCGCGGGTTGGTGTAATCGCGATTTGGACTTGATAAGGAAGACCATGGCGAAGTTAAAAAATTCACCTCGTGTGTCTATATAATTGTTATTGCAAAAAAAAAAAAGCAAAATAGCTGCGGGCTAAGATCGCATGAAACCACGGCAACAGCCTGTATTACGGCACATCCGATTATGATGGCCACATTACTGTTTTCCGACATCACACGCCGAATCGAGCAAGTGGGGCCCGTGCCTGTGTCGCGAATTTCGGTCACCGCTATCCCTTGGCCCTTATAAGTTTTGTAATTCGGCTTTGTAGCAAAATGTCCACGTGGTGTGGCTAGTAATTGCGAGCTGTAGCCCCAACAAATATCGGTCGACTGCCTGAAATTTGTTTCAGCAGTGCCCTCACTGGAAAAAAAAAAGAAAAAATTACACTAAAGGGGACCATGAGGCGATGCGAAGGCGGAGCACTTGCACGATCGCGTTCCGTTGACGTTCTTTGGGCATGCTACCGACCTCACGCCGTGGAACGCGAAGAGGAACGCTACGCACGTCTTGTCTTCCCTCTAGCCTGTGGAGATAGGTTTACACTAGGTTTACCTACGAGCGCGACCGTGTAGGGACGCGACGTTCTCCACTGTCGCTGCGTACGACGACGCTGCGGCCGGGTTCGTCGTTTTCTCCGACACGGCGCAGAAACCACGCACGAGGCAGGGTAACAACAACAACGGGTTTATTAACCCAAGATGCAGCACAGTACGACAGTCACAGGCTTGCAGGCCGTAAGGGGAACTCCGCAAGACCGATCGAGTACGCTTGCCAGCGGCGCTAAGACTACCACACAAAGGGCAGTGGTCGAGCACACGAACGAGAAGCCGCCTGCTAGAGCAGCGCGTCAACCTCTCGTGCTAGCCTGAGAGCATCTGACGCGGGCAAGCCCGCGCCAGACAGAAGCGAGCTCAAGGGGGAAGGGGGTTGTCACTGGCGGCCAATGAGGACAGGCGTTGCGCAGTGACGTAAGCTAGCTTGGTGGCGTGAGCATGTGAGCATGTCGAGGCATGCCCGGACGCGTTCCCGCGCGCCGGGAAGCTGACGCATGGCTTGCACCAGACAAAGAGGCCTGGCGCTGCCGCCGCGGTCGCCATACCGCCGATTAACGGCGGTTCCCGGCGCTCGAGCCGCGCGGGGCCAACACGCGCGTTAGCTGGGGAACGAGGCGCCAAAGGGAAGGGCGCGCTCGATTCCCACAAGCCTGGCCGTTAATTCTCACAGGGCGAGCGGGAAACGCAGTCGGCAGGCGTACGAGAGGGGGGCAGCGTAGGAGAGGAGAGAGAGGGGGAGGGGACATGCATGCGCTGGTGCTCATCGCGGCGTTGCGCAGGAGAGAATTTCGGCATGTCTAGCCTGCGTTTCAGAGGAAGAGTGGAAAGGGGAAGGGGAGAGGGGAAGTGGAGAGGTAGATGGGAGAGGGAAGGTGGAGAGGGGGAAAGGGGAGAGGGTGAGTGGAGAGGGTGTGCGCATGCGCAGTAAGGGTGGTCACGCCGCACACCACCACCACCACCACCACCGGATTGAACTCCGCCATAAGATACTTCGCATCTAAAAGCTTTCACTTGCTGTAAATGGGCCAGTTACGCTCGCTCTCGCCTGGAAATTTATTCTATCCTTCACAGAGTCCTTAAATAGCATCTTTGAAGCTCGGGATTAGAGCGAGTTCTCCGATAACCGCCAACAAGTGCTGTCTCTTTTCTCGCCGATCGGGATGGCTTGCAAGATACTAGCCTTGTCGACGACATCCGCTTCCTGAACGATCGCGATCGCTTGCAAGATAAGCTAGTTACATCTACTGCTACCACCTCTGCAACTAATCATGCTTGTTACTTGGCACGCGGAGATAACAAAAACACCATATTGGGCGCTAACGCACAGCGCCCGCGATAGAGAATACAGAACTACATGGCGTAGTCACAGAACAACATTGCGCGATACGATGTGCCGTGGTTCCCGCACGCCCCGCATCAGCCGGATGCTCTCCCAATCCACCGCTCTGAAAGCAAGGAGAGCATCGAAGTGCGCCCCTTCCCGCAGCGGCCGTTCGATTTGAAAAATGCGTTCACAAAGCCTAGAGATAGCTTTACTGCGACTTTCGTTCCCTTTCAATAATGTTACAGTGGATTTTCCCTGATGGGGCCTCAATTTCCCAGAGTTTTCCCTGAGTATTTCCAGACTATCCAAAATTCCTGAGAAATCCCAGTTTTCCCGGTCCGTAGACACCCTGTAAAAGTTCGTTGTTTTCGGTTTCCCAGCGCCATTTCGGAGCAGGTTCGTAATTACTAATAAAAATCACAGTTTGAAGCAGCATGGAACAGCATTTCTCTTTTGGAGCAGTTTGGAGCAATTGGAGCAGCCCTCCCATCACTGCAAATGGTGCAGCACTTCCACCCCTGTGTTGGTGACCTCACAGGTCTTCATCAAGTTTTTCCTCCACATATGTTGGCTGAGGCCCCATGATGTGTCCCGTGAGACACCTAACACCAAAGAAAGAAGGTGAGGCCAACATGCTATATTCGAGCAACTGTATTAACCCTTTGAGGGATAATGGGACGAATCTGTCCCACTTTTTCCTCTTCAGTAAAAGCTTCCTCTGCCACTGTGCGTCGCCATGAGCGCTATGATTTTCTGTTGCCGTGGGTGAGAAACATTTAGGAAAACAAGAAAAAATATTTCATACATTTACAATACGTGGAATCGGTGATACGTCAAGTCTAGATTTGTTTTGTTCTGTAGAAATTTTTTAAAACGGCTGTTCCATTGCGTGCAAGATCGCTAAAGTTCTAGATTTATAGTATGTTTCTCCTTTTCTGAATTTCGAGAGTAGTACTTCCGGCATAAGACTATAAAATTTGTTTCAACATCGGAGCAGTATATCGGCCAATAATCGTGTCGAAGCGTACTTGAACAAAAAATAAAGCAGTTCCTTGCTGAGCTTAACTACATAACAGGCACGCATAAATGTTTTTTTTTTTTCAAGTTCGATGGGCATTATTACGTCAAAAGACAATGCTTTATGGTGGAGAAGGCCCTGAATTTCCTTTTTGTCCTTTTTTTACCACTGCAGTACCAGTGGCAATGAGGCCATAACTGTGGCTTAGACTGTTTCTGAAATGGAGGCCCTAGCGAAAGGAATGACGAGATCGGTGCTCTAGAGTCAGGAAGTGAAAGAGAACACGAATATGCAAAGCCTAAGAGAAAAACTCAGACCTGGATGGAGTTCAGGAATGCATTTACTGGATTCAGTGCATTTGGTGACACCATATTGAAGCAGCTTGCCTTGATTTATAGCCGTAATTTTATATATGGGCAGAAATTTAGGCTTAGCTCAGGTACTCGTCCTTATCTACACCGACAGAAGAGACACAAAGGAGCTAAAACGGCATGTGTACGCGAAGAGGTCAGACAGAGCCGCTGATACAGCACAACAGGCACAGGCGTACATTGTGTACGACAGCTGGAAATTTGTTGCGCCAGAATATTTTTTTTTGCGCAGTTTCTGAAGTGCCCCTCTGTACCACTTGCTTCGAGTGTTTTGGTGCAAGAAATGTGGCGAAAGGATTGCAGGTTGGTGCGCTCATGAGACAATGGGACAGGTGTTGTGCCACTTTTTCAAAGACACATTATGGGTCAATGGGACACATACGTCCCACTTTTTTCTCTTAAGGGGGGACGTGGCAATGAAAACTATCTTGGTTATTTATGGAGATAAAGTGATGAAATTTGGCATGCAGATGTGATATGTTGTGCTGATATCATAACCGAAGTCGGTTTTGAGCTATCTGTTGTAGTTGTTGAGTTACAACACTTGATACTCTCTCATTGTCATCCCAAAATTAATTAATGAATTAGACATAAGTTCGTCACAATTTTTGCATAAGCATATTCACAAGGGCCCGTTCTGTGCCGTAAAGCTATTGGTTTATTTTTTAGTACTCAAATAAGCACACAAAAAATTTTTGACATTTCTTGTACTCATTGTCTTACTAACAACTTTTACAAAAGCCAATTATAAAAATCTGTATGGCGTGCAGACAAATATGGACAGCTTTACGGCACTCACCAATGTCTCAGGATCTAGGTGCAGAAAACAGAATGGTTATATCTTTATTTGTTGAGAAATGGCACAGGGATGACTGATAGCAACTGTTCAAAAAATGAAAGCTGAGAAAATGGAGCTCCAAGAAAATGGAGCTAAAAGCTAAAAAAATGGAACTCAGAAGGAAGCTGGTTTTATTTTTCATTGGAGAAATGCAGCTTTGTGGCTATCTTGAGCTCTATCTGTCCTCTTTATGATGACGCCAATAGGATGGCATTGTGTCAAGGGAAAACAGCAGATTTTCATTTTCTAAAGCCCAATTTTCTCATCGTTTTTGATAACAGCACACTAGTAAAATGTTTTTTTTTTTTCAACTCCTACTGCTTATTTTGGTCTAATATTTCACCATGACGTAAAACATGGTCTGAGGATTGCAGAAAAAAATAAATTGAAAAACTGAAGATTTTAACGAAATTTACCATTCCCATTGCCACGTCCCCCCTTTTAAACTAATAGTCGTATTTTGTTGAAAATTGCTTCATACTATATCTAAGCACGTTATTTAGATATTCTGCGGACATATTTTCTGTTGTCATGTGAAAAATATATATGAACTCATAAAGGGTTAACGTGACAATAATCAGGGCTGGTGAACTCACACCAAAGGTATGACTGCCTCAGTGACTAGCCATCATTGGAAATCCCATTAAAGTCATTGTAATGATGCAAATTCTGCACGCGTGCCATCAAGTCAACATCTCTGAGTTTCCGAGACTGACGTAGTTTACAAATCCATAACCTCTGTGATTGGCCCACTTTGTCTGGAAGACACAAAACATAGAAAAACCTGGAAGGTAGGTAAAAAGGAAAACTCTGCCCTGACACAACACGCCTGTGTATGACAGCATACCTGCAGCAGGCGACGCTCAATATCCTGGCTCGGTTTGTCCTCGAGGAGGCGCAGCAAGACCCGAGCTGCCCGACCATGGGGACCCAGCGCAAGGGCATGCTTCTCCACAAATGGCGCCACCTGCACAGAGAAAGCATATATTTTGGATTTCTTTTCCGGGATAAGGAATCTCTTTACAGAACAACCGTAATTGTGCCAGTTCAATGAGCGCAGACCAAGTGGCAGGTCCAAGGAGTGTAAAATGTATCATCAT